>NW_020653337.1:5820341-5859238 GCF_003589595.1 Hyposmocoma kahamanoa
AGGTTGTAGAAGTTGGGATATCGCTGGTCAAGTTGTATATACAGGAAATTACGTAGAAAAATAAACCATAATAAAAAAAATGTTTGTTTCTTCTCAAAGTCACGTACCGTATCTTTTAATATTTATGTATTTAATTGCATCGTAGATAGCACAGAGTAATGTACCTCGTATAAACATGAACCCTGTTAGGGTGTTGCAATATATGTATAAGTAAACATTGACTTATCTAATCTTAAAAAATAAAAATACAATGGGCCGTAATAATCGACACTTATATCAATTTTCAATAAATGGTCGACACGACCATCAAAAACATTGTACATCCAAAAAACTTACATACTTTTAAGTCGATTGAGATCGGGCAACTGATAGAAATCCGACGACAGTCCAAAATTCGAAGACTGCCTAAAGATAGAAAATAGTTACACTGTATACATTGACCTACTGGAGATATACATTTACTAAACTGTTTAACCAATATATAAACCTAAACAATATAAATTGTTCATTTTTTTATGTTCACCAAATCTACCACATGATTGCAATAAATGCCTTATAGTTACACTTACATTTACACTTTATTACATTTGCATTTACATGTATTTACACTTACACCTGTACTTACAAATTTAGATTTAAATTTCTAAATTTACTTTTGAGTAACCTTATCGCAATTTTTAAAATGAATTAGCTTTTCGACTTTGAAGTCGCTTCTGATCTGTTGTAATGGAGAGAAAGAGATAAATACCATTATTCTCCGGACGTTGTTTAAGTAAAACTAACCTTTATTAGCCCCAAATAACTTCTCATTAAATCTGTAATAGCAAAAACCGATCAACCGTTTACAATAGCCGTTGATAAATGAAGAAACTCCCGTAAATTCTCATCAATTTCCATTAGCCGCAGTAAGTTTTGAAAGGGTCGCGTGGTAGCTATGTTTTTACATCACTACTGACCATAGACGAACCAATGTAATGGTTTCTCTCTGCTACTCACCGAGGAAACTATGACAATCTGTAATATTGTTTTCTCAGTAATAGAACTATAAATTTAATTTTTTTGCTTACAAATATTTTTAATAGACCTTAACTTTTCTTCTAGAACGTTTTCTAAAATTCAAACAATACTTACGGTAGCCAGTTGATTCCAGTAATAAGGATATGACATTTTTAACAGCATCATCATCATCCACATCCTGATATAATTTGCTCCTAGGTATAGGCCTCCCGAAGTTTGTGCCATCCACCATGGTCCTGTGCTATCCAATGACATCCGGCGACGCATACGATGTCCTTTTGTGGCAGTAGAGCTCCTTGTGAAAGAGTTCGTCCAGGGTAGTACTGCCGTATATGGACGGTCACGCAGGAGACTGTATACAGGTTGAGAATTGCACAGAGGGCATGAAGCGTGCCATACTCGGCATCAGCCTTGTAGACCGAGTTCCGAACGATCATGGAACTCCAATGGAGTTGGGCGGGACTCATAACGAGGCGAGGCGATGACAGCTGGAGCAAGACGTAGACTGATTGGTGGCCGAGGATAGACAAAAAAAGTCAGGCGCCCAGTTGCAAGATGGACGACGACATAGTTTATTTTTTATTTTTTATTATACTAAGTACGGGACGAACAAGTCATGCGCCTGGTGGTAAGTGGGAGTCCATAACGTTGCAGTGTCGCTCAAAGGGCGCCCGTCACCCCGAGACATATGTTGAAAAGTCTCACGTGCCTGTAATTTCACCAGCACCCTTACTCTTCTAAGCCGGAACAACCGGATTGCAGCAATGTTTACATTACTGCTTGGCAGCAGAAATAGGTAATAATGGCGGCGTTAGTTCCCCGGGTAAACTCTTTCACAAGGAGCTCTACAGTTTCTTCAGAACTGCCTGAACCAAAGGAGTTGTTCTCGAAAATAATTTTGGTTAAAATGTCCAAATAACTGTATGGCGTAGTTTTTTGTTTAGACTAGTAACTATGTGATCCGAAATTATTCCGGGATGTGGGAGATAGGTCGCCAGCTCCGTACGTCTGTCAACTGTATTCTTTGCTTGCTCTCGTCATGCCGGTAGTATCCCACTTGTTATATAAAACGTGTAGAGAGTTGAAAATCACGTATGAAAATCATAACAACGTAGTCTGGGATTATTATTTAAGACATACAGGGCGTCTCACAACTATGCCACACAGAGGGAAAGTACTTTAAATACCATAAATAGAAAATTTTACTAAAGTCTTCATTTTGATTTAAAATATACAGCGAACTGCATTCAAAGATTTTTAAGTAAACGCCTGTCTGAACTCATGTTGACCATTTGATAACTTAAATTAATTGTAAGTTGTAGTTAACTGCGTTGAAATGTTACTAATTATTTTGATTAAATTTTAAATTTCATGATCTTCCTTTTATTTAAGGTGCTATGTTATTTAGAAGAAAATAATCGTTATAATTGAGGTTTTCGATCAGTTTTGCAAAAATACAGGTGCTTGTTTTTCATATTTAACGGTTTCGATTCCCGGTTCAGACAGGCAATTATTTAAAAATCTTTGAATGCAGTTCGAATTCTTTTAAAAATGGAAATGATGTCTTCTTTCGGTAAATTTTCCATCTATGGTATTTAAGAAACTTTTATGAGACACCCTGTATATTTTAGGAAAGCTTCAGTTCTTTTTCAGCTTCTTCAACGCTCTAAAATATAAATTTTGAATTTTTAAATGAGAGAGAAGTTATTCCGACCGGCCGGTATCACAGACTCAAATTCAAGAACCGGTGAACAATACGTTACCTGACTGATAAGGTCACTGCGCAGGCGTGCTTACACAGGTTACAGTGCCCTTCTCGTATACCCTAAGAGTCAGCAGTCACTACAAACAAAACTTACGTAGAAATGTACGGGAATGTCTCCATTGACAAATATATTAATTTAAAAAATCATGACTTTTATTTACGTTCCCCTTATATGTATATACTATATTACAATGGTTAGCGTGTTTTCCCCATTGAATTTAATTAAAACATTTCTAAACGCCAACATCGTCACCATACTTTAAATTCTGTCTTTATCCTATTGTCCAAAACGGGATTCTTCCATAAAAATTACTTTCTCAGCACGTGATTAAGTTGCGTGGTCTAATTTATAAGCTAATGAAGAAAATTTAAAGCAACAAAACCATTCACGATAATAGTAAAAAGTGAGCTGTTAGTTTTCAAGGCGGGCACGAAAACGTATAACACTGTTCCACCTATTACACTAGATGATGCTCCTCTCAAGCAAGTGAAGCAGTTTAAATACCTAGGTCACTGGGTGACTGATGCGCTCACAGATAACTTAGAGCTGGATAGGGAGCGCAGGGCATTGACGGTAAGGTGCAATATGTTGGCTCGCAGGTTTGCACGGTGTACGAATGAGGTCAAATTAACTCTTTTTAAGGCCTACTGCCAGACACTGTATACCTGCGGCCTGTGGGTAAATTATACGCAGAAATCCTTCAATGCCCTGAAGGTCCAGTATAATAACACCTTCAGAATGCTGTTGCGGCTGCCCCCGTTCTGCAGTGCATTCTGTAGTGAAGTGTAATGTTTGCGGAGGCGCCTACCGACGGTTTTGACGCAGTTGTGCGGAAACGCATTTCGTCGACCATGAGCAGAATGCGTGGCAGCGGTAACAGCCTTCTGAACACCATATCGGAGGATGTAGCGTGTCCGATATTGTGCCATTGGACCAGAATTCATGTCACCAAGAAGGGCTGGTGGCATGAATTCTAATTACGCATACCTATTATTAATTTCTATTATTTATTTTTAAGTGTTTCTATTTCAATTATTTTATTAAGTGTAACTTCCTAACATAGTCCTAAGTTTTTGAATGTTACTAACAAAGTGGATCAATGATCTTAAATAAATTATTATTATTATAATATTTGAGCATTTTATTGGTATACTCTACCGTGTCCAACGAGTACAATGAAATATCTAACACAGAATTTTCAGAAAAGGCTGCAATAACTACATTACATGGAACTTGTCAACTTATGTCTCAGGGCGCAGTGGCAGTGGCTCTCAAAATTTTGTGACTTAAAGGTTTGAGTGGCACTGCAAATGTTATGGGCAGACGAGTCGCTTATTTAAAAAAAAACTTAAATATTGTAATACTGACAAGTGGACATAAGTTTCTTTTTTTATAATATCAAGTGACGGGACGAACATGTCGTGCGCCTGATGGTAAGCTACACGCCTGTCTATGACAGTTGCAGTGCCACTCAGAGCTTTAAATCGCAAGGATCTGAGGGGCACTGCCACTGTGCCTGTCACCCTGAGACGTAAGTTGACAAGTCCCATGTGCCTGTAATTTCACCAGCACCCTTACTCTTCTAAGCCGGTACACAGTAATGCTAACATTACTGCTTGGCGGCAGAAATACGTAATGTGGCAATAGTTCGCTGGACGAACTTTTCAAAAGGAGCTCTACTGCTACTAAAAAAAACTAAAGTTGTCTTGAATGAAGTTGTTACTACTACAATCTTTGTATGAATAATATTTAAGTTATAACAAAAGTCGTGGAATTATTTCACAAAAAAATCGTGAAATTAAAAAAAAAAACAAGAATAAATTATTACTAGTATTTGGTATTTATTTCTCAGCTCTTTGGATGGTTTTATGCATCGAAATCAAGTAAATGGTGTGTATCTACGTTGAGCGAATATTAATATAATATCGGAGTTAAGGCCGGAAAGGGAGACGTTGAGGAAAACACCCTCTTCGCTGATTTAGCCAGGAATTGCTTGATAATTGGCTTATTCACTCTTCGTTATCAATTCGTTCAGCCGGCGGTGAAATAATAACGGCAATGGAATACAATTAGTTGTTTTATCCACTTTTCACTGTTATTAGTTCGGTAGTACAAAAGATGGATCAGGTTAAAGCGGATTCTGAATATCTCGCGGCAAGTTCACAGACAGAGGCAGCGTCACATCTTTCCAAGCAACTTACACAAATAGTCCTTCTTGTCAATGCACGCTCTTGTATAAGCCTTGAACGTTAACTTCACTTCTTATTTTCTTATGGCAACCCCGTAAATGACCATCATGTCATCGGATTAAGTCAGATAACTGATTTAACTAAACAGATTCAAACTACACCAGCACCTCCTCTCTGTGACCTTTTTTTATAGAAAAATAAGTGCACATTTGACCTCCGTCTCACTTGATGGAAAGTGACAATGAGGTCGACGATGTAGCATGGATACCTAAATAATGTCCATTTACTCTCGCCTTGAAAAGGTCCAAGTTATAGCATTCAGTAAATAAGTCCGCAGGCAGGGAATTTCACATAATAAGTAGGTATGGAAGAGAAACGCTTCGAACAAGTCCTGGGAATATTCACAACGTAAGTATGGAATCCCAGCCCACATTTAGTCACGTAAACAATACACCGAATTCTGTTTCATACATTCCGTTTGAAGTGATACCTGGTTCGACGTATATAATAATTTATCACTTTAATTACAGTTAACTATGGCGATAAATTATTATATATGTCGAATATACATCAAACTCTTCCCTATCAGGGAATTCTCTTCCCTATTATGGAACAGGAATAGTAGGAGTTTACTCATAGGAGTATCAGAGGAAGTTAACCAGAACGCACACTTTGAGTGGACGTACTGTGTACGATATTTCTGTTGTTTAGGACCTGACCGATTATCCGATTGCTTTTTCGTTCCGATTTCGAGACTATACAAATCTAGAAAACACGGAACCACTTCGGATATCGCTTATACCCTAAGTCCGATACGAATCCGAGAAAATACTAATATCGCTTGTACACCTAGAGATAAAATGACCTCTATGACATTTTGGATTTTGGTTTTTAGAAAAGCGTAACTCGTTTCTCGCACTCGTACCTCGGGAGACGTAAGTAAGTAAGTCCAGCGGAACACTACCCAGAACAACCACAATGGAATCAATTTTAGAAAAATCATCACCCATATTGCACCTATCACGAACTTAACCCAAGACCTTTTCATCTAGCGTCCATAAAGCAAACCGTTGGGCTAGCGAGATCATCGATGAAAGTGCCTGTATCATCACATCATAACATTGTGACACCTGCATCTCGCTCTCTTCGAGATGACGCAAACGTCTTTGAGAAGATCTGTATACAACAATGGGAATTTATGATGAAGAAGAAAATGGAGTCAAACTGTATTACTGCGACATTTAATATTATGCTGACGTCGTCATCTTCACGCGTCTTTTACTTTGACAGTTGCAATGCCACTCAGAGCTTTAAATCACAAAGACCTGAGGGGCACTGCCACCGCGACCGTCACCCTGAGACATAAGTTGACAAGTCACATGTGCCTGTAATTTAACCAGCACCCTTACCCTTCAAAACTGGAACACAACATTGAGCATGGAAATAGCTAAGGTGCCAGCACTTCCATGGACGAACCCGTTCACAAAGAGCTCTAGTGCTACTAAGAACAACTTAACAACTAACATTGAAAATAAAACAATATAATTGTCTTCGCAATCTATGCCTATAGGCGGCGGTAACCACTTCCTATCAGGTTCTCACCGATTGATTCTTGATCGATTTGAGTACCTGAAAAAACAACTTTTTTTAAATGTTGGTTCGAGTCGCCTCTTTCTTGAGACACAAACAAAACTTTGTCACAAAATACCTGCGAGAAAATTCCCCTAGGCCTGCGAATGACAACGTGAAGAAGGTAATTATAATAAATCGCGAAAATATTCCTTCGGATACCCCACGAACTTGGCTCCGTCGCTGCTTACATTAGAATAAAAAATTAATGCTTCCCTATATATTTTTGGGCTGTAGAAAAAAATCTATGGCGTCATTTATAGTTTTGCTGATGCTATTCTCAGGATTTTTATATTTTTCTAATACCATACCTTAAATAAAATAAATATCACAATTTAAGCGATATTAGTTTCCGTAACGAACGTTACGGTACAAACATTAGTTTAGTAACAGGGAAGTAAAATCCTGCAGTTAGAATTAATAAAGAAATAAAAACGTAGTTATAAAAGCAAACATTTTGCTACGAGAAATTAAGAACATTAATCTAACAACAGTCATAAAATCTTGCAGTTAGAATTTATAAAAAAAAAATATAAAAACTTAGTAATAAAAGCGAAACATTTTGCTATCACAAGAAATTAAGAACATTAGTCTAACAACAGTCATAATATCCCGCAGTCCGAATTACTAAAAAAAAAAGTATAAAAACGCAATAATAAAATCGAAACATTTTGCTATCACGAGAAATTAAGAACATTAGTCTAACAACAGTCATAAAATCTTGCAGTTACAATTTATAAAATAAATATAAAAACTTAGTAATACAAGCGAAACATTTTGTTATCACGAGAAATTAAAAACATTAGTCTAACAACAAGCATCTAAAATGCTGCGGTTAGAATTCATAAAAAAAAGTATAAAAACAGGGAACCACTTCGGATGTCGCTTGTGCACTAAGTCCGATTCGGATCCGAGAAAATACGAATATCGCTTGTACACCAGATAAAATGAACCCTCTGACATTTCGGACCGTCACTCATTCATACGATTTCGAAATGCATCTAAACTAGCTTTGTTAATTATTGGCAACTATGACGATACCATCTCTAGTCGTTAAGATTGATTCCAATGATCTATTAGGATTTAATAGTGATCTAAATCTCAAATGATTATTAATCAGACTAAGAGTAATAATGTAATAAGGCCATATCTGCAAAACGGCAACTTTTCAGTAGAGAGATTTAAATACTCGATAACTTTTTTACGCTTGAATTGGAAATTTATAAAATTTATTTATTTATTTATTTATTAGCAACACTAACATTATATTCACAACACATTTTTATCTTATTGGACTTGGGTGTTCTGAATTGTAAACACAACAATTACAAGTGTCGACGGCAATCTCAAAACAACAAACTATATTACAAATTACGACAAATGCGCACGCGCTCCATTTTTACGTCGATAAAAATATTATGCAGAATTGTCAAAATGTTTTAAAATTAGATATGATCATGCGGCTATATAAGGCACGGCGACATTATTTTGCAGCCATTGGTCGCGGCACTCGTAAAGCGATAAAAATATGACGTCACGGTTCTCGCCATGTCAGGTATTGTGATAAAATTTTTAAATTCCGTTTATCACTTAAATTTGACAGCTGAATGTGGATATAATAACTTTACCGCGGCGATATATGCTACGGGGTCGCTATGTTCGTATAAAGCTCTAAATGCTGTTTGCAAAACCGCGCTATTTAAAATGCTAAAATTATAGCAGCTTTATTTCTTTTAAAGTATAATTGTTATTGTTATTTTTTAATTTAACATCATAATTTGAGCTGTATATATCATATCAACCATCTCTAGTTCAAGCTAGAAAATTCCCTGTACTATGGCACCATATATATACCCGGAACACCCAAACCGAAACCAATTTAGAAAAGTACATTTGTCAAATAGGTCATTCCGGAAATCGATCCCAGGACCTTCTCATCTAAAACCCGTTGGGCCATCGAGGTTGTCGAATTATTCATATTATTCATACGGACCTACAAATTCCTTCTCTGTGTTAAAACGAACGATTTCTCTTTGGTTTTATGAATTTATAAATCGTACCCTTGATTTAAAAAAGGCAGAAGCTATCATAAATGTCAAAAGTTTATTTTTAATGAAAATCATATATAATCATAAGTATTTTATTAAATAGAACCGACTTCAAAATGTTGCTTATCGAATTTTTAATTGGAATTACATCTATTTGCCAAGTTTTATTGAAATCGCTTAACGGAAAATGCGCGATACCAAATTCATCCCCTAGTTTGCAACTCTTAGAGGTGGAATATTTTCTTCAAATTTAAGTGAGACTAATACTACTACCCTCTTTCCAACAAAAAAAATAATGATCAAAATCGGTTCACAAATGTCGGAGTAATCGCGTAAAATACACACAAAACAAAAAAGTAGTCGACTTAAGAACTCCTCTTTTTTCGAAATCGGTTAAAAATATTACGAACTTACATGACACGGATTATTATATGATATTTCCTAGTTTTTATAAAGTTAGTGATTAATTTTGTTTGTAGAATCTTTCCGCCCTCCTGAAAATTTGTCATTTTGCTGATGTGGCTTTATCACATCAAGCGCGCAAAATTTTGTTCTGTACAAGCATTTCCATGTTACAAAGCTGAATACACGGTGTTAATTTTCAGATAATCAGCGATAATGAATGATTGCGCGCCTTAATTACATGCCGTTCGACTTGTTTACCAAATTCACAAATTGCACATACTGATTTACGTTGTCCTTTGATCAAAATACGCTTTATGTGGGGTTAGCCTTTTATTTGAGTACATTGCAAATTATATAGACGGAAACTGCGCTGCAAAGAGAGAATATATTAAACACTATACTATAGGTGTAGGTAATTAACTAAATGTAAACAAACCGTAATGAGTTATTTTATGAAGCATTACTTGTGGCCGTAACATGGCAGTATATGTGTGTTAATCCTACCCGTGACAATACACATTTCTATTGATAAAGCCAAGTTTGCTTATTTGGTAATGAACTATTGTTATACATTTTGAAGAACAAATACAACGATATGAAATTGCGTATATAGCTGTCTTAGGTGTTTAATCATCGCCGTGAAAACGATGAAACAAAAAATATCGAATTTTTGTAGTTTCTGTTTTTACATATTTTCCGTTATATTAGTTATTATTTACGTATTTCTAATTACGCTCATATACTGAACTGTATTAAAAATGTTCTCCTCGCCTTTTTCCAATAGTTTTTAAATATAAATATCAATTTGTTGGTTTTTATTATTTCTTTTCATCTCATTTGTCGCGCTCAATTTTTACGTTGATAAAATTTCTGTGCAGAATTTGTCAAAATGTTTTAAAGTCAGCTGTGATTGTGCAGTCATATTTAACATTGTGTTAATCTTTTGCAGTCATCAGTTGCGGCGCTCGCGATGATATAAAAATGTGACGTCACGGTGCTCGCCATGTTCGCTATTTTATCATAACATTTTTAATAATAAATTTTTATCACTCGGGTTTGAGAGATAAATGTGGATATAATAGCTTTATCGAGGAGGCATTCTACGGGGGCTGGTTATGGCATAGATCAAATATTTAATTATAGATATTTAATATCACATTTCACATCTTTCATATGATAAACAACCTAAAAATATAAAAGTTCGAAGTCAAAGATAATCGCTAATAACATGCGACCAAATGAAAGAGTACGGCAGTAATACGACGTATGAAACTCACTACTAAATATTATATTTAATCGGTTAACCCGACGCCATTACAACTATGTTTGCTTCGCTTGCAAGTGACAGCTGAAGTCTGTTTACTATTAGTTAAATAAGTAAGCCTTTTTGCATTACTACTCTACTTTTTACTATAATACTCTTATTTATACGCAGAATGTAGATAGATAGTTTAGCTTTTTTTGTGTCAGAAGGAAATTTTGGGTCTTTTATCAGGCGCCATTTCATTCAGTCATTTAGTATGCAAAGCAATTAAATAAATCCCGTGAAACAGAAATAAGTAATAACTAGGGTGATGGTACTAATGATCGATATTTTAAGGGAAGTGTGTTTTTAAATTTGAAATAACTTTTTGTTTTTAAACATGTGTCAATAGTGATTAGTTTATACAACATTATAATCCTCAAGAAAGATTATGCTGTAGTATGTTTCGTGAAAAGTCTATTATAATTTATACTAAAAAAACCTAAACTATAATTTCTATAATTGTAATTAATTAACTTGTAATCGACATTCATCAATAATAAACACCCAGTAACAGACATTTACCACTAACTAAACTTGTTACTAAAATAGAAAATTTGTTCTAAATCTTATCAGAAATGAATTTGAAAAAAGATGTCATACAGTGGCGTCATTGTAGATCACTGGCGTTTATTTTTACTCGTAGTATGTAACAAACATAAATGATAATTTTCTAGTTTTACATACTTAATCTAGTTCGTAGACTTGCACTATGAAAAACTTAAAGAAACAGAGATTCAACACGCTAAACATATTTTTTAAATAAAATAATAGGGTAAAACCGGGATAGATGCCGCAGTGGGATAGGTGCCTCGTTTTCAAAAAACCTAACTTCCCCAAATTGCAACAAAGAATAATTAGTTTAAATAAGGAGTATAGACACCACTCATCGAAGTTCCTGCAAGGCTTCATGTGGAATAGACGCGTTTGGCTTGTGCATGCGTTTATCTCCGCGACGAACACGATAAACTGTTCAAAATTTCAGACGCAAGTATTTACTGCCGCGTAATTTTCTAAGTTATAATAAATTCCGTTTTATTTTTATTATAACTATACACTGGTTCATTAACTGCGTACCTAGGTGTCAATAATCGCTCTTTTGTATATAGCTTAGTTATATAATAAAAGGACATCTATCCATATCGAATAGGATAGACACCTCGATTTTTCGCTGTATAGGTGCCCTTGGGGCAAAGGACAATACAAGAAAGTTAGGAAAAAAAACATAAAAAATACATTATTTTAGTGAAAGACAAGTAAATGATAATAATTTAAAAGTAAGTAAAAGTACCAAAAAGACAAATTATTCACAGTTTTAAAAACAGCGAACATTTTTGTATACAATATTTTGATAGCTTCAAAAATACGAAGTGAAGTAGGTAGTAACTTTAAATACGTATGTATTTATTATTAAAGATGTAATATGTATATACAATATATTAAAGATTACGAATAGAACATTTTATTATGAATTTTACTATTTTATTCTAAAGGGCATCTATCCTTCTTGGTAATTTCATTGTGTGGCGTCTATCCATATAGGTAGACATCTATCCTCAAAAAAATAGGTTTTTTACAATAGGCTTTGCCACTTAGATGCCCGCAATATAGGGTTATTTAATTTTGTTGTCTGAAGAAAAAGGTTTACGATCACTGCGTCTTTGTTTACATTCTTGTAATCCTGAAAAAAAACGAAATCTTGACAGAGACTATACCTTCACTCGTTACGTTCTTGATTTTACCTATTACGCTTTCTCTTTCTCAGGTTATCGTCTTTTTTATTCTTAGTCCTTTTGGCCTGACCTTTTTTTAAGGACATCCTCAATTTGATATGTACGCCGATGTTGACTTTTCCCACATTCAGTCAATAGATTAGTGTTGTTTCTCAATTGACACCCATTCTTTCCTTTTTAACTTCAAAAAAAAAGGAGGAGAATTCGACTGCTTAATTGAAATCTAATTCCGTTCTATAAATCTCAGCCTCTGTCTGTTTACTATACCGTTGTTGTTTTTTTTTATTTATTTATTTATTTGCATTTCACATATAGTCTTAAGTGTTATAGTACAGAAACTTAGAACTATGGTAGGAACTACATGTGAGACCCTGTAATGGCGTAGCAAAATACATTTATGACGTAATACATATTTTAACCATGGTAATATAAATTAGAGGTTTGTCGTACAACATTCATAAAATTTTCTCCTATACAATTGTTAACTTTGTTTAAGTTTATCGTGGAAAGGTGTGAAAAGAATCCTTTTAGTAACAATCAGTTAATTTTCGGTAAATTGTAAAGAGCAAATTGGTTTACTTGATTCTTAACCGACTTCAAAAAAAGAAGGGATTCTCTATTGGACTGTATTTTATGTGTGTGTGTGTGTGTGTGTGTGTGTGTGTGTTACGGGAGTATTTGTGAATCGATTTCGAAGATTTTCTTTTTGTTGGAAAGAGGGTACCCAGTATTGGTCCCATTTAATTTGAAGAAAATAATCTACCTCTAAAGGTGGCAAACTTGGGGATTAATCCGTTTTCGCGCACTTTCCAGTAACCGATTTCAATAAAACTTGTCAAATAGATATGATTCCTCGAATTTCTGAGGTCGTTTTGTTTATATAAAAAAGTTACAGTTATGACCTAAAGAATTATCGAAAATAATGGTGATAAAACTTGCATGTAATACCGCGTGATCATTTTGTGTGTTGGAGTCTCCACCTATCATTGATTAATAATGTGAAACTTCCTCGGCATATAGGTATCATCACGCAGTCATCATTCGCCGTCGTAATCGAATGATAATTAATAACTAAATTACAAATTATTATTTTTTTATTTAAAAGTAAGCGTATTTGACCTAAACCTCACATGATGGAAAGTGACGATGAGAACAATGATGGAGCAACCTAAATAATACCTATTCACTCTCGCCTTGAAAAGGCGTAAGTCATGCTTTCCTGCCTATTATGAACTGTTGGACTATCCACCACATAGGAGTGGAACCCCAGCCTACATGTAGTCCTCCAATGGTAGAAAGGCGAAGGTGGAATCAAATCGTGCAATTCCCTCACACAGTATTTTGGAAAGACTCAGTGGACCTCAGGTTTGGACACATATAACACATATAACATGAAAGTATTTATTTATGTAACATATATTTCAATACTTATTTAAGTATTTAATTTTATTTACATATGTATTAGATTCTTGTATAATTATTATTATATTTAATTTTTCCCTGCCAAATCGAGGTTGCCTGGAAGAGATTACTATCTAGCAATATGGAAGCTTGTTGTAGTGTACGTCTTTATACTATTTTGTTTAAATAAAGGTATATTTGTACGCATAACAATGCGTATTTAAAAATAAACATAACATTACAAACGAACACCTTAACTTTTATTATTTGTGAATCCTTTTTAGTATTCGCGTAGTTCCACGGCTTTATTAAAACCCTATTCTTGCGCGGGCGCCGGATCCTGGTAGTGGAGTAACAATGGACATAATGTTCAGCTCACTGACTCCATTCTGTTTGCTTAACAAGACGTCAGGCGTGTACTACAGACTAAGGAAATGCAGTAATAGTTTTATCATTTATTCGAGATAGTTGTTGGATAATAATGCTTTCTCTATTGGTCGTGACGCAAAATGCAAGTGTTTGAATGAGACAGCCCTCGTTTAGAAGCATTACCTCGCTTAATTTAAAAATTTCGAATTATGATATTATTTCAAATAAAATATAACATTCTGTAGTTTTTTTTAATATAACGAAGTCGTAACTTTTTCGACTTGTTTTGAAAATCTGAAATAAGAATGATAATGTTTATAAAAGAAAACGAACGTTTAATGAACTGTTACGAATTACGGTTATTACGATTTTTACAAAGCGTATAGACAAAGTCGCTTGAGCAAAGACAATAACCCAATTATTATAAAGGCTAGGGAGTCATACATAAATGGTGTCTGTGTTCACACTACACTAACAAATAATAATAATAATAAGTTTTGTTTATTGTCTTTCTTTAAAATTAATTTAACACGAAACATAGCCCTAAAATAATATTAATTTTACACTGAAAAAAATTAATTTGATCAATATACTACTCGTATACTTGGTGGAATTAATTATAACATAATTAAAGTCGCACGCAAGGTGTAATAAGGTCACATCTGCAAAAATGAAAACTTTTCAGGAGAGAGGTAAATAATAAATAAAAAAGGTAGTAAATATTCTACGAACGAAATTGGTCTATTTTTTTGTCTTATAAGGATTATGAAACTTCACATATTATAATTTGTTTCATATAGTTCTTATTATTTTTACGACTATCAATGTGATAAAAATATTTCAGACGTATAGCCACATATTGCCGCAAACATTGTGATAGGCTCAAAATACGTTACAAGGAAACAAGTCAATGACTTCGAACGTCTTGTTTATTTCAATCACATTGTTCTTTAGTGTAGAATCATCTCTATATTTTTTTATTGATTTCGTTTTAATCAAAATTAGTTCAAGTTTCGTTTGTATGTACGTTACTCGCTAAACTACCCTCTTTAATATTATCCGAACAGTCCCATATCTTCGACGTTTTGATTATAGTTCAGGTCCGGACCCCGGATCATCAAGTGTACAGGGTTATCATAGAACGTTGTCATGGACTTCATCCGGTTTTCAAGAGGCTAGTGGCTCGGGTGAGCCACCCCGGGTACACGTACGGTACCCTCCCTATTTTCCAGACAAGGGAGTCAGTCACTTCCAAGTACACCAATCTCTGCTGAACCAAGCTGGCAATTTGGCTGATTGGAGGTGATGATGCAATCGACCCTTCAATAGTTGGAGCGAGAGTTACCGTCTATTACTCCACGACGTCTGAAGAGATAGTGTATTTAGCTTTATTTCTAATGTATTATCAGATATAAAGCCAATTACACCCCGAAGTTCGAGCGGTTGGAGTCCCGCCACAACGTTCTGTCTACCGTTTAGGCTCTCGGGTTTCTCTCAGAGAAAAGTTTAAGGAGACTGGTATCATGACTGGCATTGCAGTATATTTACTCAAATATTTTATATGCCCGTAAAATATATATATATAATTTCAATAAGAAAGAAGATCTCCATAATATTAACCTTAGAGCGAAGTCCAAACTCATGGTACCACTATTTCGTTTAACCGACTCTTTTATGGGGAGCTGTATACGTTTCTACAATAAGATTCCCGAGCATATATGTATTAAGATTATCATTTCCTAAGCTTTAAATTTACATTAAAAATATTTTGATTGAAAAGCCATATTACAAAATTGAAGACTACGTGTTAGATAAAGATGTATGGAAAGACGACATGGCTCTAGATTACGCACAAATTTGATTCAATGTGTATTCCATGGCATTTAAGCATTGACTTACAATTATATGGACGTCGGGTCCGCTCTAAAAAGTGTCCGAACTTATAGGGCGTTAAAATCGTATACAGAGCGTCATTCACGCTCTATTCTTCGTTTGTTCGACTGACAGCGAAGCAAGCAAAATTAGACAGTACTGCGATGACATTACAATTTAAATTCAACGTTTTAGCTTTTTCATATTCCTTGACATGTCACTACGTTTAAATAGGTTGACTTGGGACATTTTTTTCGTGGTTTTTGTATTAGACCCGTCGTCCATTTATTTGTAAGTCAAAGTCATTTAAGTTTATTTCAAACGAGCAGTTCCTAGAGTTTCTTGCTAGTTCTTCTCAGGGAAGTCAGCGTAGCGAACGAACTGTAGCTTAAGTGACGTTTTCAAGTGTAAATTTATTTTACCTATGGAATAAATGATTCTTTGACTTTGAATTGCTTTGAGTGCCGACCAAACATCTGTTGACCTTCACGGAGGAGGAATTTCAGCCGCAGGGTGTCATATATCGGCGATTCTGAGGCAGGTTACCTGACAAGTTTAATTCGTGTAGATTAGTCAGAAATAGTGTATTATTATATTGTATGTATGTTATTCATTAAGTTACATATTCTATGGGTCATGTGGCCTGAACTAAATAAATATTTTCTTTTAAAAATAAGTAGATTGAACGAATATATTCGTATAAATATAAATGAAACCGCGTCGAATATATCCGAACAGCAATAAACCACATTTTACGTGCGGTTACCTGACAAGGCCGCAGTCTTCTAGTTACGAATGCCAAGATTCAATTAGGAATGCTACGCCAGGTTGGATTAATAAGTAATAAACATCACACAATTTCGGGAAATAAGGATTTCGGACTTTATTCTATGAATAATAAAAGTGGAGAGGTTGAAGAGAAGAAGATGAAAGAAATAAATCGAGTTCTTAGGTTTTCGCGATTGTGACACACAGAAAATTTAACCATTTTTTTATTTTTTCAAACAAACCGACACTTTTGCTAATTAGTACAGTTCGTTGTAAACGATTTCGTACAGGGAAGTACTGCCACCGTACCTATTTTTGTCGCCAAGCCTTAATTACAGACACAAGGGACTTGTTAACTTATATCTCAGGGTGACGGGCGCATTGCCTGTGCCTCTGAGAACTTTACGACTTAAAGCTCCAAATGGCAATGCAACTATTATATATGGATAGGCGTGTCGTTTACCACCGCATGCGCATGACTTCTTCGTATACGTCACTTGGTATTATAAAAAAAAATAATATTCAGAAGCCATTGGCCTGACAAGAGCGCGCCACTTTTGCAGTAACTTATTAAAAATTATTGAAGCGCTAAAAACGTGAGGCTGCCGCGCCACTGTAGCGCCACGGCAACGTTTCTACAAGCGTCTAATTTGAAAGCACCCTTATGATCACATGTGGCTTTATAATACCAAAGGTACGCTTGTTTATTTCAAAACATATTTTTCATCATTCTGGTACAACAAAATTTCGGTCATTCCCGGACTAGTGTTCACTACTTCATTTCCGTGGCAATGTTTATTACGTAAATATTCAAGTATATTATCGTGTAATAGTATTTCACAATTCAATGCTCAAATATAAAATAATATTGCATGATAATAAAAATTTAACACTTATGTATTGGTGAACACTAATACGAGAATGACCGATTTATCACTTGATCACCAATTCTACATCTCATGTTTTTGATATTCAATTCCAGATACGTCAGCACATATATTTTTTTATCAGTACATTTATCTTCATATATTTTGAAAACAAAAATAACATAGCTTAAGGTTGCCTGGAAGAAATTGCTACTTAGCAATAAAACCGCCTGTTGTACATTATCTTACTCTGTGATACTTACATTAGTGTTCTGTTTTGTCATTGTAATGTTTAATGTGAAATAAAGAATATTTCATTCATTTCATTCATTCATTCAAAGCTCGAAAAACAACAACGTTGGACCATTGGCTACTATTAAGCCAGTCAATCTAAATAACGCTTAATGAATAGGATAAAATTTTTAAACGAAGAAGACTTTCTTAAAACTAATGCTCTATTCAACACGAACCGCATTGAAACTTTATGTGTCACCGCTCCAGATTACAAAGGAATTGATTCTGTTTTATAGAAGTTCTTGGACTTTATCATACTATTTCTATAAAAATTTAAGATTAGAAACGATAGTCAATCAGTACGCGAGTAGTTTACTCGCAAACGGTAAGTGCCGTGTATTTTACATTGAAACATAGTTTTAGGTATTCGAAAGAGTTTGTTTAAATGGAATAATATTTTTCTTAGTATATACAATACACATTGTGGTTAATTTAAAAATACTATATACTATATAGTAAAAGTAATGCGATTTCCTGTATTCTTTATTCTTATTTATTTGCGTTCCATAATGTTTTTTATTTATGTATAAAATAAATGCACATGTGACCTCCATCTCAAAGGTGGTGATGAGGTCGACGATGTAGCATGCACACTTAAATAATTCCTATTGACTCTCGCCTTGAAAAGGTCCAAATCAAAGCGTTCGGGGAACAAGGCCGCAAGCAGGGAATTCCACTCCAATTTCCAATGTGGAAACGATTCTTGGGAACATCCACAACACAGGAGTGGAATTCCAGCCCATGTCTAGTCCCCCGATGATGGAAAGGGGAAGGCGGAATCAAACTATGCAATTCCATCGCACACTCTCCGTGATATCTCCTGTAGAATACCGATAAGCATGCAACTCTACGGCGGTGTTCAAGGCTCTATAGCTTTGCCTCTACTATTACGAAATACATTACAGATATTTTTATACAAATATTGAGATTAAATCATAGACCCTGAATAGGGCTTAGCGAGTAGTAGAAGAGAAGACTAGTCTTGTAATTGTTACACTGTTTATCATATTTATCATCGTCATCATCATTTCACCCGATTTACGTCCACTGATGAACATATCCCTCCCCTAAATATTGCCACAACGACCGGTCTTGCACTGCTTACATTAAACGGATTCAAGCAATCTTCACAAAGTTACCATTCCACGCTGTATGTAGTATGCCCACGCTGTGTCATCCGATACGTGGTCACCTATCGAAAACGCTATGGTCCCATCGGCTATCTGTTTTGCTAGCAATGTGCCCCATCCACTGCCATTAAAGTTTTGCAATTCTTTGGGCTATGTCAGTCACTGTATTTTTTTTATAACATCATGTGACGGGATGAACAAGTCGTGCGCCTGACGATAAGCTATACGCCTGTCCTTAAGAGTTACAGTGCCACTCAGAACTTTAAATTGCAAAGATCTGAGGGGCACTCCCACTACGCCCGTCACCCTGAGACATGAGTTGACAAGTACCATGTGCCTATAATTTCATCAACACCCCTACCCTTCAAAACCGGAACAGTAATGCTGACATTATTACTTGGCGGCAGAAATAGGTAAGGTGCCAGTATTACCCTGGGCGAACTCTATCACAAGGATATGGAGCCCCTTGGCCTACGGCGAGACGTTGGCTCTCTGTGTGTGTTCTCGTCTTTATAATGGGGAGTGCTCTGAGGAACCTTTCGAACACACCATAGTCGGCGAGTTCGTCGGTAGCTTTACATCGTTGCAAGTCGGAAATCTTCGTTGACGGCAAGTCGGCGGCAAGAAATGAGCAACTCTGTCTCACAGGTTAGTGATTGACGAGGGTGGAGAGAAATTGTGTTGTGTCATTCGCTTTGTTCTGTTATATTCAACATTTGAACATGCACGATAACAATGATTTAACTATAGTTTGTAAAGCTTTTATTGCTGGATTCCTCCCGAGGGTACAAAACTTCTGGGTTAGACTTTATTGAATCGCAGTCGTTAGGGTAATAGTGAAAGATGAAGAGACCTGTAGACGATATCCTTTGCATGATATAGTTTTTTTCATTATCCCACCCATATAGAAAAACAAACGCTAGCATATCACTGTAGGTTAAGGTAGGCTCTAGTAGCCGTGGTCGATTTCATTCCACGGTGAAGCTAAGAGGAATTCACGGGCCGACCGATGGAGCTAGGCTGACCCGAGGAGGAGAGCGCGGGCTTGTTTTGTTCTAGGCCGAGCGGGTCCGCGTGGACGCATGCGGGGTGGAGGGTCGCGGGAGAAGAGACGTGTCGGTGTGTCGTTGCCGCTTGTCCTATCCTCCGTGACTCTGGCGGGGCTGCACCGCTTAGGGTGCAGATGCAGTGGCGGTGGGGCTGCAAGGGAAGAGACGTGTCGGTGTGGCGTTGCCGCTTGTCCTGTCCTCCGCGGCCGAATTTGAGCGATTGGCCCGTGCAGTGGGCGCTCCAAAGGACTCTCTACCGAGAGTCCACGTGGATGCGCGGAGGGTGCTGTGGCGGAGCCTACCAACAGATCCGCCACGGGAGCTGGCGGAACATCTTCTGAACTTCACAGTTGAGGGGATGTTGTCCTACCCCCATGGCCCCTGGGTAGCGGACTCGGGGGAGTTCGCTGCCCAGCATGGAGGGGCCCGAGATGGAAGGCTCGTCTGGTGTTTGGCGAGCCTCATATTTGGAGTCGAGGGACCGTTGTGTGACCGTTGTGGCGCGGCCAGCCGCTGGTTGAGGCGCGGACGATTGATAGCGAACCCGTGCCTCTACCTGCAGCGGTGAGGAGGAACACTCCGGGGGTTTGGTGCGATCGGATTACTCCCTTTCAGGGTTCAGCTCAGTCCACATAACCGGGGTATCTGTAAGCAGATTCCCTCGGGCAATAAGAAGAAAGTTAAATGTCGCCGGGGAACTAATAAGCCGCCATCTTGTTGTCAAGTATGAACAGGGGATATTTAAAATAACTAAATACTGGATATAACTTCTTGACTTTAATTATCACGAACGTATATTGATTACAATCTTCACCTTAGAATTTTTAGTAATAATCTGTGTGGAGCACGTGCTGTTTGTTTCCCGCTTTATGCCCTTTTGATATCAATCAGGTTACCCCACCAAGCGAGAAACAGCCCGCGTATAATAATCACAACTTCCGTTTCCTAATCTTATTTAATCATGTATTTTGCTAAACAGTACAATTACTGTATAGCAAAATACATAAATTTATACAAACGAGTTACTACTACTATGTACAATTTTTAGAGACGTCTTGTAAATGCTAATACAATCAAGAAACAGCACGCGGTACAGTGGTCACAACTTCCGTTTCCGAATCTTAATTATTTATGTATTTTGCTAAACAGTACAATTACTGTATAGCAAAGTACTCAAATCTATGCAAATGAATTATTACTATTTATGTACAATTTTACAAAGATATTTTATAAATACTAGTATAATCGCGAAAAACACACAGTATAATAATCAGAACTTCCGGTACCGAATCTAATTTAATTATGTATTTTGCTATAGAATACAATATTACTGTATAGCAAAATACTCAAATTTACCCAAACAAATTACTAATATTAATTTACAATATTATAAAGATATTTTAGGAATGCTAACACAAGTGATGGGGGCTAGTGTTCGACATGACATGATTCTTTCAAATAAGGTCGCCAACACCAACCCTGTGTCGCAGTTTGGTGTGTAGTGTGCTTTACATTTTATTAAATTCTAACTTTTTGTACAAGTCTTTGGAATTATGAACTTTTGAAATTCAATAAACCGGATAAATCCGCTAATGTCTTAGAGGTGTAATACTTTCTTAAAATTTGAATGTAATCCCTCTCTGGGGGCCCACTATGAGCTCTTAGAGCAATCCTATTTAAGCCTGTAAGTTGGATTGCTTGTTAAATTCGTACTATGACCTCATAAAAACAGATTTTAAGACTTTCGTGGTTGTTCACTAAATGATTATCACTAGTATCAGGTTTCTTACCACGGTATGACTTCTTTTTATTTTCCCGATATTTCGGAACGGTTGCACGCTCCATGGTCACGGTTTGACTGGACGGCGGCAGATGACAGCTTTATGAGCAGACATATCTGTCTACCCTCTTGCGCTGTCGACGACTACCTTCATCGCGATTGGTTGTGGCGTTACCATTGTCACTCACTTTTTTCACACAAACCACACTCACTGTATCCACACGCGAAACTGAACTCGAGGTGTTTTTGTTTTTATTACTGCACGCACTAAGGACCGGATTCCATGCACTGGACAGTTTAAAACCATCATCACGGTTAAATGTTTTGTACTTCGTGATCTCGATGGCTTCTCGTACCAACCGTGTTCACATCATCGCCCAAAACACCTACATTCGGTCGTAAGCAATTCAAAAAAGTTACTCCGTGACTAACTTTTTTTTGATCTTGTCAGATTTTTAAGAAATTTCGTTTAAGTTTCATTATATTTTTAGTTTCATAATTATTTGATAGCTTCAAGCTATATAGCCAATTGTCAATAAATAAATACTATTATTCTATTGAGCATTTTTTGAAAGTTTTTGCTCGAGTTCCCAATCTTTAAAGTATTATTGATAAATAATTGGCATGAATGTTATTGCAAATTTTAAATGGAATTTTAATCATTTTAATAATTTTATTGACTTAGCAAAAATCGCAAAATAACTTTGAAATAGTACCAAATTTGATTTTAATCCAATCAATGAAAATGTAAGAATACAAGATACGTTCCAATTATGTTATCAAATTAAAAACTCACTTTATTAATTTCAATGGTAATGACTAGACATGACAAGAATTGTTGTCGTACGACAAATTGTAAAGTATGATAGAAAAGTTGCCGATATTACAAAACAACGTAGTAAGTATAATCAATAATAAAATTAATTAAAAAAATATAATTATATTATTGTCAATTTGAACGACAATCGGTTAATCGTGCTTGAACGCTCGCAATCCTACATCAGTCTATTTCTGTCATATGATTTTGTATGTAGTTCCATCTCGCTCTTGATAGATGTCAGCTAGCCAGGCAGAGACAATAATTAATGTTTAAAAAGTAAAACTCATCATCCTGTCGTGCCATTCCCGTTCAACTTTGTGTAGGTCATGATACGAATTTAAACAACTCACTTTTACCACGTTCCACCGACCACGAAGCTCATAGTAGGCCCCCTGTACTCTGTTTCGAACAAAAAAGATAAAAAAAAATCGGTTCACAAATGTTGGAATAATTGCGTAACATATACTAAAAAAAAATACAGCCGAATTAAGAACCTTCTCCTTTTTTTTGAAGCAAATTAAAAAGGTTATAAACTGACGGCATGGTTATAGTTATTAAATAAAAATTTACATTTGTTGTTATCTAACATGCTCCGTAGTCACGGGTTGACTGGGCATTAGCAGTTAACAGCTTGAAAAACAGATATTTTTGTCGCATTTATCGGGAAATCTAAAATGGAGGGAAAATGGCAAGAAGTCATATCGTAGCAAGAACGATAACTAATAATAATTATTTACTGAATAACCATAAAAATATATTTAACTTCTATTTACTTTTACTAACTTCTGCTGTCTACATAATTATATTTTAATATAAAATTAACATGACATTAACACGAAACAGAGTCAAACTACATTAAAATAAACTGTTACTTTTGACTAAAAAAAAATTTTAATGTCTCACAATTATTTCCTTAAATGACGATTTCAGTGTATTAACAATGATTTCTGACATTCCCATATCGTTTTTGTATACGACACTATAACAAAAAGTAATTAAATGTATTTAAAAAAAGTTGTATTCAACAAAAAAGTAAAAAATAAAATTTGATAAGATTTATATGTCACGTAGCAGTTCATTCAAATGGTTCCATTTTGTATCGAGTTTATTATGCTCGTAGCATTGTGTAGCTCTCGCTTTGTGCTACGACGCTACGGTTTGTAGCACGTATCTAGTTTTTAGAGTTCCTTAGTGAAAATTGGTATAACCAAATGCTTATAAGTTTCAGTATATATAAATAGTGGTCTGTATTTTTACGGTTTAAAGCATATTAAAGTCATTTGCACAAAGTGCACTAGCAAGCAGCTCTCTAGCGTATAAGTTACAACAAACCAAACAAAGGTTGGCGGCGAGTGTTGATGTTGCCTATACGTATTGAATTTTTATTTGCGATGTAATGGAACCCATGTACTATCAGCAAATTTCTTGCGTCTTCACCTTAAGGATTCCGTTTGTGTGCAAGCAAAAACAATCCGTTGCTACGTGTAGCCACCCGTAGCTTGATTCTTCTTTGTACAGCTTGTTCTTCGTCTTATAAATCTCAGCCTATGGGCATATAGAAAGCATAGGCGATATTTTGATTATAATTCACACGAACGTTTCGAACAGAAATAATATTGTCTGAGTAAAAACGGTAAAGAAATTTAGTAGTTTTAACAAGTTAAAGTGTAACTCTTATACATTATAAAGTTGAAATAGAATACGATTAAGTTAACTTACGTAACGGTAGTGAAATTTTAACAAATTCGTGTCCGACACGCTCTTGACCCCTTTTTTTACTTCAATAGCTTTGTATTTTTTTCATTGACATTTAGTTTCCCGATGGAAATAAAATATTTGAAATTTGAAAAAAATAATTTTAGAATGATGTTTGAGATTCTTTACAGATTGTGAATTTTTTCCAGTATGTATGAGTATGATTAAATTGTATTTTTAACAGTACCAATATGACAATAATATGTTATTCATATGACGCCGTAGTTCATGGCAGAATTCGTAAGAATGAATAACAGTTGAAAAATGAAAAGTAAACTTCTGGATCGAGATGAAGAAGTCGCGGGCTCGATTCTCGGTAGGAACAATTTAAGAATCGAAATTTTCTAAATTGGTTCTGGTCTAGGTGTTTGGAGTTTCAGAGAATTGCCGACTTTGAAATCAAGTAATTAGTGTGGTAATTAAACAACATTTAGGTTCGTAATTAGAAGTGTAAACGGAAAGTAATTTAAAAAGTTTCCTTTTCAATATCAACACACACACGCTTACAATTTTAAGTTGTAAGCGTTGCTATGTTCAATACTCAACAATTTCACTTTTTACAATGTACCTAATTGTCACGTCCCGCCATCTTTGTTTCCTAAACAAATTAATTAGTCAACGTTCCACACATTCCACAACATTCCTTTTACGAATAAAAATAAAACTCGTGTTTTACAAATAATATTTTTTTTATCAGACAAAATGCGGAACGAACAAGTCATGTAAGCAACACGCCTGTCCATAATAGTGCCGCTCAGGGCTTCTAATCGCAAAGATCTGTGAGGCACTGCCACTGCACCCGTTACCTTGAGACATAAGTTGATAAGTCCCATGTGCCTGTAAATTCACCAGTACCCTTACCCTTCACAACCGGAACACATGCTCATATTACTGCTTGGCGGCAGAAATAGGTAAGGTGCCAGTAATTCCCAGGACAAACTCTTTCACAAGGAGTAGAAAAGGAGTTTCAGACAAACCAGTAGATCAAAACAGGGTTCAAATGTATACATTTTTCTCCCATTGTTTTTTGTGTTCCGTGATTAGCTACGAACTTTATTACATTGGTATTATGATTCATTTTCAACCTAACTGTCGCTTAGCCCTCTCGATCTTTAAAACGTTAAACAATTTTAACGTATCTCAGTGTCAATTGTGTTGATAACACACATATCTCTCATATGGAAACCTATCCACGTAATGCATAGTATTCCGACTCGGAAGCTTGCATATGTTCTATAGGCTGACGTTGGAAGAACAGGTCCGTAGCAAGGATCAACTATTATTGGCACTGAAAGGTTTTTTAGATTATTTTAAAATATATCAGATTTTATAGGCTGGTTCAGATTTATCTGAGGACCGTCCGAGCGGAACTCCGGAGGGGAGTAACGCGTGTGGCGTTAGAACATCGTTTAAGCCTTCGTTTACACGGCATTGTCCTGCACGTTTTTTTAATGTATTCGGTTATAAACGTATACACAGCGTGGTGTTCACACGATATATTTTCATGCGTTACAATACTGAAGATTCGCTGGTTATTTTGTATTAATAAAATTATGCGTGCCTTCTTCCAAAAGATACTTCAATACTAGACGCCGCTTGTTCGGTGACTATTCGATAAAAAACGTATGACTTCACATCGTGTGAACGATTTGCATTAATACTATGCGGCACTACACACTGAATACGTTAAAGTTCATTCGATTTGCATGTCAAGTCCGTTGCGTATTCGATAAACGTATAGAGCTGTGCGCGTCTTTTTGCAGGACAAACACCATGTGACGGTCCTGAGGGTCTACTCTCGTTTTCCGTCCGACATGTGTCCGAAACAATTACTGTCAAATAAGTAATATTCGACAAAATTAAAAGACAAGTATCAAGAATGAAGCGTCATTCGCATCACGCATCTTTTCATTTGGTCACGTAGTGCTTATTTGGCAGTAATTGTTTCGGACGGATGTCGGACGGAGATCGAGAGTAGATCCCCTGTATCTAATGTATGCGACACTGTTTATTCGGTAAGTTTTATACTGCAAAAAAACGTGCAGTACAATGGCCTGTGAACGGGGGATAACAGTGACGCGGATTGCTCCGTACGGGATATGCTCTGCGTGAACTCCACACGTTCACTGTAGGCAACTGTCTTCCGTGAATACCCCCCTTAAATTAAACACCTGATTCAGAGCACTGCGGGTTCTACGCATGCGGATGGCCCGCAAGCGGACAGTCAATACGGATCGTACGCACAGCTGTGTAACAAGCCTTAGTAATTGGTACTTGTAAAACTGTCGTATTTTACGGGAGTTGCCGATTACGTTTCAAACCTATATAATTGTAATGTGTAATTAAAAGTGTACAGAGTAGGTAATTATCGGTTTAATTACCTTAGCAAGGATCAGCGGTCGTTACTGCTAGGAGGTTGTTTAAATGATTTCGAATTCCATCAGTTTTTTGTAGAAGTTTTTACTTATAAAACTATGTAGTAATCGTCTTTTACGTGAGAGGACGATCACGTTGCTAACCTATGTAATGTGTAATTAAAAGTAATCAGAGTAGGTAGTTGTACCGGTTTAGTTACTTTAGCAAAGATAAGCAGTCGTTAGCGCTAGAGGGGCTTTTTAAAGATTTCGAATTCCATCAGCTTTTCTTACGACTTTTGACTTATAAAACTTTGAAGCTATCGTCTTTTCCGAAAGTTAACGATTGCGTTGCTAGCTTATTTTATAGTAATGCGTAATTTATAGTGATCGGAGTAGGTAGTTATATCGGATTAATTACATTAGAGAGGAATAGCGGTCACTGGTCATACTTTGGAGAATCTGCCTTACGATTGAGTAGTTTCTAGTAGAGTTTAATCAATGTGACTATTTCATGTGTAATGTTTATCCATGAAATAAAGATTATTTGAATTGGTGCCAGGGGATTTTTGGATTGTTTTAAATTCTGTTGTGATACCGGATTAATTTACCTCAACCGTAACGTGAAAGTGAACAATGTTCATTTATACATTTTTTCTTGCCTTAATATATGACTACGCATCTGAAAATATTCAAATGAGATTTGAAAAAGTGATGGTAAAAAAGTCTCGATTGAGATATACTAAGAAAAAATATAATTGATGACTGAAATGGATTTTATATGTCATTAGAAATACACATTAAAAGTTTAGGAAAATTTTATGATCATTAGTCAACTCAATTAAAATGTTGTACTGTATACGGATATTTAAAAAATAATATTTTAGCGCGTTGAAACGCAAATGGGAAAGTTTTAAGTTTATAATTCACAAAAATAACTCCATAAACTGATGAATCGTTTTCCGAATCCGAAAATGTCAAAATCTCATTTTATCCCTAAAAAAAAAGGTATACATGCGATATTCGTATTTTCTTGGGTTTCAATTGGACTAAGTATGACAACCGAAGTGAGTTCGTGTTTTCTAGATTTCTATGGTCTCGCGCTAAAGTGCAGAATTTCATTGTAAATAATGCAAAGCCACGCACATTTTTACAAAGCCGTCAAAAAGATTGCAAATAGATTGAAATGTGTTATAGCATCTATCGTATTACTCCGAAATAGATCGCTGGTTTACACTTGTTTTGCCTTTACAAAAAATATTTTAATGGACACGGCTTTGATAACGAAGAAGCTATGACATGATATTATAGAGCTGTGTTTTTGTGATAATAATAATAAAAATAAAATATGAACGCACACACTACACTACGGAAACCTTACATTGTGGTTGCCAAGGACAAACACAAACTACACCCAAACTTACGTTAAAAATAAATGTAGGCCACACAAATATTTCTCCCAGCCCGGAAATCGAACGCGAGACCTCTGGTTGACAGAATAGCATGATAACCATTTGGCCACAGAGGCAGTTGAAAAATTCTTGCCTTTCATAAAAATTCTTGTATATTTACTTATAAAATCCAAAAATTTTTATGAAAGGCGTTTTCCGAAATTATGCGAAAGATAGCAAAAGATGACCAATACATAATTTATTAAAGTTTGATCACACCACGCAACACGATTTTATTTCTGAGTTATGTATATCATATTATAATTGGTTTTAACATAAAAACATGAAAAAATGTTCTTTCCCAGCAAGATCTTTGCATTTGTGGTCAAGGCAACGAAAGTTGAAATTTGCATACCATTAAGGAAGCATACTAATTTGTGGGGTCGCTTTATTAACCGACTTCAAAAAAAGGAGGAAGCTCTCAATTCGACTGTATTTTTTTTGTTTGTTACGCGATATCTTTTTATGATTTTTTTTGTTGGAAAGAGAAGTACACCCGTACTTCAGTATTGGTCCCTTTTTTTTTTTTTTTTTTTTTTTATATACATGACAGGTAAATGACTCCACTCCACCTGATGTTAAGTGGAAAGTGGTATCCAAACGCGAAGGAACCTAGTGCAGCGATGAAACCCTCACTGCACTAGCCACCTCCACCCTGCCTGCCTACAATATGCCTCTTTACACCTCGTTTGAAGGACCCCATATCATAAGAGGGAGGGAAGACATGTGCCGGAAGGGACTAAATTTAAATTCGATAAAAATAATCCACCTCTAGGGGTGGCAAACTAGTGAATCAAAGCGGTTTCGTGCACTTTCCGGTAGCCGATATCAATAAAATTTGGCAAACAAATGTAATTTCACGAACTTTTTTTTATACAAAAATTTTGTTAAGACAAAAAGGGAACATTATATTTAAAATCTTTAGCATATTTCAAACAAAATTTTATAAATTAGTGACAAAGAACCTAGAAATGTGTAGATTTACGAGATTATGTAAATACCACTATGTTGCTATGTAATCAGGCAGTTATGTAAATACTGGTGTAACAGCCACAAAAACCAAGTTTCAGGTACATAGCTACTCTTTTCTACATACTCGCTGTTCCATTAAACAGAAACCAATACTGCCAAATCAGAAACAGAACGTTTTTGAAAATTTGTTACAGTGTTTTTTTTTTTAATTTTTCATTCGCATTGAGCAGCAGTAGAGTTCTTTGTATGAGCGTTACTGCGTTCCGATTTTGAAGGGTAAGCGCATTTGCATACCGCATCCGTTTCGTTTTCGTTTCGAATCCTAGACTATAGAAATCTAGAAAACTCGAACCCACTCTCTGGCAGTGCATCTCAGATTTTTGTGATTTAAACCTTTGAATGGCTCTGCAAGTGTTATGGACAGGCGTGTCGCTTACCACCAGGCCCACGATTTGTTCGTCCCGCAACTTGGTATCATAAAAACAAAACATTGATAGCGCGCAGACTTTTCAAGCAAGCCAATATTTAAATTCCATACATTAAGTTTCTATCAAGGATGAAAATGTAAACGACTAAATTAAGATCCAAGATTTGTTTAATAATGGGTATTTTCAGGTGAAAAAGAGAGAGAGCGGTTTTAATGTGGCGCAAAACTTATCGTTTCCAAGCAATTTCATTTTACTGTTTTTCTCAACTACGGCGTCAATGACATAAGAAAAACCAGCTTTTTCTTAATATCTCTATTTTTGACAACAGATTCTTTTCAATGCTTCTGCCTTTTTGATATTTTTTTTATTTAGAAAAACATTCAGGCACAAACAAGTCTTACAAAAAATATAAAAAATTATTTACAAATCAGAATGTTCCATAAAATAAGTACAAGTATTACGAAATATAAATTTGTACAATGAACACCTATTCAAAAAAGAAAAGAATTGGTGATACCTATCAGAATGGAAATACACAAAGGGTGATGATGTAGGCAGCAATTAAACCAGCTGTCACAGAAGTTTTAGTCTATTGTAATTCATTCATGGGGTCCTCTATCAAATATTACATCTCCCACTTTTTGCTTGTAATTGTAAACATATCGAGTTCTAGGTTCTCGCGATTGTTAAACATAGGAAATGAAACTATTTTTCCGGATTTAAATCGCGTATATTTGTTTTTTCAAACAAACCAACGTTTCGGACCCTTTACAGGTCCCATGGTCACGGTTGACTCAACTCACAACTCACGGTTAACCAAAAATTTAACCTCCATCTCACATGATGTAAAATGACGATGAGGTCGACAATGGAGCATGCACACCTAAATAATGCCTATTCACTCTCACCTTGAAAAAGTCCAAGAAATAACAGTCAGGGAATAAGTTTGTAGGCAGGGGATTCCACCAAATAGTATTTCTTTGTTCGAATCTTTGGAATATCCACGACAATATTTTTCAAATTGTTATTATAGTACCTCCACGAGCGTCAAATAAATTTGTTTGGTAAATAATATGTAGAACCTGGGTGACAATAAAATCTATTTTTAGTTCGAGAGAAGGTTCTAGAAATACTAAATTTAATCAATTGTAGTAATTAAACAAAATCTGTACAACCGTTCACTATTTTATATAGAAAAATTTCATCCAAAAAACACGCCTGTTAATTAGAGAATCCATAGTAATTGCAGCAGAGATCCTTGTGAAAGAGTTCGTCCAGGGAAGTATTGCCACCTTGCCTATTCCTTTTTCATTTTAAAGGGACTTTTCAAGTTATATCTCAGGGTGACGGGCGCAGTGACAGTGCCTCAGATCTTTGAGATCTCTAATTCAGATCTCTAAGTGACACTGCAACTGTTATAGACTGGCGTGTCGCTTATCATCAGGCGCTTGACTTGTTCGTCCCATTACTTTGTATCATGAAAATAATAATAACGCATACACTCAACATAGCCCCGCACTAGGGATACCCTGTGTCGCGGGTGCCATAGACAACCACAAATTACACCCAAACTTACGAGAGAAATAAATGTAGGGCTTACAAATATTTCTCCCGGCCCGGAAATCGAACCTGGGACCTCTGCGTGGCAGTCCGACATGGTAACCGTTCGGCCATGGAGGCAGCAGTAAAAAAATATTACACCTTTTCACGACCGATTCTTATTCAACACAGAATTCAAGTATTTGTCGTTGAATTTTAAATATTTATCTGTTGCTTTTGACAATTTATAAAAACTTACTGAATTTTGTACATAACATTACAATGTAATACATATACACACTTTTTTTCATATTAATTATGATCATAGTTATGAGTTTAAGTTGTGTATATTTTAGTGATAATTTTGTCGGAGCTGACCGGGACGCGATATACAACGACTTATATAAAATATAGCGAGTTTCACCAAGAAAGTAAAGTCTGAAGGTGAAGTCTGAGACTTACCCTTTTATCTACATATGTATCTTCAGATGATATTATTTAAGGCTGGATTGTTGTCATTTTAATTTACATAAATAAAGCTCTTCACTATTATTTTACTTATAGTCTATCTTTTTAATAAAATAATTAAAACAATTAAATCATTAAATGTAAACGTAAGTAATAAAATAGCTCTACCTAGACCGATTAATTATCAATTAATGTAATATAATCATTAATGTAATTAAACTGTTATAATTTTCTCGTTCATCCGTTCGCTACTGTAATTAAAAGGTTATCGTAACTGTTTAGAAATAAGGTTTATATTTGACTAACTTTAGCCAACGAAATTCTATGTATATTTGTTATCAGAACATTGTAACCGTACTAAATTAATCAATTGCAAGTTTGCCTTACCCTTTAAGGTTTAAAGTTAATATTTAAAATGATTTTAAAGGAAGTAAAATAATTTCTCTATAATAATTCTATAGGTCAGAGGCAAAGACCCTTAAACGTCAAACAGTAATTTTTTTATACATTGCGTATTAAGGCAAATGTAATCAATCTTATGGCGAAAAAATATTATGTTAAATAAAAAACAAACGACAATCGGACATAATACCATTGCGTGATTTCTACGGGGTCTTCTTTCGTTCTCCGTCCAACATCCGTCCCCCTGATGGTAAGTGACACGCCAGTCCACAACAGTTGCAGTGCCACTTAGAGCTTTGAATCTTAAAGATCTGAAAGGCACTGGTACTGGGCCCGTCACCCAGAGACATAAGTTGAAAAGTCCCATGTGCCTGTGTCTATCCTTCAAAATCAAAAAGGAATAGGTAAGGTGGGAGTACCTCCCTGGACGAACTCTTTCACAAGGAGCTCTACTGCAACTACTATGGATTCTCTAATTAACAGGCGCGTTTTTAGATGAAATTTTTCTATATAAAATAGTGAATGGTTGTACAGACTCTGCTTAATTACTACAATTGATTAACTTTAATAAAAATACATTTTATGGTCACCCGGGTTCTTCAAATTACTTACCAAACAAATTTATTTGACGCTAATGTAGGTACTATAATAACAATTTTAAAGATATTATCGTGAATATTCCAAATATTCGAACGAAGAAAGGCTGTGGAGGCTATTGTCGACTTCATCGTCATTTTCCATCAGGTGAGATGGAGGTCAAATGCGCACTTACTTTTTAATAAAAAAAAAATCGACGCTTTTATAATTACAAGCAAAAAGTGGGAGATATTATATTTGATGGAGGACCCCATGAATGAATTACAATAAACTAAAACTTCTGTGACAGCTGGCTTAATTACTGTCTACGTCATCATAAGAGAGTACAGGGCCAGTTCCGAATTCGAGAAATGACTGTCCGGAATGTCACAGGGATTATTTTATCTCTAAGTGTACAAGCGATGTTCGTATTTTCTTGAATTCGAATAGAATGTAGTACACAAGCGATATCCGAAGTGTGTCCGGATTTTTTAGATTTGTATAGTCTCGGATTAAGGACGAATACGGATCAATACAAAAAAATCTAAATTTCCAAATATGGACTTAAGATCCTTTACGAAAGGTAATTTAACCTTAAATTTAACCCACATAATTATATATAGGTGTTTCAATAAAACCAAGTTACTCCAAAGCTTGGCCTTTAAACAATAGTACACAATTCATTTCAACTTTTCACAACAAGAAACTGAAATTTTATTGGCACTGATTTATGAACTTAATTTATGACGACGTCGGTGACCCAACGGTTTGTACTCTGGGCGCCGGACCAATTTGGGAAATGAGCTATTCTAAATTGGTTCTTGTGTATTTCGTTGGTCTGATATTTATAGGGAATTCTCTTATTTAAAACCACATAATTGGTGTATTTATCTGGCACATTATTATATTATTATTCCCATCTGATCCCCTAAAACCGATCCTTTTGTGGATCAGTTTTATTTAATATTATTTTCTATTCTCATCTGATACCCTATGCAGGGGATCTAGAATATATAGTTATAAATTATAATCATATTTATATCCTGGTATTACAGTCAACAAGAAAAATTTCTAAAAGCTCTAAGAGACGCAATATAAATTACAGTTAACAAACCCACTAACAAAGCGACAATTAACAAAAGAAATACCAATCGACAAATGGCACTCATGCGTCATTGACCAGCTTTTGACTGGGAATATCACACTTTGTCACAGTTTAGAAAAACTTAGATTTTAAATATAACTTAAGACTGATTTTTTGTGATATGTCAATATTAATGATCTGTCAAAAAAATATTTGATAGTGTGTGATTTATAATATTAGATCACAATTGATCTATAAATAATAATAATAATAATAACGCAACACACTCATTATTATTATTATATTATTAGGGAAAACCTGTGTCGCAGGTGTCATGGACCACACATAGACTACCACAAACACACCCAAACTCACAAGAGAAATAAATGTAGACTATATACATATTTCTACCGGCTTGGGAATCGAACCCAGGACCTCTGCGTGACAGTCCGGTAACCGTTCGGCCACAGAGGCAGTTAAATGAATATTTTATTTCTAATATCTTATCATACTGAAACTTTTTTCTCTTAACTGTACTTACCTTACAATTACAATGATCCTGATATATTTGAGTTGCAAAATATAGAGCGGATCAGTTGGGGTTTAAAATTAGCAGTGAATCAATAGTATGGTATCCGATGGGAATAACAAATTATATTATTATTTTTATTAGTCATCTCCTCATCCAATTCAAAAGTCAGATTCTTGTCGGTGCAGCCTTCTCCACTCCTCACGGTTCATAGCCAGCTCCTTGATCTCCTTACAGCTGCTCACTTTCATGTTCTTCTTTATTTATCCTCCTATCTTTCTTTTTCCTTTAAGGTTTCCCTCAAATATCATTCTCATAAATTCGTCATTACGTAACAAACATCCTAACATCCAAACATTTACTCCTTCTGTTCTCTATTGTATCCAAAAGATTTCTTTCTTCCCTAACCCTTTTCAAAGCTTCCTTATTTAACATCTTCTCAGTCGATTGCATTTTTTGCATTCACATTTTAAAGGACACCAATCTCTCCCTGCCTTTCTTTGTGATTATCCAAGTCTCGAATCCGTACAGTGTGGTACTCCAGACATAACATATTTTGATGAATCGTGTAAGAATTTTTGAGGTAAAACTGTGTCATGGAAACCCTGTTTTGCTATTGCGATTCTAGTCTTCATGACCGTGTTAAATTTGGAGTCCTCTGTAATAGCACTAGCAGGATATTTAGAAAAGTAACTGCATCTAAAACACAGTAAATAAATCACGTGGAAGGATTTATTGGGGCCAACTGCAGCATTACACGCGAGCCCGTACAAAGCAAACTGATTGTTCGTAACGTACAAAGAAATATACTTTATGACATTCGTTTCTTTATGGCTTAACGTAGAAAGTTTTTGCATCACGAATGCAATTTTACTAGTAATTTCCTTGTGATATTAATTTATCGATAACTGTTACTTATCGAGTTCTTAGGTTTTCGCGATTGTTATACATAGGAATGAAACTATTTTTCCGGATTTAAATCGCGTATATTTGTTTTTTCAAACAACTATAGTGAAAAAATAGGGTGGTTTGCATCAATATTAGACATAACTGGTTGAAGACTGTACCACCTCAGTCAACCGTGACCATGGGACCTGTAAAGGGCCCGAAACGTCGGTTTGTTTGAAAAAACAAATATACGCGATTTAAATCCGGAAAAATAGTTTCATTCCTATGATAACTGTTACATCAAAACCAATGATAAAAACTACATGTATCAAAGAACCGAAGAAGTTTGACCTACCGCCTCTCAATCAGAGGCCATGGGTTCGAAACCAGGACTCGCACCTCAGAGTTTTCGGATTTTACATGCGAAAGAAGGATGGCGACATCTCGTGTATTTTGAGACCCTGTGTTTTCGACGACGTGCATTAAAGAGACCTATCAATACTTGTCATTCATTCTATTATCAAAGCATCAAACAAGCTGATGGAGTACAGTCTGTAGAAGCTAGGGCTATAAAGTTGATACAGGTTATCTTTATTACATTGTCATATATTTCTCTTCAGATGTTTGTTCGTAGTAGCAGAAAACAACGAGTTTTCAGTTTGTTCCCAAAAATAATAAAAAACTTGCTGAATATTCCCAAATCTGCCAAACTCTGTCCTATTTAATACAACATTAGCATGTTCTGCCGCAATGAAAATGAATTAATATTAAATATGGCAGAAACCTGCCACAAATGGTCACACAACCTGAATCTCAATACGATAATGACATTGGCAAGAGGCCTCTTGGCAAAACTTTCCTTTGCTAACTTTCTTATCTCTCATTTAAATATTGTCTAAACATTTTTGTCACGATATTTTTTTTGTTTTTAACTTTATGTCATTACTGTTTAATTGATTATTTGATTAGATATTTTATAGCTTTAATGTTTTATGTGTGTACTATAAAATAACCAATAAATGTAGGTAAACATTCAATCATGCTTGAAATGAAAAGTAAACACCCTTATCACGGATTTAGTCCAGAATTAAATAAGAAACTTTCGTGAATTGATAAATGACCTATTGACTCTTCGTTATCAATTCCTTCAGCCGGCGTTTTCAAGACCATACTGGAATTTTTGAAGTTTGATCATTCAGGTAGAAAGTCATTAACAGTCGATGAGTTGCAATAAACTAGATTTAGTCAATGCGCCGCCGCCATTCAACAAGCACAGTAAAACACCTCTAAATAGCCAGTCCGCCGTTTCATAGTTGAAACGGCGGACTGGCTACTTTCTTGCGACTACAACCCACTAAATGACTTAGCAAATTTCAAAAATTTGACCAGGGACACGTTGGATATATTAGTAGAGCTACTATTAAAACGTAATTTTAATAGTGCAAGAGTTTGTCTAGGTAAGTAGCGTCACCTTACCTATTTCTGCCGCCAAGCAATAATCTGAGCATTATTGCGTTCCGGTTTTTAAGGGTGCTGGTGAATTTAAACCTAAGATCTTTGCGATTTAAAGCTCTGAGTGGCAACTGTTATGAATACGCGTGTCGCTTCCCACCAGGCGCACGACTTGTTCGTCCCGTCACTTGGTATTTAAAAAAAATATATTTAATGTTGTTTTCTATTTAATTTCAATAATTTAAACCAGTTCTTTTCGAAACAAGCGCCGGTCATCGGGCTGACGTCACGACTAGTGACGAGAAAAACCGATACTAAACTTATTCGAATTTGTGGGTAGTTATTATGTACAATATATAATCTAAATGTCTAATAAATTATAAATTAATTAGGTAATACTGTTCATGGAAAAGCAGATACAATATATATATTTATATTTAAAAAAAAAACATTTAACCAATAACTTGGAACAATGACTAAAAAGATGTTTAGATATAGCAAGTAAAATAGATCTCTCACAGATGGCGCTAAGGCAAAAAAATCGTTAAAAAAAACAAAACAAAGATTTGCAACATGCATATAGAAAAAATCCTAAGATCCCTTATTTCCATCTCAGCCTATCGAGCATAATGATTGCAACAAAATAATGAATTTAATCATATTGTGATTGATTCCATTGAAAAGTGTAAATTATTCCATTAAGATCCTCTCGATAAGCGCTCGTTTTTCAATGGACGCGTAAATAAACTCCCAACCTTTCTTTATCAGAAAAATATCGTGGAAAATCGCAATATGCAGTCGGATAAAGATGAAAAATTGCAGAATTATCGGTGTTAACCGGATCCTTTGTAAGGTTACACACAGAGAACAATATTTCATTATTAATCTCCGCATGGTTATTCGGTCCTGAAAATAAAATGCATCGACGAATATGATATCGAAGAAACGCATAGAGTTTTGAAGGGTAAGTAATTCACCAGAAATCACAGGCACATGGGACTTGTCAACTTATGTCTCAGGTTGACGGGCGCAGTGACAGTGCCCTCATATCTTTGCGATTTAAAGCTCTGAATGGCACTGCATCTGTTATGGACAGGCGTGCAGCTTACTATCGTATAGTCGTGCGCCTGCACGACTTGTTCGTCGCGTCACTTGATATTATATACAAAAAAGGTTATTGTGATTAGTTGGTCATACTAATTTAAAGTGCGTTGGCCTCTCGATTGTCATCAGAAAGTTCGGAGAGCTTGACATATTATAGAAATTGAATTAAAATTTTCATTTGTCTATGAATTCTAAGTCTGTATACAGTAGACATATAATTCCGGTTACCTCGCAATTTTGTCTTGAACGGCTAGAATACAGAAGTGTGTTATCATCGAAGAAAAAGTTTTCCCCCTGTTTTGCAAATCCAAATTGCCAATAAAGACTTATGGAAAAGTCGTTTAGTATACTAGTTTCAAAATTGCGTAATAGTTTTTGATCAATTGTTTGAGCTTAGGGTATTTACTTAATACTGAAAAGAAAGTTGGTTTGAATTATGTAGAGTGTATCATGTGAAATTTTATAAGACTTCTATTTTAGCATTAAAAAATGACTGGCTAATTTCTTTCGTAGAATCTTTAAAATTCTGTCATGAAAAGTAGTTATTTTGCAGAAGTGGCCTTATAACACCAGTTGTGTGTGTTATTAGTACATCCCCAAATATAGGAGGCTCTTTTTTAGACTTAAAAGCCAGGCTCTTGACTATATAGTTAATGCCTTTTTTAACCGACTTCAAAAAAAAGGAAGAGGTTATACGTTCGGCTGTATTATGTTTTATGCATGTTTTCCGATTTCTCCGTCAATTGTATACCGATTTTGAAAATTCTTTTTTTGTTTGAAGTGGTCCGACGATGCCGTGCCGGGTTTGTTTCGACTATCACAAATTTAAAAAAATATTTTCCGTTTTCCACTCGACACAATACATGTAGTCAACAAATCACCGTCACCAACAACCAACAACCAGAAAATAAAATGTACATAATAACACTCCCATGACAATAAGTCCCATTGTGACCAAGTAGTCAGAATCTGATGAGGGGATCCCATGAAAACCAAAAGCCGATAAGTACACACTTTGAAAATCGGTTTTTTTTTTTCAATGAATAAGTTACAATTATATTCTTTGGAAATCGCAACGCCTTTTCTTTTTATTTCCTCAAAGTATAATTCCCGTTTACATTTCACTTTTCCTGCATTCACGTAAGATTTCTCGTCTCACTTATTAACTAAATATACTAATAAATATAGTACTAAAGTAGAAACATCTACTTATTCAGCTAAACATTTCCATCCGCCTCCGAATACCACGTCTGAAAATCCTACAAATATTCCACGTCATTGACCAGAATCCGTGCTATCTTAAAATGTATGATTTTAAAAACAAACTAACTAAAAGCGATTCGCTTTACTCCAACTGTAGCGTCGGTGTCTCGTGAAAACTTCGCTTTAGTGATACTTTCCCCCGTGTTCCAGCTTTTATCGAAACAGAAACAATGTTTATAGTTCCCAAACGACC
>NW_020653337.1:5864238-5920607 GCF_003589595.1 Hyposmocoma kahamanoa
CCAGCTTTTATCGAAACAGAAACAATGTTTATAGTTCCCAAACGACCGAACGCTCGTTCCGTCGATGGCTTATTGAGTGCTCATGAATGCGAAACAGCTCTCGTTCATCGCTTGTTTTCCAACAGCTTCGATACTTGGCACATTAGTGCCAGTTCACATGAAAGCATTTACAGCGATACTCCAAGGGCGCTGCCGGTGCATTGCGTTATCGCAACGCAATGATTTCAACCAAAGAACAATAAATACAGTAAAAATGCTTAGTTTGCGTGATACGTGTGCCAACAGTACGCGAAGCTCCACGTACTTAAGTTCCTCGTAAAACCTCGAAAGTGCCTTATTTTGCTACTTTGGATATTATGTATGGTGTCCATATTATCGTTAAGCCTTATTTTACTACATTTTTATATATTTTCAATTTTTCTGCTTATTGTAATATTTTTTGTCACAAGAAACGAAAATAAACCTTATTCCACTGCAATATGGTCGATTATTTTTTGGAGAACAAGTAAACATCCGGAATTCGTCATCGTTCGGCTATTAACCACTAGATGGCAGCACATTGATTGAAATTTCAATATAAAAACAAAACGTCATAACTTGTAATAATAGATATTGACTTTCAACGATATGCCAATTGGGTAAACCGCTCAGGCATCGTAACGCCGACCCAACGCATCGTATGGCATCGCTCTATACGCATTGAGCATGCTTGCTAAGGCACATACTAGGTGACCGTCCACATGCTGGCGCGCGTGTAAGGGTGAGCTCAAATTGCCGCAGCCAGACAATGTAACGCTATGATGCATTAAAACGAGAAATACAACATAAACTCGCACCCTTTGTGTAATAAGACCACATCTGCAAAAGACAATTGTCCAAGAGGTTTAAAGGTTTTACCAACGAAACTAGTCGACTACTGTCTTATACTTATTCTCCTAGAGTTATAAAATTTGACAAATACGTAATTTGATTCACACGATATATACATTTATACCAAGGACATAAACTTATCTTTAACAAGACAGAGCACTTTTTCTTTAAACAGAAACTTAAAGACAAGTTGATGCAAGCGGTGCTGAGAGGCCCCGAGCTGCGCAACACGCGTTTTACAAAATGCCATATAATACAAAACTCTCAACGTTTCTTCGAATGCAAAATAATAAAGGCCGGGCAACGAAATTAAGCTCTACATTATATTACTATCTCCAAAGTTCACGCTACGCTGGCCGACGTTGCTTAGCATCTGTCTGCCTTTCAAATAATATATATGTATGGATTTCAATATATATAGACAAGAACATTCACAGCAACTACATGTTCCAAGCAAAACACTACCAACACTATCAATATCAAATTGAATTTTGTCAAAGAGTATCAGTACCGTAGTACTGTGAATAGATGTGACAGTCTATACTTACCTATTGGAAATAAGCTAGACAGGCAGATAATGCTGAATGTATCTATACCAATGATATTTCTTCATAGTTGGGGAATTAACGTAACAGGGGCAAAGTCGCTATTAGTTGCACAATACATTTCATTTTGCTTTGATCCAGGGCCCTTCGGCTTACTATTTATAATTATTATATTACTAAAAAGGAAAACAAATTAAGTAAAACAAAAAAAATGCAGTCTAGTTGTTGAAATTATTTATGTTATGTTATGAACTTTTTTCCTTGTGGAAAGTCAAAGATCTTTAGATCGTGCAGCCTAGTCTTTATTTTATATTTTTTAAACTTATTATGGTCTCCCTACTCTGTTATCGTGTAGTCAGAACACTATGTTGCTAACTAATCTATGATATTGACGTTTTATGCCTTCACAGCACATAAGTCAAATACAGCGTGTGGCTATAATTTATGTAAGTATATGTAATATTGTTATAATAATACCATAATAATAGTATATGTAATACACGAAAGAAAGAAAAGAGAAGCAGAAGTGTAAAATAATCATTATTCTACAAAAAAATTAAAATAATTATAAACCATTTATTAATACATTATGACGAGAGACGCTCCGGGGGGGTATTTACAGAGAAACCGTCTTCAATAATAGCGACGAGATAATGAAAATGTTACCCCATGCGAAAATAGTCAGTTTATTGCCTGTATTTCACTTCCATACACTTAACTGCGAAAATATACCTCGATTGATATAATTTTAATAAGAGTGCACTTCAAGGCCATTCCAAAAAATAAAAAATGTGCGCCGCGGTTTTCAGCAGTCGGCTAACATATCATACCTGGCCAGACAAGTCTGCAACATTACGTGTTATCATTTTAATGATTTCCTAGTCGTGACCTCTACAATTACCAAACGAATTATTATTAACATCATCTATTTGTTACAAATAACAAATAAGTGTAACGTTCAATTTTAAAACAAGTTTACAAATTAAAGGCACTATTTATAGTTTGCTTCGTAAACGTCATCGTAATGTCACTCCGACATACACTTAAATTTAGGATATAAATTAAATTAGCACGTTATTAAGTTATTACAAAAATGTTTTCTTATTATGTACAATATCAACTTAATACACTAATGACTCTTAATCGTACATTTAACAATGAAAACACCAATTTACACTCTTAACTCAGTTATAGTCAATCACCGAAATGCATTTTTTACCCTAACTACAAGTCATGTCGATTACTATCGTACCTTGCGAGAAACGACGAGCAAAAGGTGTTGTCAGCGCTCTGGCGCCGCCGCTTTCATATAAAAGTGGTCAGTGAGAAAAGAAAGTCTGCTAACTATAGTATTTTTTAGATTCTGGATTAAATAAATTCTACATTAAAACCTTTCAAGCTCTTTGATTAGGGATTACCCAGACATGGGGTATGGCCATTAAGCTCAATGTCCAATCCTAAACAATTTTTCATCGCAAGTAACAAATTTTTGTAACGCCGATGTCTTATTGTTGTTCACGAGTGATTTACGTCAGAGGATGTCTAATCGGAAACTTATAGCAGTACAAAGTAGGCCTAGTACACATTATAGTACACATAGTAGAGAATACCTTCAATTTGGATCATATATTCGCGGACCGTAGTAACTGCAATATTATTTGTATTAACCATTGAGCGTTGCCTCCAATCCGAGTCCGAACCGGCGGTGGCGGCACGCGCATCGAAGTGTTGTAAGGAGGGCACAGATATCGATACACAATGATATTATTTTATGCTCACTGTCGATACATATATAAGATGAAATCAAAAGTGGACACTCATTGGGTAATAATCAAGTAAAAAAATAAAAAAAGACATTTATTTACCCACAAAATATATATAAGCGAACAGTAGTGTGGACAAAAAGAATGAAGACTCAGCATTGGTGATTTTCAGAATTCACCTATGGATATTCGCTTGCTGTACCAGACCAGCAAGCGAGTGAATACTAAACAACAGACAACAGCATTGTCTTCACATTTTTTTGAAAATTTATATCGTTTTAGCGGAGGTGGCAGGTCATTCCATCACTTACTCACTACGAATCGGAAACTGCCCATGAATAGAGTTAAGCGAGGAACAACCAATGAACGTAGATGCGGGTACCGATGAGATTATCATTGCCACTGTGTGGTAGGTAACTCAAGCTTTTGAGCCAGATATTCCGGAGTAAATAAAACTCTCAAGGTACACCAGATTGTTAAGTTTTAAAATATATCTATTTTCAATATTTAGTACACAATAAGTATTTCAAAATGGAGTAATGTGAGAACGGAGAGGTACTATAGAACAAAATCTAATGCAGGGGTTCTGAACCCTCTGTATTTTATCACAAGTTTTCTTATTTAAACACGGGCCATATACAGAAGTCTACTTTGGACAACACCAATGTCTCAGTCAGTCTCACTCTGTCAGCTGTACTCAGGTATGGTCTTAATTTGTAAAGCTGCTTCAACGATGCGTAACTTTTTCCTATTTTGGAGTCAACGTGATTTTCGAAACACATCGATCCATCGAGCAACAGACCTAGGTATTTACCTATAAAGGGCTATATGGATTAGCTGACCATCCGTCATCATCTTGGGGGAAGCGCTCCTAATAAATTCAATTTGATTACGAGTACCCAAACCTGTAAACGAACATTTTTGGACATTGAGGTGAAGATCATTTATATACGGCCATTGTGAAAGCGTCTCTAGATCCCGAATTATAAAATTCCTTGCTAACTTGGCTTAGTTCATCGTAATTATTATAAACGCTTCCTCTGAAAAGTCAGTACAGAAGAATGTATACCCAAAACTCTATTTCCTTTGCGTCTTCATACGTACAATAACAATGACAAATGTTGAAGGCGATTGAAAGGATACTTAATCAAACAACGATTTTAACGCTGTGTGCCACACCACACAGCGTCAAGTGATGTAATTATTTTCTCAGATTCGCGTCGGGCGCACCGCGCCATCGCTCATAAGCTATCAAAAATATTAGGAAGAAATATTAAAGAATATTCAAGAATATTTTTATAAAATGTCAGAGTTAGGGTATGTCCGTTATCAAAACTGACAAATGGCGGTTGCTACATCAGAGAGCTCTGAAATGTCGGAAGAAAAATAAAAAGTCACACTTTGATCATTTAAAACCAAGTAAAAAATTTCTACGTTATACCAACTTATTTTAAAGGTCTAGAACATTCTATAGAATAATTGTTTGTATCCGTTGCTTCGACGTTTGTTTATACATAGCCAAGTCACCGTAAATAAACCATAAAAGTATCGATACAATTATGCCACTCTATTGTGATTCGTGCCGTTCGTCGTGTTTAGGAAAATCCTTTTGATGCCACTCTTTGTATGAGTTATTCATAAAGAAATTGAACTTTATAATTTACGTGCTAAAGGTACGTGAAACTATATATTATTACGCCATAGGACGTATAACTGCCTCTGTGGCCGAGTGGTTACCATGCCGGACTGCCACGCAGAGGTCCCAGGTTCGATTCCCGGGCCGGGAGAAATATTTGTATGGCCTACATTTATTTCTCTCGTGAGTTTGGGTGTAATTTGTGGTTGTCTATGTGTGTCCATGGCACCCGCGACACAGGGTTTCCCTAGTGCGGGGCTATGTTGAGTGTGTGCGTTGTGCGTTATTTTTTGAGAAGCACCATGACCTTTTTTTTATAATATCAAGTGACGGGACGAACAAGTCGTGCGCGTGATGGTAAGCTACACGCCTGTCCATAACTAACACTTACAGTGCCACTCAGAGCTTTAAATTCACCCTTACCTTTAAAAACCGGAACACAGTAATGCTGATATTACTGCTTGGCGGCAGAAATAGGTAAGGTGACATTGTGCTACCTTGGACGAACACTCTCACAAGGAGCTCTACTGCTACTAAATGCCGCACTCTTACTGTAATAAGGGCTCATCTGCAAAACGACAAGTTCCCAAAATAGTGAATAACCGAGAATAAGGAGCTCTACTGCTAGTTTCATATTCACATTTAAATAGAAAAACAGAAAATCCAGGCCGTGGCGTCCTTTATCATTCCAGTCTAATCAGCTAAACAAAAGAACAAGATTCCGTGGTCTTTCAGTTTACGTCTGTGAGTCCGTCAGCCGGCCTAGATAATGAAAAAGGTCACAACAGCATAAATGTTTCACATTCATTTTCCCTTAAGCGTGAAACACACAGAGAGCGGGTGAGGGTCGGGCGCGTGTCGGGCGCGGGTCGGGCGCGAGTCGGGCGCGAGTCGGGTGCGGGTCGGGCACGAGTCGGGCGCACGTCAGGCGTGCGTCTGGTCGGGACAGGTGCGCCCGTCTCACGCCCGCGCTCGGTGTGTTGTCGTCCATATAAATACATGGACATTTTTTAAAACATCAAGTGACGGGACCAACAAGTCGTATGCCTGATAGTAAGCTACACGCCTGTCCATAACAGTTACAGTGCCACCCAGAGATTTAAATTCACCCTTACCCTTCAAAACCGGAACACTGTAATGCTGACATTACTGCTTGACGCCAGAAATAGGTAAGATGGCAGTGCTATCCTGGACGAACTTTTTCACAAGGAAGGAATTAGACCTGCCGCAGTCACGTCCCGACCCGCGCCCGACCCGCACCCGCTGTGCGTCTCACGTTTCAGGCTCAGTGGAGTAAGCCTGCTATAATAAAATTTCCTGTTGAATTTCCAACTTAGCAATTTTCCGAAAAAGTTCGAATGTGATATTTTTTTCCCAGCGTCGTTATGAAAGTTATATTTTCTTCTTAAGTACAATCGGCAACTTCAATACTTGTGCGGTAATTGAGGCCTCAGGCAGCTTTTAGGTAGATATACATGTGTATAATACAGAATATAATAAGATTTAAATCGTAAAATGATAATAGCAGAACCAGCATTTATGTTTGTGGAATAAGGAAATGTTTGGGAGAAATAAATTATCAATATCGTTCCCTGGAACTTTGAGTTAAAATATAATTTATATTTACATTTAATTCTCAATCGAACTGTGTAAATATCTGTAATATTGATTTTTGATGAAAATTATAACGTTTAACTAGTAATTAATACTAGTTTTTTTTCGCTCTGACAGGATTCGAACCTGCATCTGTTATGCCAATTTAGGACAACAGTTAAGTTGTGAATATGCATTTTTGGGGTTAGTATCATGATACAAGTTCGCTTAATGCAAGAATGTCCCTTATATATTCTACTATTAGGTGCCTTTTTACTCGATACATAGTTTTTGAGATTTTTTATTTAGGCAATTAATAAATACCAAGTTTTTAAATAAATATAATTTTAAATAAATACTTTTCATTGACGTAGTTCTATTCTGACTGTACTTATTAATAGAAACGGTTGGGTACAGTGACGATGTGGTAAGGAAGAGTGGAAAAAAATATCCACTTCTCCCCACCAGTGAGGACAGCTGGTAGGAACTAGTGGAATAGGCCAATTTTGTATAACAAATTTCGTAACGCCCCCAGCGTTTACAATAAAAACTAAATTTGTGTATTATTATATTTCGTAGCACTCTTGACCGAGCGGTCGTGATCACCACAGGCTGATGTAAATAGCATCACGACATCTCGCCATCTCTGTCTATTGGTAGACTTTCTGGTGCACCACTGCAAATCTGCACACGGCAGATTTTATTTGATCGATTCACCGCGTGGGTGATCTTCATGACACTCCATGGAGTTATAATCCCGCTATGTGGAGTGAATAGAAATTAGAATCGTCATTTTTTTTTTAATATGAATATAGCCTTACAGTTCCTTCAGGCTCCTAAATTAGACAAGAGTCTGAACCTCAAGTATTCAGTTAGACGGGACAAAATATGTGCTAAACAATACCAGTATAGGTACAATCAATGATCACATTTCTATCTAAAATTACAAATTTTAACGTCTCCATTAATTATTACACAATTAAACAGTTGGCTTGACAACTTTACGACCCGTTCATCACAGATGCTGTCATTAACAAATCTCAGTTCTCAAACGGAAGGACGTAATGACGGGAAATCAATTATTAATTTGTCAAGTTGGTATTATTGAAAGCTGATTACATCGGAAATTATTGTAACCACTTTTGAAAATTTAATTTATTCTTTTAATGAAATTGACTATTGCATTATTAAAATTGATGCAGAAATTTGATAGGAAAATGTTTTTCTTTTAAACCTAACTTAACCTAACCTAACCGAACCTAATCGTAAACAACGGTTTCGTCATTATTCGGTTTTCGGTGTAATGAAAATTCGAACAAACGTTATATCGGGAAAATAAAATTCGAGTTTGTGATAGGTTACCCTGTATGTGACTAGTGTTGTAAAAAAATATTTTTTTTTCTGACGTGAAAAAAAAGAATAATGAAAAAAAAACTATTTTTTCGTATCTAAATCGCGTACATTTGTTTTTAAAAATAAACCAGCATTTCGGGCCTTTCACAGGTCCCAAGGTTACAGTTGAAATCTATAACTTTAATAAAAAATTGTATTAAAAATATAATCAATTTGTTAAACAAGTAAGTAACATGGAATGTTACTTTGCAAAATTTAAAAATAAGGTATTTAATTAATAATTTTTGTAACAATAGTAGAAATAGGGTGGTTTGCATTAATATTTATGACTTTACCATCTCAGTCAGCCATGACTATGGGACCTGTAAAGGACCCGATACCCGATTGATTTGTTTGAAAAAAATTGTTTCATTTCCTATGTGTAACAATCGCGAAAATCTAAGAACTCCAAATAAAAAAAAATATTAAAAAAGCCGTTTTTTTCTTTAGTAAATATTTCCTGAAAGTATGTAAATAAAAACATGACAGGGGCATATAATCTTTTTAAAATTTAATTTGCCAGTTCACTACTTCTTTTGTTAATAATTATTGTTCATAAATAAATCGCTCGAAATAAATGGGCGAAAGTCTATAGAAGGGAAATTTCAAAAAAACTCATGTCATTATTCAGTCTAAAATTTGATTGAATTGAGTGTAGCGCAACGAACTCTTCGTTGTTGTTGAGTGTCAAGTGATTATTAAATTGGAAATTCATGTTTGCAGTATTCATAAATCAAAACAATAACAGTTAGTGTCTTATTTAATTTCAGTTTTTTATTTTACTTATTCTGGAAAAAATATAAAAAACGGACGTGCTGTATTTTCTGTGAAAAAAAAAATTTGTTTTTTTTTTCATTACAAGTGACATTTGTTTTATAGTAAACTTACTCCGTCCAAAAATTTATTTAACTTTTGACAGCTCGAACTCTAATCAATTAGTGATGTCCTAACGCGTGTCTGATTCGATTTTTTATAACAATCGATTTTATTTATGAAGAAGTTTTTATATAGTAAACGTGAGCGGTTTAAAAAAAAGATGTCTTATTGGGATCGTGATGTTGCGTTTGACAATGTGTGTTCTCAAGAATTAATAATTAATGTTAATGAGGATTCAAGTAATGATTCCCGTTCATATGGAGAAGAATCCGACAATTTATTATAATAAAGAATAAGAATTTATTATAATAATTTATAATTTATCTAAATTACCAAAATTTAGCAACTTGAATAATCTTCGTTACATAATCGTCGACTCGATAAATATTGGAGCTAATGAGCACGTCGCTTCACTAAAATTAAAAAATAAAGGAGTCCAGGAAGTATTGCATTTTTTGTCTATGGTTGTATGTCAATATTTTATGGAATTTCAGAGTTGTTAAATAAATTGTTGGATGGAGTATAGCAGTAGAGCTCCTTGTGAAAGAGCTCGTCCAGGGAAGTACTGCTACCTTACCTATTTCTGCCGCCAAACAGTAATGTCAGCATTACTGTGTTCCGGTTTTGAACAGTAAGGGTGCTGGTGGAATTACAGGCACATTGGACTTGTCAACTTATGTCTCTGGGTAACAGGCACAGTGCCAGTGTCTCTCAGATGTTTGCGATTTAAAGCTCTGAGTGGCACTACAACTGGTACGGACAGGCGTGTCGCTTGTTCATCCTGTCATTTGATATCATAAAAAAATCTTCCTCTTGGAAGATATTGTCACGTTATTATTTATGAAATAAAAATAAGTTGTCTAAACAACAAATTACAATTGAAAGTGTATGCACATTTTTAAGCCCTACGTTTGCGTTTAAACATAATTCTGTTTTCAAGGGCAGTAAGTATTAAATAGAAATTGCCATATTTTTTCTGCAAAATTCAAATAAATTACATTAGAAAGAGAATTTTAGTTAATCGACTCTCTTTGTGCTCAAAATTTCGGTATTCGCTTATGATTCATGGGACAAATAATGGAACCTTTGTTCCTTTTGCCGCAATTCAGTACTATTTTTGGCACTATTTGTACTTTGCCGTTTGTACATGGAGTGTTTTTTGTTCTTATTTCTGTCTGTTCAGAAGACTCAATACAACGCGTATTAAGCTTGTATGCAAAATTCTACATAAACCACATTTTCGCTTAAATTTGAACAAACTCCTGAATATTTTATCTGACCACATACCCTCGCAACGTTCTGCTTGCCAAACAAAACGCCTGATTGTTTTTTCCGACGAACAAGGCGAGAGTTCTCTTGTCATAATAAATACTGCCTGCTGAGCAAGTTTTTTACTACTATGAAAAAGCGATCATATTCCGTGTTGTTTTAATTACGCAAATTTATATGACAGGAGTTATGACTTATGAGAGTGAGTCCGATATACAGATTCCATGGTTATGTTTTTTTGTTGCACTATAATAGATTTTTTTAAGGTAGTAAAACATATCATGATTTTCAATAAAGAAAGATTGTCTTGATGAAAGGACATGTAAGTGAAACATCCTATTATTGGCAGTACTACGTCTTTGTTTAAAATAACAATGGCGGGCAAATTGTTCAACTGCAGGCCATAGATCATCTCTAAAAGTGAGAGTTTAGGCTCGAGGACGCCACTGTGCCCCACAGCGAGTTTAAGATGTCACACATATTGTTTTATTTTGTTGTCCACCCCGCATGTTGTGGATATTCCAAAAACTCGTACAAAGCATTTCGCTTCCACATTTATGTTACGAACGGCTATGGAGTGACATTCCCTATCTGCAGACTTGTTCCCTGAACGGTATAACTTAGGCCTTTACAAGGCGACAGTGAATAGGCCAGGGGTTCCTAAAGTGTACGCCGCGGCGCCCTGGTGCGCCGTAGAAGTAAAATCCTCCACTCTATATGGGATTTTGGCAAGTCTGTGGCCAAGCACCACGAGTGTAACTATGGTTTTAATATAGTAGCGCTTACTATGCGGAAGACGAAGAAGTACTCATTTCTTTCGGCTGTACTTATCTATTAGGATTAGCTAGCTATGTTAGGGCGCCATGACGTATTACTAAGCTTGTGTGTGCGCCGCAATCTGAAAAAGATTGGGAACCCCTGGAATAGGCATTATTTAGATGTGCATACTCCATCGTCGACCTCACCGTCACTTTTCATCAGTTGAGATGGAGGTCAAATGCACACTTTTTTTATTAATAAAAATAAATACGTTCCACATGGTTTTATCACAATGTTTACCCTCGTCATTTGTGAGAGATATTCCTGCACACCACTGTACACCACAAGGATTCGAACCATATACCTCGCTTTTGGGAAGCAACCGCTTTCCCATTGTTCTACCACTGCTCTTGTTTGTCAGTCTATACAAGAATTGTGACGTTAATCCTAGACTGTCGCACAGCGACTTTCTGTTGAAAACTTTTTCAATGCTCTTCACTAGTTTCATATATAGAACTTTTGGGTTGCAGAAGTTCCACGTGGAACTTGTACATGGAACTAATGGGAATAAATGCTTTTTTCAAAACGACATTCGAGTCGGGCGGCTTATTTGTTCGACGTCCCCCAGAATAAAAGTACAAAAGATTTTTCACAATTTAATTTAACAGGCTATAATGTTCTATTTACCTATTATAAACTTCGTACATTTTTTCACTCGAAAAATGTATAAATAATATTTTTAATTTAACTCTAATGTTTCTTCCTTTCGAAGAAAAACATAAATATAAATTACGCACGAAAATAATGAAACCCTAAAAAATTTTTAAATTCAATTTCGACGTAAAAACACAGGTTTTCGTATACTTTTTTTCGCATTACATCCATCAGGTGCAGAGTTATTGAAGTTTTTACTCTTTTTGTTTCTCTTGTAAATTTGGTGTTTTGATAATTCACGTCAGTGGGGCCGTGGTTTTGAGAATCGAGTAAAGTCTTCTCTACTGAAGTATCATATATATAACAAAAATTGATTTGTAATGAGCAGTGATCGAAATTGAGGATCCATATTAAGACGTTCATAATTTAGGTAGATTACTACTAATTATGAACGTCTTAACACGGACCTACCCACTTTGTCATCAATGCGTATACAATTTCTTTTTTTACTGTTTATTTTTAAGGATTCCAAAATTTGTCGGATATTTATTTTTTAAACAGTTAAATTATTTAAATACGTAGCTACCTACAGAAACATAACTACAATATTATTTCCGAGACAATAATTTGTAGCAAATACTTAAAAGGAAACAATAATTTGCCGCCAATGTGACCAAATTTCGCTCAAATAAAAAATCCGCATATTCAAACATAATCAGTTCCGAGAAGTCCCGAGATTTGTAGAAGAGAATGTCCTCATTACTCTTCTCTAGGAAATTAAGTCTCAATTCCGATCACTGGTAATGAGGCATTTACATATTTTATGTATTTTTTGTTTTATTGGACCACCGTGCATTATGAATAACAATAATGTGCCAGATAACCCCAACAATCAGATGATCTCAAACTAAATAAAATCCTGTGCTATCACAGTACTTTAGTATAATGAAATAAGCATGGTAACTCCATACAAACGTAGCAGCGCGGCTTGCATGTGTGCACGTTCGCTGCTAGCCGTGTACGGACGCACACACTCACATAATCTCACGATGCACTCGTGTTGCATAACAGTGATCGTCCAAACGCGCCGTTCATTATTATGTGCATGTGTGCGTTCGCGTGCGTACCCGGCGCGCGGCGGGCATACACACAATATGTACAAGCCGCGCTGTTATTTTGTACAAAGTTATCATATTTCATTTATGTTCCTATGGAACTACCCAGAACACTTACACTTGAAACGATTTAGAAAAGTTTTTCCAAATTGGTCCTACAAGGAATCGAGCCCGGAACCTCCTTATCCAGTGTCCATAGTGCAAATCATTACGCCACCGTAGATTTTTTTAGTTAAAAAATAAATGAGCATTTGACCTCCATTTCATTTGAAGGAAAGTGACAATGAGGTTGACGATGGAGCATGTACTCCTAAATAATGCTTATTTACACTCGCCTTGAAAAGGCCCAAGTTATACACTTTAGGGAACAAGTCTGCAGGTCTGATAATATTGCATATAATATGCATCAAAATAAGGCCCTGTATTGAATACCTAACTCTTGAGAGTTAGGTTAGTAAAAATCTAGCAAAACTCACGTAGGTTGGTGTGCTAAAAACAAAAACTATACTATTATATACCAATGAGTTTCTATGTATAATGCATTTTTTATAAATGTTACTAAAACCGATTTATTCCGTATACACAATCAATCAAATCCCGCATGTTTCAATCCACATCTAGTACTACCACATCACATCAAATGAACCCATGCCCGTATGCGCAACAGCCACTATCCGCTCACTGCGTTCCTGCTAACGAGCCTCTGATAATGACGAGGGCCTGTGTCAGACATAAGGGTGATTAATTAAAAACTTATCGTTTTCTTTGTCCACGCTTTACTGTCAGACAGGGTTTTTACTCTATTCGAAAGAATAATATGCTACATGGAAAGATAGAAATAATTTCACAAAATAGCTCGGTAATTTTATAAATTTGGACCTAGACATAATGTCGTGCATGACACAAACGACCTCTTTATAATTCAATACAACTTTGGGTGGTAAGCGGCACGCTTGTTCCTAATAGTTGCAGAGCCACTCAGAGCTTTTTACCACAAAGATCTGAGGGGCACTACCACTGTACCCGACACCCTGAGACATAAGTTGACAAGTCCCATGTGCCTGTAATTTCACCTGTACCCTTACCCCTCGAAACCGGAACGCAGTAACGTTCACATTACTGCTTGGCGGCAGAAATAGATATGGTGGCAGTACTTCTCTGGATGAGCTCTTTCACAAATAGCAATAGAGTTCCTACTAGGTAGCTGTTCGTGAAACTCAAAGTGAAACATGGAAATGCGACTTGTCAACTTTGTGTTCCAAGGTGACGGGTACAATGGCAGTGTCCCTCAGGTCTTTGCGATTTAAAGCTCTGATCGGTATTGTAACTGCTATGGACAGGCCTATTTCTTACCACCAGGCGCACGACCGTCAACAAAAACGGCAACTACTCGTAGAACCCAATTTAATAAATACAATCTTCACAGATCTACGTTTTATAAACTTACTATCCTCTAGCTGACCATCATCAGTTCTGATCACGATCAGTGTACCTACGACTCATCGGGACCAAATTCAATGAATACAAACTGACTTTCGATAACTTAACATCCTCTGACCGACTTTCTTTCCTGGTTCATCTTCAGAGCCCGATTATCATTTTGTCTACCAACTACTAGTGAAGAGCAGCCGCACCTTTCTACATCAGTTCTGATTATGGTGACTCTCCCTACCGACCCTCAGGGTATATGAGAAGGGCACTATAACCTTTGCGTGCACACAAACTCAATTCAGGTACTGATCCCAGATTACTGATCACTGACTTCATCCGGTTCTCAAGAGGCTGGTGCCTCGAGTGAGCCGTCTCGGGTGCACGTACAGTACCTTCCGTATTTTCCAGATAAGTACTGGAGCTGTAGGCACGCTCAGTTCCCGTTATGCATTGCACAGCTAGTGAAGAGCAACTCTCATATGTTTTCTACATAAGTTTTGTTTATAGTGACCCTGCCTATCAACCTCTTGGTTATACTGGAAGGGTACTATAACGCACAGGGACCTACTCAGTCAGGTCCTGTTCCCAGATCAGTCCGTTTGCATGAACTTCATTTGGTTCTCAGACGGCTAGTGCCTTACTTAGGTGAGCCGCTCCTTGTGCACGTACTGCACCATTCCTATTTTCCAGATAGGTACCGAAGCTGTAGACACGCTCACTTCCCGTTGCGCTCTGCAACTAACGATTGCCACATCTAAGCCGTAGACTCTAAGTCAACTACCAAATCTTGCTAGTGAACAGCAATCCAACAAGTGCACACCCAATGGGTCTACTAAACGTAGAAAAACCAGAATTCCTGTGTCCACACTGCTCTATTATTACACCCTAGCCACCTCTGTAAGTCAACAACTCGTCGAGATCAATTTAATGGGTAAACGTAAGCTCAAATACGATAGTTCTATAAGTAAGTGGTTGAGTAGTTGGGTAGCGTAACTGTCTTGGTTATAGCTGCATATCAACATTACCATATTATTATAATGTCTTCAGATTTATATGTATCAAACAAGTCGATCGGACAAGTGGAAGCTGAATAAATATTCAGTTTATAACTGTGATTTCTATAGAAAAGCATCTTCAAACAACTAAGCGGATGTTCATCAAACGTAGCTATAGTCTATCTTTTTTTAAGACGGAGTAAAATGACAGTTCGCTGCGCAAAAGTGTTGCCCGCTTGTCAGCAGCTAGTGATTGCAGTCGATAAATATTCTATCAACTATCGACTGAATATTGATCACGCTTACGGAATAAATAGCCGAACTTGTTTCATTTGAATCCTTCATTATTTAACCAATTACTGAGTACATGTTAATTTGAATTGTCAATTTTTGTAAGTTCATACATACTTACATACATACACTATATTTAGAACTATGTTTATAAAAAATACACAGAGGAGACATATTTTAATTTTTTTTATTTTAATCCAATATAGATAATCAAATCCGGCTATTCTTGTTAAAATGTATATGAATAAAAATCGATCTCGATACTAGTAGACCAACTGTCAAAATAAGAATAAAGAAGTATCTATCGTCAACAACATCATAACTATTTAAACTTTTATGAAAACTGGCAACCCTACAAATTTCATTTTACTCTGTCTTCAAAAAAACAGACTATAAGTACCACCCGATTAAACCAGTCCTCAAATAAAGGAAAACCGCTTTAAGATTAGTACATCTGTTTGGAAGCTACGACGTCTAGATACAAAAGACAAATACACAGACAAAAGCTTCAAACTTATAACCCCTCGTTTTGTATGGGGCTTTAAAAACAATGCCTTAATAATATTAAATTTACGTCAGAGTCTCCAGGATTTGGTAAGCCTAATAGTACATTGTGAATTAAGGACGGTAACTAAGGAATTACGAACGAGGTCTCTATTACGAATAGAAGCCCGAAGTCGAAAACTGAGGGTTTTCGTAGTCGAGGTTCGTAATTCCCGTACCGCCCGTGTAACATACAATACAATTTCATCACACCTGCACGTAAATAGTATGATTGAATTCAGGCTAACTTGAAATGATGAAAACTTATTTACTCTTCCATCAATATACGTTCTTGAACTATACCGTAACTGATTCTTTATGGGTTATCAATAAAAGTACATGGTGTGTTAAGGGCGGTAAATAAGAAGCGCACGCGTGCGCTTGAACGTATACAATGTCTTCCATCATTTTGGCGAGAAATTACATACAATAATAAAGGCGGGAAAAGTTTCACAACACAACAATTACGGATTTTGCAAATGGCGGGTGTTTTGTTTTTTAAAAAGAACAAAAAACCCGCTAATACTCGTCCACACACATTGACTTACAATTATATGGACGTCGGGTCCGCGCTAAAAAGTGTCCGCACTTGTAAGGCGCTAAAATCGTATACAGAGCGCCAAACTCCGCTTTAGTCTTCATTTGTTCGACTGACAGCGCGATACTGCGATGACATTACAATTGAAATTTCGAATAGGTTGACTTGGGACATTTTTTTCGTGGTTTTTGTATTAGACCCGTCGTCCATTTATTTGTAAGTCAATGTACACACATGATTATTAGATATAAAACGAATCATTTCCAAATAACAAAAATACTGCACAATTTGCATTTATAAAATTAACGGTGACCATGGGACCTGTAAAAGGCTCGCAACGTCGGTATATTTGAAAAAACAAATACACGCGATTTAAATCCGGAAAAATAGTTTCATTTCCTACTTATAAAATTAAGTTAATAAAATAGGTAAAGTTAAATTCCAAATATTCAGTGTTTCTATACTTCAAATATTTGCAAATGTTCTATACTTCAAGCTTATCCGAAATAATTTCAGATTATTGGAGTATAAAACATTTTGCTTACTCTTGACCTTAAATTTTCATAAATTGATATTCAATTATTTTTCATGTGAAATTACTCCATTAGTTTGTTATAATTATTAATACAAAGATCGAACACTCAGGAAAAATTCCTTCGAACCGGCCGGATTCGAACCGACGTCTTTTAGCATACCGTGGCAGACGCTATACCAACTAAGCCACGGAACGAACCAGCGGAGCTCACGAATTTTTCGATGTAAATACATAGAAGTTGTCGTGTCTTTGTATTTGGCTTTTTCAACGACTTTTTAGCCGTAGCGCCATCTACGAGAAATCTGAGGTATTTCGTCACCCAGTTAGATACTTTTATAGCTACCAACCCTGGCTAGAGATGTCGCTATTCATTTCATTTAAATTTTTATTGAATTGATATTCAATTATTTTTTATGTGAAATTACTCCACTAGTTTGTTATAATTATTAATACAAAGATCGAATACTTAGAAATATAAATGATTATCACTAGTAACAGGTTTCTTACCACGGTATAACTTCTTTTTATTTTCCCGATATTTCGGAACGGTTGCACGCTCCATGGTCACGGGTTGACCTGATCATTTAGTGAATAACCACGAAAGTCTTAAAATCTACTTAGAAATATAATCTAGACTTGTGAGAAAAGTACAGCGTGTACCACAGACAATAGAATTTTCAGAACTAAAAAGAGCGGCTTTGTGATATGGTTTATGAAATTGTAAGTTTTTGTTTTATAAATTGACTTTATAATTGATTACTCTCGCTTTCCGTCCGACATTCTTCTGAACCTATTACTATCAAATAAAGTAGAACTAGAGACAGCATGACGTATAATGGAGCGTTAAAGTAAATGGACATTTATGCAATTTGGCGTAAGAGATTAATTGAAAGTGATGGACGGCAGCGCTTTTTTTGTAAGATAGGCTTACGTAAAACGTAGCATTTTCCTTCCTTTCCTTTTCAGCCAATAGACAGCTGGACAATAGTTTTTTTTTCACCAATCACGCTTAACGTGTTTTCGAAGAACGATTTGCAACTTCATCAATAAAACAATGTGAACTGCGTTCCGGTTTTGAAGAGTAAGGATACTGGTGTAATGACAGGCACATGCGACTTCTCAACCAACGAGTCGGGCGCAGTGGCAGTGCCCCTCACATCTTTGCGATTTAAAGCTCTGAGTGGCACTACAACTGCTATGAACATCATCATTAATCCATTTATAAGTCGGGCGGGGGTTTTGGGTATAGTCCGCCATGCTAGCCCAAAACCGTTTCGTCCACCAGGATCCCCTAGCCCAATCCCCCATTTCGATACATAATGTTAAGCCTCATTCACACTATGGTACCTTAAAACAACATAAACATATAAAAAAAATAAACAATGTACTTTTATCTATTTATCATAAAAGGAAATAAAGGTGAAAAAAGCCGAAAAACAAATGATATTGCAGCGAAATGTGGCTAGTTGTGTAATACTAAGCTGCGTTAAATTGATATTATCATTTACCTAACTATATCTAAAAACTGTCCTACAGTTATATCATTATTCAATAATTCCAGCTGCACTTCTTGGATGAATTTTTCATTTGAAATTAATTTTTTTTTGCATCTTTTCTTGACTTGTCCTAGCTTTTGTTCAGAATCTCTTTTCAGTGCATTTAACAGTTGCATGATCTTGGGGCATTTACGGCCAATCATTTTAATTAAACCTGAGTTCCAGCTTTCGCTACAATTGTTAGTACGATGTCTTTCACTGAACACCGACTACTTTTTTTATTATCCTTAAAGCACAGAAAGATTGTTGTTGTTTCTTCAAAGGTCCATAGACAGCCATTAATTTCTACACTAATGTCATTTGTTGCCATTGTATTTCTAGCCAGTCGTTACCTAAGTAAAAAAAAAAGGTTTATTGAAAACGACAAGAAAACCCGATCACCCGATCGGTACAATAAATTATTACTTATTGTCGCAATGTGATTGCAACTTTACATACATTTAACTTACGGATTCTAATGAACTGCTGAGTTCACAAAGATCCCCTGGGGGATTGAGCTAGGGGATCCTGGTGGACTCAATGCCCAAAACGGCATGGGGACGTCACACATTTACGTTACGAACCTTCTTGGACGTGCAGATCGATGAATCATGATGTCTTCCTTCATGGCGAATTTCAAATTAAATTTCGCAATAAATTCCTTATAATATCAAGTAAAGAGACGAACTAGTCGTGCACCTGATGATAGGCTACAGAGTTTTAAATCACAAAGATCTGAAAGGAGTACCTTTCAGATCTTTGTGATTTAAAGCTCTGCCTTTAAGCCTCTGATTTAAGCCTCTGCGCCCATCACCCTGAGACATAAGTTGACAAGTCCTATGTGCTTGTAATTTCACGACCACCCTTACCCTTCAAAACCGGAACGCAATAATGCTGACGTTAAAGCTTGGCGGCAGAAATAGGTAAATTGGCAGTACTTCCCTTTCACAAGGAGCTCTACTGCTACTTCCTGGAGTACGGGTGCGACCCCGGGTTCGAACCCATGGCCTGAGAGATTGTAGGTTAAACCATTAGGCTACTATGGCTTTATAACTGCTGTGAACAGGCGTGTCGCTAACCACCAAACGCACATCTTATTCGTCCCATCACCTGGCATGATAAAAAAAGCACTGAACGACATAAAGTAACAAATATAGTTATAAGCAAAATCTCTGACATAGGCATGTGGCATTATCGCAACGGCATAGATGAGGGTGAAGGGATTCCGTGAGCTCTCAGCACAGAATATCTCTCACATAATCCAGGAGGGTTCCCAAGCGGAAATGTTGGAGGGATTTTATGGGCCTATTCATCCTTCAAAATATATAGCCATTTGAGCGAAGAATTTGGATATACGTCTCAGAGATGACTTAACAAAATAACTATGTATACATTGATAAATACATTACTTTATAAATACTAGTACAACAAAGGTACAGATTGGATATAGATGAAAGAGCGCCGCCGGCTCTGTATATAGACTGTGAACTGGCAATCGGTACTATCTCAATTTTGCATTATGAAGAAAAAAATGTTTGCGTCATTTATATAGCATCTGGTTTTTTAAATAAAAATACGTAGTTTTTAGATATTTTTATTAGACATGTATGTATGTACACTATGTATTTTTATTTAATAAACCAGATGTTATATAAGCGATTTTTTCTTCTTCGTCTAAAGTTGGCAACATTGAGATAGTACCGGTTGCCAGTTCACAGTCGATATGCCTCTGTGATTTTCACATAAGTGTACTTTACCTAATGTTTCTTATATTATATACCCACAACACAGGGTTTACCACGCTGTCCTTGGACACACACATAGACAACAAAAAATTACACCCAAACACACGAGAGAAATAAATGTAGGCATACAAATATTTCTCCCTCCTGGGAATCGAACCCGGGACCTCTGCGTGAAAGACCACCATGGTAACGGAGTCAGTTACTGGCACAGTCGACCGGGGTCAACTCAGGTTCCAAGCAATAATAACAATTGTTATTAATGTAGTTCCTAATAACCTCAAATGGCTTTGGTTGGTTCCGCATAACAGTCAAAGTGTTGAATCAATCAATTTGGAAAAAATATATAGTAAAATCGAGGATATATACTGATTAGTATACGGTGTGAAAACAGGATTCCTAAACATTTTCACGATGGAAAAATACACAATCTTTCGATTTTCGAAAAAAAACCGCTGTATTCAATAGGTACTTCACGTATATCAATTTTTTTTTTTTATATCAACTGAATTAAATAGAACACGTATACTGTACGATAGATATTTTTCAAATGGCTTTATTTTCGTTTGCAAAAAAATTCATCCTGAAATAAAGCCCAATGTCCCTGCCGCTAGATCCTAGCAAAATGAACCCTATTAACACGGGAAAGGTTTGAATTCGAGCTGACGTACTATCTACTCTTAAGGCGGTGGTTTTCGGCCGGAATCAATGAGGGGTACTAAACTTAGAAGTAATTTGTAATTATTAAAATATTAAAGTTGAGTTTTATTTCTAAGTTATGTACGTTTGTGGATGTTAAGTAGCAAAACCACTAACAGCGAAGAAAAACATTGTGTATGTCGAAAATGCAATTACATGCTGTCCCACGGCTATGCGACACGGACGGAAAGTAAATAATACATACATAAGCTCACGCCCTAGTCCCATAGAAAGGGGTAGGCAGAGACCACGGATCGCCACTATACTCTATCCTGTCACAACTCTCGAGCCTCACATACGTCAAGTATCCTTTCATACAACTTCTTTCATTCTTGTCACTTCGGATCCCAGCATTTTTGAGGACATCTCTGACCTGGTCAGTGTAAGTCCTTCTAGAACGACCTCTTAAAGCCCTTCCACACACTCTCAAATCCACATTTTTGTTACATCCATCCGCTCTACATGCCCAAACTACCTCAACATCCCTTTTTCTTTTCCAGTCACCACATCCTCTGTCAAGCCATATCTTGCACGTATTATTGTACTCTTCACAAACTTTCCTCAAGGATCTCGTCTCCACTGCATTAATTCTACCCAACTCTCAAAATAAAAAAAATCTCAGAATAGAATATTGTAAAGAAAAAGTGAGTAATATATTGCATTCAAAGAATTTTAAAAAGTTGCTTGCCTCATCTGAGAATCGGACAGACTAAATGTGAAAAATAAAAACAAAAAAGCACAAACATTGGCACATTTGCATACTTCGTATTTGTGAACTGATTTCGATTATTCCTTTTTTGTTATAAAGAGGATACCTCAGTATTGGTCAATTTAAATTTGAACAAAATATTCTACTTCTAAGGGTGATAAACTAGAGGATCAATCCGGTTTCAACACTTCCCGGTAACCTATTTCAATAAATCTTGGTAAATAGATTGCAATTTCACGAACTTTTGGGGTTGCTTTTTTTTATAAAAAAGTTATTTAAAAATTGTATAATTGAAGAGTGTTTCTTTAATCAAAGGTATATGTTACTAAAAGAAATTAATCATTAAATTATCCTTCAATCGGCATTATAAAAATACACATTTTTTTTTTTACTTTTGGTCGGTACGTGCGAGCAAGCAAGCAACTTTTTAAAAATCTTTGAATGCAGTATACTTACTTTTAAAAATGAAATGTCTACATGGAGCAAAATATCTTTATCTCTATCTATAGCTGTGAGACAACCTGTATGTAAGAATAGCTGAAACAACAATCGATATGGTGTGCTAAAAAGTGCATTTGGAATTAATGGGATAATTCCTACTTGTGATTCTCTACAACTCTCCTTAACGTACAAAAAAAAAAGAATTTTTCGTTACAAATTTTCCAATTATCACATTGTGTTCCTTTTTTAAGAACAACAAGCCATGATTTGGATACAAGTTCCTCGGAGAAACTTGTTAAATATCTTGGGTAGAGTTGGTTTTCTTTAGGTTCCATCTTTCCTTTAAAGTTTTAATACTATGTAAAGCTATATAATGCTATGTCAATGTTTTACTTTCAACTTTTACTACCTCTGTGGCCGAACGATTACCATGCTAGACTGCCACGCAGAGGTCCTGGATTGGCTTTAGTAAATGTCCAATAGGTTCATATTAAACTGGCTGGTGATATAATACAGTAACGGGAAAATGGGGAAATAATTTTTCGCGTTTTACCATTCGGAAAAAGAAAATAAAACTGAGTAAAAATACTTACTTATAACAGACGAATATTTTCATTCTGGCAATATCATTCATCAAATCGTTCATAATATTTTAGTCAAGACTATGACATACATAAGTGTAGGCAGTTTACGTGAGGCATTTTTTTTAAATTAGACAAAACATAAACAAGGAAACAGCGATCGCCAACCCTTAACTTTAGACAGCAAATTACAGTAGACAGAGGAAAATATTGTGAGAATTGTTGACAAATGACATTTACAAATGACATGATAATACGTTTATACTTTTGTAAATAGATTCGTTAAATGTTTAAAACCTCAGTTCGTTTAGTTTTTTATAGCAAGTTTTTGAAACACATTGTGTAATGATAGAAATTTACATTTAAAGTTTTAGTAGATTGAATTTTAGACTGAATTCTGCAAGTAACAAACAACGCAATAAATACATAAAGTTAGCAATATATTTGAGTATATTATTTTCCGGTGTTCAGTCAATTGCTTTGCTTAACGAAAATAACCACATAAAATTGTCCAATAAAAGATTTCCTGTAACATTTTTAAGATTTCCTCCTGTTTAATGATAAAGAAACGAAGTATAGATGTCCTGTTTTGGTTATGTCCTCGATGAATGTACTTTATATTACAGCAATTTATTTTTTTTAATATTTATTATTCTCATTATATATTTATTGTTATTGCCATTTTGTCAAGTTTATACAAAATTAATATAATTTTCAACGAATGGATAAATGAAAGGAAAAAAATAGTTTCAAGCATTTTTTAAGTATATTTAATGTTAACTGTTATTTTAATAAAATAATTCTTACACTGTATAATTTTTCTTCCACGTGGCCAAATAATGTAATTAATTATTCACCCCGTTTGTCAAAAGCATTCTGACTTGCCCATTTATGAAAATTAAAGCCTTTCAAAAGTTTGATACACGGTGAACGAAACTGTCAAAACGGCATGCAATGCTAGCATTATTCGGGTTTAAAAGTAAAGTTTAATTTCAACCAAAGTTAAATTATATGTTAACTGCCTCGGTGGCCGCACTTTACCATAACGGACTGCCACGCAGAGGTCTCGGGTACGATTCCCGGGCCACGAGAAATACTTGTATGGCCTAAATTTATTTCTCTCGTGAGTTTGGGTGTAATTTGTGGGTGTCTATGTGTATGTCCATGGCACCTACGATACAGGGTTTCCCTAGTGCGGGGTTACGAGTGTGTGTGCGTTATTATTCATATAACCATCATATACATTTCTTCTCGTATGCAATTTTACGAGACCTAACCATTTGACCCTCCATTCAGTAATTGGCTTAATTTACATTAATCAATATTTATTATCATGGCAATAAATAATTATAACTTTTTTATAAACTAAAACCGACCTTAGAAGTTTGTGGAATTCCATCTATTTGCCAATTTTTATTGAAATCGATTACCTGAAAGTGCGCAAAATTGGATTCATTCCCTAGTTTGCCACCTTTAGAGGTGAAATATTTTGTTCAAATTTAAATGGGACCAATACTGAGATAACATCTTTCTAACAAAAAAAATTCAATCATCATAATCGGGCACCAAATGCGGGAGTAATCCGTAACATACACACAAAAAAATACAGTCGAATTGAGAACCTCCTCCTTTTTTAAGTCAGATAAAAATATAGTATAACTAAATATCATACCCTTGTCATGTAATAAAGACACATGTACTCACAGGGCAGTAGTGCCTTTATTACATGAAAATCATAAAAAATCGATTCTAGCGATATATTGCCGCAATTTATTGCGTTGCGCCATATGACCTTGAGTTGACCAATCAAGAGCTGCACTTTATCACCATTGTCATAACGCGCATCGCAAAAAAATTGCGGCAATATATTGCCAGAATTTGTTCATTGTGAATCCACTAATTTATTTTTATCATCATCATTCATTAACATGCGTTGATGAATACGGGTCAGGAATTTCACACGTTTTCATCACGATGTTTTTCTTCAACAAAAAGCTCATGGTACATTTCATATTAAATTTCGCATATAAATTACGAGAAACTCAGAGGTGCGAGCCGGATTCGAACCCACGGCCTCTGCTTGAGAGGCGATAGGTAAAACCATTAGGCTACCACCGCTTAAAATTTCGTTTGTAGAATCTTTAAGCCTCTCTCCTGAAAAATTGTCATTTTCCAGATGCGGCCTTATGTTACAGCATGCGTGCGACAAGCTTAAAGTTGAAGAACTTCAACTCATCTAGTTAAATTTTATGTCTAGTTAAATTACATAGTGGGCTGCGCTCTGAGATATCATGCCTGTATCGTGAGGCATTGTGCCCAGTAGGCTGGCAAATCTTGCTATTTGCATCACTATAAATAACATACTACCATTTTAGAGTATAACCTGAATAAATACTAGACGAATTGACGTTCAAAAAGCAAAAAAAAATTAAACTATTGTTATGTAGCTAATCCATTAATCCATAACATTAATAAAAGCCAAAAATCAGTAAGCTTGAATGGCAGTGGGTCAGATGTCTGCAGGAGCTCTGATGACTGATGGAGCAGATATGTTCTAGAGTGGCAACCACGTCAAGGCAAACATGCCATGGCCATTAGGACGGCACGAGGTTACCATACCGTATCCCTGGACTGCGACAGAACTGGCGCGGTTTCCTGGACATGCTGTCGGAAATGGAAGCGCATATTGACTGCGAAGATTTATTCAATGTAATAAGTTTTAGTAGCTCTACTAGCTCCTTGTGAAAGAGTTCATCCAGGGTAGCACGCTGCCATCTTACCTATGAGTATTTCTACCGCCAAGCAGTAATGTCAGCATTACTGTGTTCCGGTTTTGAAGGATAAGGGTGCTGGTGAAATTACTGGCACATGGGACTTGTCAACTTATGTCTTAGGGTGACGGGCGCAGTGGCAGTGAACCTACGATCTTTGCGCTTTAAAGCTCTTAGTGGCACTGCAACTGTTATGGACAAGCGTGTAGATTACGATCAAGCGCACGACTTGTTCGTCGTTGATATAATATAAAACACCAACCTCAAAAGTACGTGGAATTACATATAATTACCAAGTTTTATTGAAATCGGTTACCGGAAAGTGCGCAAACCCGAATTCATCCCCTAGTTCGCCACTATACGGGACTTGACACAGGAGATAATAAAAATTGGAGAATAGCAAAATCAACCATTAAAATAATTGCTTCTTATAATAAATTGCTTAAATTCGTATCTTTACCTACACAAAATTAGTACAGAGTACTAAAAAAACCGACCTCAAAAGTACGTGGAATTACGTCTTTTTGCTAAGTTTTAATGAAATATCCCCTAGTTCGCCACTATACAGGACTTGACACTGGGGATAATAAAAATCGATTCTCACTACTCAAAGTATATTGAGAGGAAAACGCCTTGAATTGGAGAAATAGCAAAATCAACCATTAAAGTAATTGCTCCTAAATTAAAGTCAGGCGCAATTTATAAAAATGAATCTTCTTGCGTGAACAGTCACCCTTAGATGTGGATGATTTTCTTCAATATTATATGGAACCACTATGGAGGTACCCTCTTTCCAACAAAAGAAAGAATCATGAAAATCGGTTCGCAAATACCGGAGTAATCGCGTAACAAATATACAAAAAAAAAAAAAAAAACTTACAGTCGAATTGAGAACCTCCTCCTTTTTTTGAAGTCGGTTAAAAAAGTAACGGTTGGTGTCAAAACTGACATTTCTAAGTGGTAACGCTGTGCTATATTGAAGATGAGAATAAAAACAACAGTCATGACGATCAATCCTAACGACCGATTCGCCTTGAATTGAGTTTGCGTTTATGTCTTCGAAAATCATAATCTTTTTGAAGAGCTGCCGTTAACCTCTTCGGATGATTGAATACGTATTGTTTCAAAATATCAATTTCTTTAGTTAACAGTAGTATTGGTTCATGGAAAAATTTCATTTTCAAAAAATCATATTTTATGAATGCTTTTTGAATATTGTTCCAATTTTTTCCACATTTGACAATGATACTTGTCAAAGTTGAAGGTAGGTACTGAATTTTATTATAAAAATATTGTGAATGTACAATACAATTGTAATGTAATACAATTTTATATCATAATTCATGCTAAATAAAACATTAAAAGATATATCCAAACGTAGAACATAGTATGAGGCTTTGAATTATATTTTTCCAATATTTCAGAATTTTTTCCTGAAAAGTTAGCACTATCGAGTTCTTAGGTTTTCGCGAATGTTACACATACACGGTTGACTGTGAACCGTGTGACCGTGACCATGGGACCTGTAAAGGGCCCGAAACGTCGGTTTGTTTGAAAAAACAAATATACGCGATTTAAATCCGGAAAAATAGTTTCATTTCCTAAGTTAGCACTATTTCAAATTTGCCGAAAAATTAGCGAACGCCAGTTAACAGTAAGTTTATTCTCAAAATTCAAGTATTTTATATTCTAACTAATAGTTTGCCTGTACCAGGTAATCACAGCGCCGTGATTGTAAAATTAATATTATACAATTGAATCATTTTCGAGTTCTCTGCCTAATTTCTGTGGCATTTTACCATTTAAATTATTTGTATGATATAAAAGTGTTTACACATTTGCATGAGTTTATCGATTGTTGCTCGATATGGTGTGTTTTCAATAATCAATAGATATCAACAGATTTGCTCGATTTTATCGATCCTTAGTGTAGCCAATTAGTGATCAATAAATCGTCAAAAATGAAACAAATATGGTAGAAATCACTTGTTTATTTATGATCGACAAAAACCGATCCTCAGTGGCAATCGACAAAAAACACGTTGCTGATTGTTTGTTACTTGCACATTTGCTAGGTTTGTTTGATCACACGTGTCGATAGTGAAAACATCGAGCATATCGTTTTTTGTTATTCTACAAAATACAGAAAGAATACTCATTTATTAATTACAAGCTTCGCTCACAAAAGCCCTTCCGGCTTTACAAAAACATGCTCATTTACATATATATATTATAAAAGCAATTAAGCAATTTACAAAAAAAAGTTTATATCGTCAGTTTTCAAAAAATGTGTCTTAATGTATGATTTTAAAGTGTTTATTGTTTTGATAATTACATATAAATTCCTCACTCATTTTGTTCATTAATTCAGGTAGCAAATATTTCCAATTTTCGTTATGGAAAAATAACAGTTATTAAATTTAGACAGTATGAATTTCTTTTGATGAATTATTTTTCTTAATGTAGAGTGACGAGAGTACGGGGTAATCTTTGTGAAGTTATGATATTAACCTATTAATGGGGCAGTATTTAGTTTATTCTATACAGTTAATATAGTATTTAAATAGTTGGGTTCCATTATCTATAAATTTTGTTTTGATCCTTTTACGGAACAATTACAGATCTGAAATCATCTTAATAAACTCGAATACCTAAATAGTGCAAATTGCCACAGTAATAAGACAATTAACACTTAACCAAAAATTACTGCCTAGTGGTCATTATGAGGAAAAACGTAAGTTGTTAGCTTTAAGTAGGACATTCCTAAAATGTACCAACATATCTACCTGCCCAAGTCCATTTATTTACCTTAGGGTGAAGGTGAACGTTTTAACGCCATTTTGCTCTACAAAAAATTTAATACTGAATAAAAAAACCTTTATCGTTTTCGTAACTCAATGTCAACACATTCACTTACACTCACGACTCGTACAAAATGGAGGCAGAAAATAAATATTTTTCCGACCTTCTCTTAACCATTGCCCAAGGACCTTACACGTATTGCTTTTTCTCACATAAAATTTACTATAAAAAGGGAATGGTTATAATTTAGACGGGTCATATTAAAGTGGCGTTTAGTTAATTTGAGAGCTTTAGTTATACAGCAGAGGTTTCGAATGACCTCATTTGTAAAGGTTAAAAAAGCGATTCAATAATTTTCATGTTTCTCGTATGAATGTTAAAATATATCACCTTTCGAAATAAATCAATTTTTTTTTATGTAAATCATGCTTATTTGTTTTTTTAAACCAACTTAACAGGTGCCATTATCACGGCTGATCATTAAGTTAAGTCTAATAATGCAAACGACCTTGTTCAGAGCTGCAGTTACAAAAATGATTAATGTAAATAAGGTGGTGGCACCAGTGACCGACAAGCACCACTGTTCGACATATTTTTAAATTCATTTCTAATAAGATTTAACTTTTATGTCAAAAACGCAGAATGCCAAACATTTTGAATTAACTAGATTATCGGTACTTCAAATAAGCAGGAAGCGAGATTATAATCAAAATGTCAAATCGTCGTCTTACTTTCTCAAACTCGCATCTTAGATCACAAAGTTACTGAAATACAAAAAATGGATTGTATGTTACTGATTTCTCATTACATTTCCTTCGTATTCACACACAGCTGCACTGGCTTTTACTTATTCTTAAAGTAATGCATCCAAATTACCACTCTTGATAAGAAATTTAAAATAAATATAAAGTTTTCCCATCTCCTGCACAATCACTCTTTATAAGATACGAGTTTGAGAAAGTAAGGCATCGAAATGTGATTATGATTAGGAACCCGTGACTAACTTTTTTTTAGATATTTGGTACATTTTTAAGAAATTTTGTTTAAGTTTTGTTATATTTTCAGTTTCATAATTATTTGTTATCTTTATAGGCTATATAGTCAATTGTCAATAAATAAATACTATTAACTATTATTATTTAACTATTGACAAGTTCGAGAAGGAGAAAGCACATCACCATGCTTTGACATTCTTGCTGGAGTACCCCAAGGTTCCGTATTGGGACCAGTATTGTACACAATATATACCTCATATCACAGGAGTTACAGTAGCTACTTTTGCTGATGATACAGTATTGCTAGCATCTAGCCCAAGCCCGGAAGAAACCTCTAAATATCTGCAAAATAGCTTAAATAAAATTCAAGAATGTCTAAGAAAATGGAAGATCAAAACTAGCACGTAAAAGTCCGTACAGATCGCTTTCATTTTGAAAAGAGAAAATTGCCCAGCGGTCAAATTAGGCGACCAACAACTTCCCCATAACAACTCCGTTAAGTACCTAGAATGCATCTGGATCGTAGGCTCATCTGGAGGAATCATATCCGAGCGAAAAGCTGCTGCTTGAAATACTGGCTGCTTAAAAGGAACAGTGTGCTGTCTCTTGACAATAAGCTTCTCGTATATAAGACTGTCCTTAAACCAGTATGGACTTATGTAATTCAGTTTTGGGGTGCCTCATGCAATTCAAATATCCCACTAATACAAAGAGCTGAAGATTCCATTCTCAAGCAGATTGCTGATACGCGCTGGTTCATTCGAAACTCGGAAGTCCATCACTACCTAAAAATCAACACAGTAAAGGAGAAATTCGATCTTACGCTATTAAGTACAAAAAGCGACTGCATCACTACTAATGATGAAAAGACTCACTCTTTTAAGGCGTTTTAAACGACTCGAATCCATTGTACAGGACTCTACTCTAAAATTAAGACTGGGGGTTCGAGTTTTTATTAATAAGACTCAATCGTTATACTAAAAGACTCAAAAGACTTAAGCGACTTGAATGACTTGAAAGACTTAAACGACTCGAGTTGCTTGCAATGGACTTGTACCTATTTTATGTCTTATTAAACCCGAAGGTTATAAATAAAAATGACGTAACTAGTATGTAATAAATAGTCGCGTTTATTTACTTATAATAAAAATCGGAAAATAAATACCTTGTGGGTAGAAATAAAATCACGCCATACGACTCATGACTCGCTACTCCCGAAGCTGTGAGGCGCCAGTCGTTTTAGTCTTTTTAATCGTTTTAGTCCTATAAGTAATTTAGGCTTCCTAGGGTTAAAAGACTTCGACTCGAATTAGTCTTCAGTTTTAGTCTTGAGACTTGAGGGTTAAAAGACTAGACTAGTCGTGAGGCGTTAAAAATTTTATCGAGGTTTTTTAAAAGGCCTTAAAAGACTGAATCTCTTTCATCACTAATCTCTACCCTAACCTGCTGGCAGGGCAACTGACTATCCCTGACTCAGTGAGACGCCTTAAGAGGCGCAGAATCTTAGAACTAGATCAACCAACCAGTTTGAAAATCCAGCTTCAATTGGAGGGGCTCCTGCGGGGGAGTTGACTCCTGTAATCACGCAACACACCTGCTCATAGTCATTCCACTGATCAAATGAATATACGATGAACAAAAAAGATAACTACTGAGCGTTTTTTGAATATTTTAGTTCGAGTTCCCAATCTTTAAAGTATTGTTGATAAATTATTGGCATAAAAGTTATTGGAGTTTTTGAATGGAATGTTAATAATTTTAATCATTTTATTGACCGAAAATCGCAAAATAACTTGCCAGTTGCTTGACGGTGAGAAAAATTAAATATTGAATAAAATGCGTCGCTGCAACATTAAAGGGTGCGGGTAGTAAATCGGAAATCTACCGAATGTGTTAACGGCATGTGTTATTTTTCTGCCTATAAATCATACAATAGCTAAAATATCTCAAATACTAATTACTTGAGATGATGAGTCTAAACTCATTTAAGTAGTTTATTCATAAGTCTTTTTGATGATTGTTCATACCGATTATTTTGAGATAGTGTTGTTCTTATAAGCAGACATACTATCGATATTCTGTTATTAAAACAATTCACAACGGGGTTTTATTATTACATTATTATTATTTTTAAAGTTTACCTACAAATGAAAAAAGAAAGAAAGAATGGTTGGAAATAATAGGACTGCCGAACATAAATATTCAATCAAATACCATCTTCGTTTGTTCGCTCCACTTTGAAGTCAAATTTTGATAGAATTTTGAATGTAACTACATTGACTTACAATTATATGGACGTCGGGTCCGCGCTAAAAAGTGTCCGCACTTGTAAGGCGCTAAAATTGTATACAGAGCGCCAAACTCCGCTTTAGTCTTCATTTGTTCGACTGACAGCGCGATACTGCGATGACATTACAATTTAAATTTCGAATAGGTTGACTTGGGACATTTATTTCGTGGTTTTTGTATTAGACCCGTCGTCCATTTATTTGTAAGTCAATGTGTAACTAGATTACATTATAATGCAATTCCATCGTTACACTTATTAGTAAATAACTTTATATTTAATTTTGATTAAAATGGCTCATTACTTGCCTAGTAATAATAGCCTAATGTTAATCATACCTTGATTACAGTAAACTATACAAATTTGCAACCATAAAAATCAGTTTCAATATTCAAGCCGTATATTTGCATGTCGATGTTGACTTATCTATGATTATGGTACAACACTAAATCCGCCATTTGTGGTGGACTTTTTTGGTTTAGGTAGGGCCGCTTATTCCGTAGATAGGGCAGCTCCTTTCCTTTATTTTTTTCCATCCTCTAAGTATTTAGTATGTGGTTCCATCACGCTCTTGTTAGATGTCAGCTAGCCAAGCAGAGACGATAACTAACGTTTAGAAAGTATAACTCATCATCCTGTCATGCCATTCCCGTTCAACTTTGTGTAGGTCATGATACGAATTGTTGAATGTGTGCGTTATTTAATGTGTGCGTTATTTATTTAATTTAAGCAATTCGGTTTAACCACGTCATGCGAATTGCATGGAAGTTTGCTGGCTGCTTGTAAGCTCATAGTAGCCCCCCGGCCTTGTTAATTTAAGAATTTTCCACGTTGTTACTTAATCACTTGCAAACATGGTCAGAAATGCCCTAAATTCGGTTCTGGCACTCGCCGACCACTGCCGCGCCACGCTCCCTTTGCTCGCTCGGCTCGTCCTGTAGGGCTAGCACGAAACAAACAACTTGCGCGAGAGCGACGTAAAGCGCGAGATACTGCTGTTCTCGCTTAGAAATCCCGCGCTTCTGTCGCTCACGCGCATGTCGTGTCCTGTCGTGCTAGCTCTCCAGGTGGTGTATAACTTAATCTTTAGACAATATGGCATCCTACCATTCTAACATTTTTAGAATCTGGCAATCTGCAAATTTGACATTTCGCTAATTCGACTATCCTTGTGTTATTATTATTACTTTAATGGCGGACATAGGCTTGGGCCAGTGGCAGTGGCATTCTACGTTTCTGGTACAAAGCGTCGATTTGTTTGTCCCTGCTGCTACAATTTTGCTGTAGCTGTAAAAATTTTGAATTGTAATGTAGATTTTAACACTTTCGTGGTTATTCACTAAATAATTATTACTAATTACTGGTTACTACTGCGTTATTCTACTGTGGTACAAACTCGCATCCTGAAATTCTTCAATCACGTTTCAATACGGAATTTTGACTCCATACAGCGTTTTGTTGTGCAAGGCATATTGGAGGGCACTAAACTAAGCGAAAGATCACCCATTCAATGGACCGATCAAATAAAATCTGCAGCGGCCGGTCCTTTACAAAAATGCACGAGGGAGTTCACTGACAGAGAGAGATGGCGAGATGTCGTGAGACAAGCCACATCAGCCGTTAACAAACGTACTCCGTGATGACCATGACCACTCTGTCAAGAGTGATACGAAAGAGAAAAGAAGAGAAAGAAGAATTATAGGTTTCTTACCACGATATGAGACAACCCGTGTCCATATCACGTGTAACCGTTTCAAAATACGGGGAAATAAAAAGAAATCGTATCAAATGGCACATCGCAAAATTGCATATATGAACAATCGCGACAACCAAAACACAAAACGCGGCGTACGGCGTTTGGATGTCATGTCATTGTCGCATTGCACCATCCATGGCACTTATTCGTCGTATTATATCATATCTAGATGTAACACAAAGTTATGACAATGATTTAGTGCGGTATATGGTTAACTAATGTATTTACTATGTAAACACACCACATGCAATGACAATTGTGTAAACATGTAGCAATATGTTTATACTGCACAATGATTTCATGTTCATTGTTTTAAAACCATGTATTTTAGATTGCCGGAAAGGAATTGCTACTTAGCAATAAGGCTACCTATTGTACGTTAGGTTATTGAAATATACTAGTAATACTCTTATGTAATACCATCGAGTATATAACCAAAAATAGAGTTATAATTAGGGCCATCCATCACTGGTAACTCATCAGGAAAATGGGGCTTATATCATTTTTAAATATCAACTCTCCTTTGCACTGAAATCACAAATTAGTAAGCTGTAATAGTACAGTACTCCAAAAATATTCTGTATTTATTGTAATAAAGATCTCTAACTATGGGGGACAATTCCATTCGGGGTGTGAGAAAAACAGCGAAACTCTAATTGCAAAACAAACGGAATCACATTTTATGCAATTTTTCAATTTTCGTCCATTATAGCAAAAGTTCAAGTTAAACTGATCGTATTGAAGTAAAACAATTGACGACACTCGTCAATTGTTTCGATTTCGGACTGGTCAATCTGAGCGCAGTAGTGATTTGGCAGAATAGTTTTCAAACAAATTAAATGGCATTTCGTCTCTATTTTTGGCTATTTCTGGTTATATACTCGATATATATATATATATACTTCACCACCTCCACCTTTTTTTTTCGTTTGTTTTCATAAATATAATTAGTACAAACTTGGTTCTACTTTATATCGCTGCTTGTCAAGAATAGCGGCCCAATCCACAAAAAATCATTTTCGACTTATTGCCAGTGGTCTTAGTATGGACATACCTATTTCGTCAACAATGCTCGTAAAATTTCTGTTTTTACTGTATTTTCCATACATTTCGAAATATAGGTTGTCCCCTGTTTATTTTTTGAATAGGTAAAGTATAAAAAATACGTAAGTACAATATTATTTTTGAGGCAATAGTTTATAGTAAATAATAGAAAATCATTATTTGTCACAAATGACCCAAATTTCAATAAATAATACTAATATTCAAACATAATCAGCTCCGAGAAATCCTGGGATTTGTAGAAGGGAATGTCCACATCATTCTTTAGTTTAGCTAAATTAACTTCCTTAATTCCTATCTTTTCTATTATATTTAAAGATATGCAATTCTATTCTATAGAATAGAGTAGAATAGAATAGAATTCATTTGTTACATAACGCCACAACACAATAATACACAGTAAGAAATTAAAAAAATAAAAATAAAATTAACACAAACTAAATGAAAACAAACAGAAAATACAATAACAAATAAAAAAAATTAAATAAAATGAATTAAAAATAAAATCTTAGTAATAATTAATTAAATGACCACAAAGCCAGTCAACACTATTGTTATACGAAGTAGATGTCATGTGTGCGGCTGTGGCGTATGTAATAGGATCCACTCAGCTAATGTCACCGCCGGGAAAAGGCTATGACGCTGATTTTCAGTGGACCCTAAAACCGAGTGAGTACAGGACGTGTGTGTCGCGTATTAAACTAAAATAAATTATATATATATATTTCTGTAATGTAGTATGGTGTGTTCTATTATATTTATAAAATACTTAAATAATTCATTTGATACATATATATAGTGATAAGCGTGTGCAACGTAGTGTCCATTATTTACAACAAACAAAATTGAACTTATTTAGTTTAAAAAGGTACAGATTGCGAGATTTGTGTCACGTGAATTTGTCATTGCTTATTACTTAGATTTGTCCAGAAAATGCTGAATTTGACTGTGAATGGGCCACCGAGCTTTTCATTTGTTAATATCACAGTAATCCATTGCCTATTTACAAGTAAGTTAAAATGGTCTACGACGTGTCAATTTTGTACGGTAAACACGTCCCAGGATATTTTTACCATTCTGGTGAATTTGATGGTTTTGAGATAAACCTCTATTCTAGAGAGCCCGATGGCTCTATAAGTGTTATATTGAGAACTTTTACATTACCCTTGTGATGTAATGATTAAATGAATGGAAAAAATTTATAGCGTTTATTTAACTCGAAAGTTATTATAATAAAACAATTAATTGCCTTTAAAAGTATCTGTACTTAATTTGTTAGCATCACGTTGAACCTAGTTGCATTATATATTTTATGATGCAAACTCCTTCCAAGTTTTATATTGAGTTCAGGAATAAACTTGACACTTGATCAAGTGGAGTGCCGATAGTTGCCTCATCCATCAAATTGTCGTCGGCAATATCAAAATTATTATACGACATTATGAACCAACGTTATATTTCATTATAGTGAAAAGGACAGTATGAAATTTATATGAAAACGCAAATGAGGAAATATCTACATAATTTTGGCAGCAAGACATTGTGAAAGAGTTCATCCAGGTAAGTACCGTCACGTAACCTATTTCTGCCGCCAAGCAGTAATGTGAGCATTACTGCGTTCCGGTTTTGAAGGGAAAGAGTGCTGGTGAAATTACAGGCGCATGGGACTTGCCAACTTATGTGTCAGGGTGTCGGGCGCTGTGACAGTGTTCTCAGATCTTTGCGATTTAAAAGCTCTTAGTGGCACTGCAGCTGTTATGAACAGGCGTGTAGCTTACCATCAGACGCACGACTTGTTCGTCTCGTCACTTGATAACAATAAAAACAGACAAGTCTCTTGTGCCTGTAACATGAGAGTTGTGAATTTATGTCTCAGGCTGACGGGTGCAGTGGCAGTGCCCATCATGTCTCTGCCATTTAAAGCACCACCTGGTGTGCATGCCTTGTTTCTCCTGTCGCTTGATATTATTAAAAAATACTTAGGGTGCCTTCAAATTAGACGCTTGTATAAGGGCAGCAGTACGCGACTGTGGCGCGGCAGCTGCGCGTCTGTAGAGCTTCAGTATTTTTTAGTGAACAAATTGTGACTGCAAACATGGCGCTTCTAAATATTATATAAAAATTAGCCACTGCAGCGCTTCCATAAGTGTCTATTCGAAGGTACTCTTAAACAAACAAACAATCTTTGATATGATGTGGTCTAATGAGCTGATTTCCACAACTCGACATAGTGCCTAATTTTGCATTATTAACGCGAAATCAGTTATCAGAAAAAGCTATATACCCAGATTTGTAAGAACGAAAAAGCGAAACGTAGTAACAGTAAAGCTCCTTGCGAAAGAGTTCGTCCAGGGAATGACTCAAAGAATCATTTATTCCATAGGTGAAATAAATTCACACTTGAAAACGTCACATATAAGATACCGCTCGTATACTACGCTGCTGACTTCCCTGAGAAGAACGAGCAAGAAACTCTAGGGATTGGTCTTTTCAAATAAACTTAACTTGCTATGGAATACACTTTGAATCAAATTTGTGTGGAATCTAGAGCCATGTCGCCTTTCCATACATGCCAAGCAGTTATGTGAGCATTACTGCGTTCGGGTTTTGAAGGGTAAAGGTACTATTGGAATTACAGGCACATGGGACTTCTCAATTTATGTAGACATAGACATAGACATAGACATACTTTTATTGGCACGAATACAACAACACAAAACCACACTAAAACAGTTTACATACAAATAAGTAGGTATATGACTCATAATTACAAATAAAACTAAAACAATGGTGCACAGTAGACAGTAGTATGGCCTGTGTTGTAGCGTCATGCCAACACGGGACTTATCTCAGCATATGCTGCAGTAGATTTACCACAGCGCTGATTTTCAGTAAGCCCGTAGAGCTCGACGCCAGAAATTCATTAAGAATAAAAGAATAAAAAATAAAAAAAATAAATTAGAAATATTAGTGCTTTCTTTTTACTATTACTATCATATAATATGCAAATAAATATATATAAATATAAATAAGATTATAAATAAATTAGCGAAAATGACATAATACTTATATTTAAATGATATGAAATTACAGAGCTATAATACCCTATCAGCGAACCTTTTACCTCGAAAATGCTGGAACAACCCGGCCGCCCACGGACAACTCGGCCTGGTATGATGTTAATAGTTGTTTTATTTTGCTTTTAAAAGAAAAGACAGACTTTGTCTCATATGTCCTTGCGATTTGAGTGGAACCCTTTGTTGCCCCTGGTACTATCAGCACAACTACTAGTACTTGCACGGGCAATAATTTACTACAGTGTAACTACGAACAGGCCTAGTAGTATCACGGGTAACCGTTATTGTCCGTGGTACTACTGCTAGTAATACGGGCAATAATATTTTCCCGTATTAATAAATACTACCAAGATAAGAAGAGTTTTATTAATTTCATAAAACAAACGAACCAAAAGCCAAACAATACAATAAAAATGTATTTTAACTAACAAATACAAATCAGCCTTTATTCTTATTCAACCTTAGAACTAAGTCCAAACTCATGGTACCACGATTTCGTTTAACTAAGGTAAAGGATTATTTTAAGGGGTACTGTATACATTTTTATAATTAGATTCCGGAGCATATATTAAGATTATCATTTATTAAGTTTCAAAACTACATTCAAAATATTCTAATAGAAAAGTCATATTACAAAATTGAAGACTACGTGTTAGATAAAGATGTATGGAAAGAAGACATGGCTCTACATTCCACACAAATTCAAATCAAAGTGTATTCCAAAACATTTAAGTTTATTTGAAAAGAGCAACCCCTAGAGTTTCTTGATCGTTCTTCTCAGGGAAGTCAGCATAGTGAATGTGCAGTAGCTTAAAAATGATGTTTTTCGTGTCAAATTTATTTTACCTATGGAATAAATGATTTTTTATATTAAGAGCAAGAAACTCTAGGGGTTGCTCTTTTCAAATAAACTTCAATGCTTTGGAATACACCTTGAATTGAATACTACTAGGCCTGTCGGTTGTTACACGGGAGATTATTATTATCCGTGTAACTACTAGTAGTTCTGCTGGTGGTACCACGGGCAATAAAGGACTGGGACTAGTATGGACAGGCGTGTCGCTTATCAACAGGCGCGCGAATTGTTCGGCCCGTCACTTGATATCATAAAAAAAATTGTAATGTTACACGTAGCTCATGGCAATAGATCAGTTACTGGTCACAGTTTTGAAGGGCTCCACAGACGCGGAATAAGCCACTGTAATACATTTACTTCCGATAATTGGGTTCTAACAAAAAAAAAATTGAGAGCCGTATTTTTAAGGTTTTCGACGGGCACTCACACGAACAAAAATACTCCTTGGCAAACACTACCTGCACCAAACTCTTCTTTATTTACACACGCTCAATTACACACACTCCCATTATCTTTAGTATCATTTCGTATCATTAAGTAGCATGTTTTCTCATGTTTTGGTTAGATAAAGTCATCGAGTATATAACCAGAAATAGAGACGAAATAAGGGACATTATATTCCTGGTAACACATTAGCTTTCGTTTGCACTGAAATATAGACAGGCCAACTACTGACCTATGTGTACGTCTCCGTATGTTCCAAAAAATATTCTTTATTTATTATAATAAAGATAACATCTCTAACAACGCCGTGCTGTTCTAATCGGTGGTGTAGGAAAAACAGCAAAACATCTAATTACAAAACAAACGGAATGACATTTCATCAGTAATTAAATATTAAACATGTAATTTTGCAATTTTCGTCCATTATAGCAAAGCTCAAGTTAACTGGTCGATTTGAAGTGAAACAGTTGACGACAACCATTGACGACACCCGTCAATTGTTTCGAACTCGGGCTGGCCAATCGGAGCTCATTTGTCACAATAATGATATGGCAGAATAGTTTTCAAACAAATTAAATGACATTTCGCCTCTATTTCTGGATAAAGTAAAGGAAGGTATTGTAGTTAGAGGCACAGAAAATTTAAAACAATTCGCTGAAACTAATCACATAACTATTGGTAGCAGTACAGCTCCTTGTAAAAGAGTTCGTCTAGGGAAGTACAGCCACATTACCAATTTCTGCCACCAAGCAGTAATGTGAGCATTACTGCGTTCCGGTTTTTAGATGGATAAGGGTGCTGGTAAAATTACAGGCACATGGAACTTGTCAACTCATATCTCAGGGTGACGGGCGCAGGGACAGTTCCCATAACATCTTTGCGATGTCAAGCTCTGAGTGGCACTGCAACTGTTAGGGATAGGCGTGTCACTTACCACCAGATGCACGACTTGTTCGTCCCGTCACATTTCCGATTTTGAAGGGCACAGGTGCCGATAAAATTACAGACTGCCACTGCACTGCCTCTCAGATCCAAAGCTCTGAGTGGTACTGCGACTGTCGCAACAATCCATGCGTGTCGCTTACCACCAGGCGTCGACTTCTTCGTACCGTCCCTTGACATTATAAAAAAAATATGTTGATCTGCGAAGTAAACATTCGGACTTCAATATCTCATCTATCTTCAATAACTATTTGACCTTTTATTGTAAAAGTTGGGATTCTAGACCATTTTACTCAATATATAAATAAAATAAAAACGCAAGACCGGAAAATAGAATGTAATTTATATATCATTATGAAGAAAAGCTTTCATAGATTTCTCACAGATGGCGAAACGGCAGGATCTGCAACAAGAAATTTAGCTGAGCACCTTAATATTTTATCTCTGATTGCACTGTGTATAATATCATTGAGTGATTGTCATAAAAATGAGTCAATTTAAACTCAGAAGAAATTATCCAGAACAACGAAAAATCCAGCTTCGCATTCCGAGCTATTTACTGTTTTATTAATTATAACGTGAAGCCAAGCGTTACAGTACGTGAGCCGTGGTCCTTTGTGCACAAAGGTTTACGTGCCCTGAATTTTTAATAATACCATCTAAAATCGATTTCATATTTTCAAATCACAAAGAGAGACGACACTTATATTTGAATTTTATTTTTTGCAATACAATTTTGTGTACGAGAAATTATTTATTGTAATTTTTTGGAGCAAGCGTTTACTTCATGCTAGAAATTCTTTTAATATAAAAAAACGTACAACGTAACACGAAATAAATGAAAGCGATACTTCTATGTTGATGTGTCAAACCGTAACGTCTTTCCTATTGTGTAAAGGAGCAAAATGAGAATTGTAAAATAATTAAACCACATCTTGATTTTTTATTCTGTTAATTTGTTATGATTTTTTATGTTACCAAGTGACGGGAAGTGAGCGAGCCAATAAGGTACCTTTCTATAAGTACCAATAAGGTAAACAGGTACCTTTCTGGATAATGTAGGGTGTTGTACGTGCACCCGTGGGCACGCCTCCAGCCCTTTGAGAACCGGATGAAATCTGTGTCAATGGGCTGATCTATGGGCAAGAACTCACTGATAAGGGCCCTATGCAGGTTTACTTGCATGGGTAATAGTGCCCATCCCGTATAACCAAAAATAAAGTAAATTTAAAAAAACTGGCACACAAACAAAATACCAACAACAAATTTTTACAAACTGTAAGTGGCATTTAATAAGTACTATTGTTTGATAAACTCCGTCTAGTAAAATTCTAGTGACATATAAAAAAAAAATGTTATCATTACAAATAATTAGACAAAATATCATGTCATACCCGTCTCAGTTATTAAACTGTTGGTATTATAGGTCTACTTTTAAAAGGAATAAGATATGTAAATAATTACTGTTTCATGTATGACTGTTTGCTGCCACAAATAAATTTAAAAAAAACCAAAAGGTAGGGAGGGCACCATAATCAAAACTTAGTAAAAGATATGGGACTTTCCATAGAACTTGTAGTACCACTCAGAGCTTTAATTCGCAAAAATCTGTGGGAAACTGCCACTGCGTCCGTCACCCTGAGACACAAATTGGCAAGTCTCACGTGCCTGTAATTTCACCAGCATTTTTACCACACACCCATAGTTTGTGCAATGTATCACGATCCCTACGCGACAATGACGATACTATGTTTAGTTTTAGAAGATTGCACTTTTACATTACCATGTATAAGTAACATGTGAGATGTATAATTATGTAATCCTATGGTTTTTCCGGAGTTTCTTTGTTGTAATCTGTCAAGCCCCAAGTCGGTACTAATGTGCGCCGCATAAATAATGACACTGTTAGAAACAGAGTTTTCTTATCACACCGTACATAAACTTGCAAAGTATTAAACCTTTTTTGTTTAATTTTTCTGAATATATTGTGAACTCACCCACGTTCGTGACGATGAGATGAACAGAGATAAAGCGTAATAACGCCATACAAAACAGTTTCCTTGTGTTTATTTTTACTGATCGTAGGCGGATTCTATTTTTGAACCATACTTATGAAAAAAAATACGAGTCGATAGCTTGGGGAATTCTCCCGAATGCGAGAGAGTTCTTCGGAAGACGCGCGGTAGGTTATTTTAGCTTCCATTTCACTTCCGGTAAGGTAAATTGAGCCTAAAGAAAGCTAGTAAGAAGATAAGTGCTTTTTTTGTAAATAGACGTTTATCACATTTATTATTTACAATATTATTGCAAATAGATTAAAGAGATTTTACCAACGCAGCAGTCAACCTATAGATATAACCTTACGTGTAGTGTATGAGTGAATTGACAGTGGTTCGTTCGCTGTGACGCTTTTAAGAAGAAAGGTGGATGTGTATAGAAATGGACGTCTGGAGAGGGACTGAATGGCAGGTAAAAGAATTGCTGAACAACTGAACCGTACTGACGTTAGAGGTGGAGATTTAACTTTTAAGTTATGCACGTTTTGTGAAAGTTTAGTAACAATACCTCTCTCTAACTGTGCAGGAAACCATCGTCATGAAACTTACATATCGAAGAAGGTTCACTACGTGACCTCTCGGTAGAAAAGACCCACATCCAACAGTGGAACGCATAAATGAACATTAGTCATATAGAACAATAATAATAAGCATTTATTTCAGACATAACAAATCCATAGAATTACAATAATGTGAAATTAGAATTAAACATTATATATTAAATATAACTTCTTTCATACAATAAATAGGTATAGGTACTTAATTATTAATAATTGAAATCCAATGTCGCAGTATGGATAAGGCGCAACTACGAGCTATAGCAGCTATAATGCTATTAATGCTATCTAGCAATCCCTGTCTAAGATAAGAAACCCTACGTACGTACGTGCTAGCAAAAACATTTCAAATGCACTACAGTATCTTGACAATTTAAACATAACTCTAAATACATCATTATATTGAACGCGGATGGCATTGTACGCTTGTTTGATATAGTTATCCCACAAACTACACGTATATACTGTCTGACAGTACGACTTAAAGAGCGTTACTTTAACTTGATCTGAACAGAGTGCAAATATCCTGGCCAACATATTACCACGCATTGCCAATCCCTTCTCTATATCCCTCCTTTCTCGCTGAATATCATCACCGTCACTAAGACTTTCAGTAACTATATGACCAAGATAATGGAATTTATCCACCCTAACCTACTACCATTCAGACACACGTCAAGTACAAAATCTGGTCCTTTTTTATATTTGAAGACTACAATAACTATTTTCTTAATATTATAAACCAATAAACAATAATCATATAGAAGCCATGGTACCGTAATGGTTTGCCTTACCGCCTGTCACGCAGAGGTCGTGAATTGCAATTTGGGCTCGCAACTCTGAATTTCTCGGAATTTGTGTGCGAAATTTCATTTGAAATTTACATGAGCTTTTCGGTGAAGGAGAATATCGTGATAAAACCTGCGCATCGGAGAAGGTTCACAGTTCTCGGAAAACGTGTGAAGTTCTCAACCTGCATTGGGCCAGCGTGGTGGACTATGGCCTGCCCTAGGAGGAAACCCGAGCCAAGCAGTGGGACGTATTAGCTAGTATATCATAGCAGTTCTATCAACAGAGCTGTAAACAGAACTAGTGGGAAGAATCGTAAACGGGTTAATAATGAACAATAATCTCAAACAAATTATATTAACAGAAATAACATAAAAGAGCTAGACAAAGAAATCGTAATGACGTCTATACTACCGTAACAACCTTAACCTTTTGAAGTTTATTTAACGATAGTCTGAAAGACAAATTTCGAATGCCAAGAAGGGTAATTTACCGTTTTAATGGATTTGTGATAGTATCAACAACAGTTACTTCAAGATGGTACCAGGTACCACGCCGTGCCTATTTCTACGGCAAAGCGCAATCACAGGCACAATAACATATTAAATTGAAATTTATATGGCCCTATGGCAGGAGCTCCCAAATATCAGCTTGATCCACTTGACTCCATCCAACGTATGTTGGTATTGGCTGTTCGTATTGTCGATGATCCCAAACTCACAGACGGTAAGGAGCCCCTTAGTCTATCTATGTGTGTCTATATAATGGGGAGTACTCAAAGGAACTTTTCGAACTGCTGCCACTGTCTCGTTTCCACCATCGCAGGTGCCATGGAGACACACAACCACGAATTACACCCACACTCAGAAAATATTTCTCCCGGCTTAGGAATTGAACCCGAGACCTCTGCATGGCAGTTAAGTGGTGAGGAGTTAGATAGTTTCCATACTGTCCTGGTAGTTTGCAGAATAAGGTGACCATATTATTGTAGTGTCGACGCATTTTCATAATATACCTAATTTCAAGTCGTTCGCCCGAATGGAAGTAAAATAAACATAATATTAAGGCTGAGATCTCTACAACAGCGCTCCATTACTCGCTACAGATTACGCGACAAGTGCCTACAGCTGAAAGTATCGCTGACACAGTACAAGCGTTCAGACAAGTCTTTTATTTACATTTCAATCCTTGTATAACCCCAGCATTTGGTTCCGCATGACTGCACACGGCCGGCAACGTTATTTTCACCTCTCTGCACATATACTTAGGTTCCTTTTACCTTATAGTAAGCGCTTGGTGTCATTAAGTAGGCTATTAAAACGTAGGTATTTTCGATTTTGTATGAGAGTGATGTATCTATTACGTAGTACCTATTAAGTAATCTGTGTTTACACTAACTGAAAATAGAGTTGATGACCTTTAAACAGCTTAGCTGGTATTCATCAAACATAGCTGAGGAACATCCTGATTAATTAAAAAAACGCTTTGTTATCCAGTACACTCTAAGTACTTTAAAGTTATAACTCCCCTCTTTTTGTGTCAGAGGTTAAATATTTATGACCGTTCGTATCACGTATTAAATATTGAATTCTCACGGGTCAGTTTTTGTATAACGTAAGTACTGTGGTATTCAAACAAACCGTATGTATGTTTCAATATTCCAAAAAAAAAACTCTCGGTTAAACTGGAATGTGTTCATATAAAATTTATGTGAACCAGTCGGCCGTGATACGGTCGAGGCTCCACTTGCGTTCGGCTGTGTAGCGTGAATCGCCCTTTCATTGGGTAATAATGGTGTAGAAATTTCTTTAGGTCCACGAAATAGCATCAGCGATAAACCCCAATTGACTTTTGAAACCGTTGTTCATGGTATAAACCCACGACGCAAAAAGAAAGGAGTTATAAATTTGTAGTCTTTACTTGTGTCTGTCTGTGGCATCGTAGGCTTTTTTTTTATTAGAAAGCAAATTTCATCTAGATGGTTCTTATTATCTTTGTTGAACATCTGTTCTGTTGTTCAAGAATCGATACTATCTCAGCCCGAATTCAAATCTTTCCCGTACTAATACGGTTCATTTTGCTTGGGTCGAGCGGCAGGGCACTGGCTTTGTTTCAGAATTTATTTTTTTACTAACAATTAAAGAATTAAAGCCGAAAAATGTATATCGTATGATATACGTGTTCTGTTTAGTTCAGTTGATATAAAAAAAAAATCATTGGTATACTGCCTATTGATAACAGCGGTTTTCTTGTAAAATATCGAGGTAAGATGTGTTTTTTTTTTCTATAGAGAATATTTTTAAGAATCGTGTTTTCGCACCGTATACTACCCAGTGTATATCTTCAGTTTTACTATATATTTTATACAAAGTGATTGAGTCAACACTTGCACTGTTATGCACAATCAACCAAACCCATTTGAGGTTGTATTGATTCATTGGCTCAACTCACACTGGCCCAGAGTCGAAGCGTCGCGTCGCGTCCTGTTTTTCAACTACAACGCCTGGCGATGCCTGGTGAAGCTCGCATTAGTGCGCCCGGATCACAGTGTGGTCGGCGTCTGTCGCCTCACTGCGCCCAAATAACGCGCGTCGACGCGCGAAGCCACTCGACTGCAACCAACTCCATATTTACATAACAAAAATGTGTACATTAATAATGGGAAAACAGAGATGAATATGGTATAGGCGAAAAACATGACGCGTCGCGACGCTTCGACTCTGCGCCAGTGTGAGTTGAGCCTTAAAGATCGTCGGGTCTTTTCTCAGTGAGTGTACGGATCTCAGTCATAAGACGAATATTTTATTTCCACTTATCCGATCGATTTGAAATTTGATATAATATGTATGTAAAAAAATCGTATAACAACCAAATCCAAAACCAACACTTTCTTTACTTACTAATGAGATTTATATACAGAAAATGCTAAATTTTATATGAATGGAAATCTGTGACTTTTATTCATCCCAGCCCGTTAACACTCACTGCTGGGTATAGGCCTCCTCTTTTGCCCGCCAGCTCAATCGATCCTGTGCAAGTCTCATCCACAATCTTCCGGCTACCCGAGGATTACGTCCGACTATCTACCAGGTGGTCTGCCTCGAGGACGACTCGCTCCTGCTGGGTACCACTCAGTGACCGCCTTGGTCAATCGGTCGTCGTCCCCACTTTAGGCTCGCGATCCGCATAACGACGTCCACGAATTTTGTTCGCTGTCGTATCCGTAATGCCGAGCATGGTGCGCCCCGTTGCCCTTTGTGCTATTCTAATTGTGTGCATGTATTCCTACGCGAGCGGCCATGTCTCGTCGCCATAGTTAAGTATGCGCAGGACGCATTGCTTATAAACTTTAGTGTTCAAGTTTTGAGAGAATTTAGATTTAAAGACGTCCTCCAGTTTTCCGAAGGCGGCCCATCCCAACTGAATCCTTCTCGCGATCTCATTGTCTTGGGAAGTTCGGCCAAAAGTTTTGATTTGATTTGTTAGTATAAATATATGACAACACTGGGATGGACTACGATTAGTCAACTTGGCGCCGCAGATTTGTATTCGTTTTTTAAACGATCTTTCTGTTGATTAGGCGCTTCTGAGATAGGCCGTTATTCTAGAAAACCACAGAACAATAAATACAACACGAACGCTCTTTCCGTCTTGTAACAAAAACGAATACGAGCAATCGCGCGCGAAAGAATGTTAGCTTAAAAAATTTCAAACAGGTAATCGCGCACGATTGCGCGTGCAGGCTTTCCCGCGCACAATTCAGGATCGTAGAGAATTGCGTCATAATGATTGTATAAAGGGGACTATTAATGTAAAATTGTAAAGTTTTACACATCGCGTGCGACTTCTTGTGCTGCGTCTCGATCGTTGCGGGTTACGAGTAAATAGCCTTCACCTCGCCCTTTTGTTTGGTGGTGCAGTCAAGGGCGGTCAACTGCTAAATATTCGTCAGAAAAATGAAATATGTCTGTTGCCTCGAGCATTGTACGTCGAGCGCTGAGGGTTAATTTTTTTATTATATCTATCGTGAAATTATGAGAATAATCAAAACTGTGCACAATCGACATCCGCAGGTTTTTGAAATTTCTCGAATGTGGCCTTGACGTACGAAAATACTGCTGCACGCGGAAAAGGTTTTTTTTTTTAAGTAAATGGGATTGCTCGTGCCCTAAATCAAAGATACGATCGACAATGGGACAAGCTCGACCAGAAGACTACTAGCAGTAGAACTCCTTGTGAAAAGGTTTGTCCAGGGAAGTACTGCCACCTTACCTATTTCTGCCGCCAAGCAGTAATGGTTTGAATTTGAATTTCGGTTTTAAGGTGCTGGTGAAATTACTGGCACAATGGACTTGTCAACTTAAGTCACAAGGTGACGGACGCAGTGGCAGTGCACCTTAAATTTTTGCGATTTTTTTTTAATAATACCAAGTGCAGTAATAATAACTGTTGCAGTGCCACTCAGAGCATTAAATCGACTAGATTTAAAGCTGAGTCGTACTGCGACTGTTATGAACAGGGGTAACGCTTACCGCCAGGCGCAGGACTTGTCTGCTGTATCACTTGGTGTCACAAAAATATTTACAAATGTACGTAAATTAGAAATTGAAATCTTAGAACATTTCACCACAGGAACTATGGAGAGATATTTTCTTGATGATAAAATATAATATGGGCCTTAAAATATAATTCAAAACGAATTCATAAAGTCTCGTTCTATGGTGACGGTGTAAGGGTCATCCAGTTAGAACAGATTGTATTTGTATTGAGGTATTGGCTAGGTTTGAATAACAAACAAGGGCTTGTTCCTTTATGCCTTGCCTCGTCTTCTAAAAAGGAAAAGGTCGACCGATCTTTTCTATCAAAAAAGGTACTTGAATGTGAAAAAGGTTCATCTTTAGATCTTTGGGTTTGTTGGGTTTCTTATAAAAAGTATTAAAGGGAACTATTTCCTATTATTAGAAGATGCTTCAATCGACGAGGCCATAGTGGTTGTAGCAAGAAATCATAAATGCATTATAAATATTTCATATATATATATATATATACACCCTTTGTAAAGGTGACCCGTGGGCAACAAAAGGACATACGTATGTATGTACAGTCGAAAAATAGATCAGTAGAGCTCCTTGTGAAAGAGTTGGTCCAGGGAAGTACTGCCACTTTACCTATTTCTGCCACCAAACGGTAATGCGTTTCGATTTTGAAGGGTAAGGGAGAAATTACAAGCTCATGAGACTTTTCAGGTTATGTCTCAGGTAGACTGCCACAGTGGCAGTGCCCTGAAGATCTTTGCGATTTAAAGCTCTGAGCTGTACAGCAACTATTATAGACAGGTTTGTCGCTTACTACCAGGCGCACGCTTTGTTCGTCACGTCATTAGGTATTATAAAAAAAGCCTCATTACTGGGCACGGGTCTCCTCTAAAGTAGTTTTCTTCTTCGACATGCAAGTTTCATCACCGTTGCTATTAAACTCAATTCGATTCGAACCGTGAACCTATCAATTGATAAGCAACCGTCTCCTACTCGGCTATCACCGCTCTGTCCATCTAAAACAACTGTGGAAACCATAGAGTGATTTATGTTTGCGAGATGTCAAGAACGTGTTAACCACAAAGCCCTTCACATATTTGAAATGTAGGCAGTGCGTAGCGTCATATGTCTTGTGGTGTAAGGGGATCTATCGTCCCTTACAACACTAATAGGAGTAACTTACAATTTTAACGAAAAATTTTGATAAAGGGAACGTTCTATTGCCGGTTGGACCAATTCGGGAAACGAATATTTTAACTAGTTCTGATGTAAATTTCTGGGCAGAAACCTGGATTTATTATTGTTATTCTAGTACAAATAATTCCCCAGTTTGAGACCAGATCGATACCTCCAATGAACACTACGCCAACTTAATTTTGGACCTGTTCTGTTTTTATTTTGTTTTTTGTTTCTTTTTTTTCACATAATTCGTTTTACGTTTTTTTTTTCAATTTTGATTTTTTTTTTCACTAAATTCGGGGAGCATAATATTAGTAAATAAATATGGCTGTTTACAAAAATGACTGAAAATTACCAAAAAATAAAGTTGGCATAATATTTAATGGAGGTATCGAGATAATGGGTGTAGTTGTAAAAAATAAAATTACACAGGTTTGTTTATTATTTATCCAAAGATTGTACACAAAGAAAAATTCCTTCGGTCTGACAATACAGTTGCCGTAATAAAGCTAACCGCTTCAATTTTCGAAATTTGAGAGGGGTATTTTTACATTAATATATTTATTACATTTCAAATGCACTAAAACAAAAAATCCAGTATAATATAAACTTAACGAAGTTTTTCTGTATACCGCTACCTATAGTAAAAGTCATTTGCTTCTATGAACACAATCTCCTTAAAAATTTGTCCTGACTTCACGAAACATCGGTACACCACACGCTGTTTCTTGAAGACTATTTACGTTTATTTAAAAAATTTAAGCATATACCATTGCCCTTCTAACTGATCAGATGTCGTAACAGGCATTGGACAGATTTTTTAATGAATAGCGTTTGAGATTTAGCACCTCGCATCTTAAACTTTTTTTTACACTAGTTCAACTGCCGACTTCGACGCCATGCAAAATAAGTTGCAGTCGACTAGCTGTTTACGCCGAGTCAACTGCCGTTTCTTCGGCAAGCGAATTCGGCTGTTTGATACCCTGCTTACATGGAGTTGACTGCTGCCTGCGCTGAAATCGCCAAGTCATTACAAATACAAGTTTCCGCACAGAGACACAACAAATCATTCGAAAACTTTCAACAAACTAATCAGGTAAGTAGGAATTCTTCGGACCACGGCATGTGGCCACGTGTCGTGTTGACACATTAAAACTTGTTTAAGTCGGTTGCTGAAGTCGCCTTCAGGCCCGAGTTTCGAGTCGCCCTACAGTAGAGGTGGGCATTTAAACGAAAAGCACTTATTGCTTTTTCACATAAACACACAAGCACGCTCATGATTTTAAGTTGCAAGCGTTACTCAGTTCAACACTGAACAATTAAATTTTTTACAATGTGCCCTAAGTATCAAATCCCGTCATCAATGTCTCCTAAACGAATTAATTCGTCAACGTGAATAATATGAACCTCGTGTTTTCTATATAATTTACTTATCTGAAAAATATTACCTATTTACCCAATGTTGCAAGCTTTTTTTAACATTACGATTTATGGGCTTAAACGTTTTTCTTAACGATTTGGTGAGTTTCATATTAAAAAGCATGAAAAAAAGCGAAAATTTTTTTTATAAGTACTCTTATTCAAAAAAGCACAACGTTGTAACGTTTACAATTTATAAGCGTTTTTTTCCATCTCTATCCGACAGTGACACCTTATCGACTTGATTGACTTCGGAAATTACAACCCGGACACTGGCAGAATTGTCGTCAGTGGGCCAGAAGCCAAATACACACAATAAAAAAGATTTCGAAAGCATACTACAGTCTTCAAACGACTCTGTTTGGACTGGGTGGATTGCCGTCTTGTACGGGCAAGCGTAGGTGACCTGTCGACCTAATGTAAAATTGTAAACACGCCATTACAATGACAAGTAAACTCGGGCAAAATGCGATAATTAGTGAGGAATGTTTGCTCGAGAAAGCTAAGTAAAGCCGTATATCTTATTCACAGTTTCGTTAAACATGTCAGATCGAGCAATTCGTGAAGACTATACGTGTATGACCTACATAACTTAAGTAGCATTACAACTTCTTATGATCATTCATACCGTACTCATGTACGGCCAAGGAAGTACTGCGACCTTGCGAAGGGTGCTGGTGAAATAACAGGACATGGGACTTGTCAACTTATATCTCAAAGTGACGGGCGCAGTGTCCTCAGATCTTTGCGATTTAAAATTCTGAATAGCACTGTAATTGTTTTGGGTAGGCCTGTAGCCTACCACCAGGGGGCCTATCATAACCTTTCCAAAAACAATCTTATTTCAATGTAAGCTTAAAGTAAGCCTATTATAATATTACTTCTATTCATACCTTGATAAACCTGTCAACCAAGTAATGTATTATAAGTGATTGAAAGAACGATTTTTTTTATATATGTAATAGACACACGCTTGGCCACAATCTCAACTGATGTTAAGCGACGACGTGACCGACGATGGAACGCGTTTGCCTAAAAAATGCCTATTAACTCTAGCCTTGAATAGACCCAAAGTGTACTTTTCGGGAAATACAGATTCCATACAGCGTAGAGCATTCCATTCCTTTGCCGTACGTATCAGAAAGGAGGAAGCAAAGCGCTTAGTGCGAATAGGTGGAATATCAACGACATAAGAATGGAGTGCTCCGGATCTTCTAGTCGACCGAAGGAGGAACGGTGAGGGCGGAACCAAATTGAATTGTTCCTGCGCACACTCCCCGAAATGTATCCGATAGGAAAAGCAGGCTATTTTTCTGCGATGGTCGAGATTTTGAAGCTTCGACTCCACAAGAGAATTATTGTTAATAAGTTTCTTTGCTTTTCGCTCCACCGAGTCCAAGGCAGCTAACTGGTATTGGGCAGGACCGTCCCAAAGGTGGCAGCAGTACTCCATACAGAATCGAACTTGTGCTTTATACAGATTTAAAAGCTGTTCAGGTGTGAAGTACCGCCTGACCTTGTGAAGTATGCCTAGTTTTCTGGCAGCAGTTTTTGCCAAGCACTCGATGTATCGCCCAAAGTTGAGGTTGGATGATAAGTCCAGACCAAGTAGCTCTAGGTGGTCCCTTTGAATGATTTGTCAATATTGTCTATTCCTTACTAAAAATAGGAAAGAGATAACGCTATGTGAAGTATATAATGCCATCTCTTTCGTTTTTTATGTTCCGAATCGTCTCATCGTAGTATAATGTTTAAGTACTTTAATGTTATTTACATTCAGAGAATTTTAACTGTTAAAAAAAGAAAAGTATGTAATAATAAAATTTATTAAAATTACGTTGTTTTCAATTATTTTTCCGCATTTTCATGAAGAAAAATAAATAAAACAAGCTGAGTCTTGATTGTCACATTGTGAATTCGGAATTATAGTCTAGTGTCAACTGTTAATGTCGCCAAGGAGCATACAGATGTCGCTGTCATAAAAACACATCGCGTATTTTTATTTAACGAAAAATGATTTCCTATGTACTATTAAACTACTACTATTAAATAAAAAATAAACAAAATATTGAAGAGCTTTATGTAAATAAATAAGTTCATTTTAACTTTTAATCATTACAAATCAATATTTAGACAATGCATTCGAAAATAATATTGCTCAGCTGCGTCCGAGTATGAATGAATGAATGAATGGACGAGTGAATGAGTAAATATTTACATCATAGTTTTAACTTTATAGTAATCTTACTTTAAGTGCGTCTTGGTACGAATAGTCAATGTAAGGTTAAAGTAATATTGTTTTAAGAGGTAGTGGTAGGCCCCCTTGTTCGTTCTAACGCTTGGTACCATAAAAAAAGACTGGGACAAAATGTAATGTTAGGCAAAACTGAAGGCAGGTGACGCAAAATATTCCAGATTGGTAGACTTCATAATAAAGTCTAACAAGAGAAGACGAAAGAAAAATAAAAACTGTAAAAAGGCAAGATAAACAAAGTGATCGACGAATAAAACTTAATAGCAAAAAAAATACAAAAGAAAATAAAAGAAATATAGAGAAATGGACACATGCGATCTCAGTCCTCATTTATAATGTAAGGGCAATGGAACACATTAGCAGGCATGTTACTCCCACACTAAAGTTTCCACTCACAGAAGCGAAATAAAAGTTAAGAAAAACATTATCCCACACTTCCCCTTTCCAGTAATGTAACACGCAATAACAAGAAGCCTTTCTTTCCCTTAAAATATCAAATTAACTTTCACCAAAGAAGGCACAATGTGGTCGAATGTAATCAAACAATCGGAAGCCAGAAAATGTATATGGAAGACAATTTAAAACGACAACATATTGAATTTATCACAACACAAAGCCACCGACAGGAGTTTTCAATAGGGATGTTAACGATTTACTAAACTGTATATTGCATGCATGTTATATTAAGTGAATGTCGAATATTTATTATAATATTCTTGTTACCTGATGACTTACTATGATTTTATAAGGATCCAGTCTGGTACCATGCAGTTCAGTTTACGCGATAAAACTGTATTGCTTAAATTCGCATCTTGACCTACACAAAATCAGTACAGAGTACTAAAAAAACCGACCTCAAAAGTACGTGGAATTACGTCTATTTGCTAAGTTTTAATGAAATATCCCCTAGTTCGCCACTATACAAGACTTGACACTGGAGATAATAAAAATCGGTTCTCACTACTCAAAGTATATTGAGAGAAAAACGCCTTGAATTGGAGAAATAGCAAAATCAACCATTAAAGTAATTGCTCCTAAATTAAAGTTAGGCGCTATTTATAAAAATGAATCTTCATGCGTGAACAGCCACTCTTCGAGGTGGATGATTTTCTTCAAAAGAAAATGAGACCACTATGGAAATACCCCCTTTCCAACAAAAAAAGAATCATGAAAATCGGTTCACAATACCGGAGTTATCGCGTAACATACATACAAAAAAAAACAGACGAATTGAGAACGTCCTCCTTTTTTGAAGTCGGTTATAAATTATACTCCAAGATGTTTTACTTTTTTAAACATTAATTATTGTTTGTATCCTGTTAATACTTGCTGTCGTCTTATATTTAGGTCTGTCACCTAGAGACCGAGATGGAGCTCTACAATGAATAATACTGAAACAGATAGCTATTTTTTTTATTAATAATTTTGGCTTGGATACAAGTCCTTTGAGCTATGTCTTCGTTTAATTATGTTTCTGTAAATATGGCCACCACAAAGAGGATAGGCAATTTGATGCGACGTGTTTGGATTGACTCGGGATTCCTTAGCACGGGCCGATACGGATATTTTAGTTCGAGATTCGTATAATTTCGCGTTTTAATCTTCGATTAAGGCACAACAGCACTATCCTATTCCACTTTAAACTAGATTTCGCAAAATAATTGAAAGTCAAAATAAAAACGACACTTTTCCCTCCAAAAGGCCCAGAGCGAATCCAAATAGCTATACTGCCTTACGAGCGTTCAGGAACTGTTATGTGACGGACTTCGAAAAGAGAACCATTATGTACTTATGTAATAATTTGATTGTTAATTATAAAATATTCGTTATTTTTAATTGCAATATCAGCAGCTTCAGGAATCATACTTTACAATTTAACGTAAGACAAAATTACATGTCATGTGTTATCATTAAAATTATTGTAATATATATGCAATTTGATAACAGAATTGGAACGCGTCTTAAATTTTTGTATTCTATATCCTGTCAAATTTGAATTTGGCGCTTTTTAAAAGTACTTTAAATTCTACACTACATTAAATTAAACTGTGACAAAAACCCACCATTTTCCAAAAAAAATAACCCTATATTATAATTAGGACAATGATAACTTTATTTTAAAGTCTCTGTTTTTGAAATGTTTATTTTGACAGTTCGGGGGGCCTACTTTGAGCTCTTAGAGCAATCCTATTTAAGCCTGTAAGTTGGATTGCCAGTCAAATTCGTACTATGACCTCACAAAAACAATTCACTGTCCATGCAGTTTATATTCCCCATTCGAAATCTGTTCACCTTTTTTTTCATAGTAAAATCGCAGACCTGCAGTTGCACGACAACTGGCAGGTCATGCAAGATACGATTATACTATAAAAAGATGATCAACAGCATTTGAATGGTCAACGTAAACTGCATGGAATCTGCCTTGCTCTCCCGGGCTATAGAACGAATTTGACAGGCAAGTTAATTTAATCAAGATAAAGTGTTGAAGCCTTAATCAAGATTGGTACAAGAGCTCTAAGTAGGCCTCCTACATAGTTTTTGAGTGTTAATTCATTTTAATAGCTATCTCGGAAGTCGTATCTATCAGTGGCTAAGGGTGAGCGCTTGAGGTTAGTTAGCCGGTAAGATACACAGTAAATTCTACAATGCAAGACATTTCCCGTTCAAATATCTAATATCAATTTTGAAAGTAAATCGCCCTTTACTGCTGGTACTCAAATGTTTACCTAGATAAGCATTAAATGGTTCACAAAATAAAACAGACTTGTACTTGCGATCATATCTACAAACAAATAAATGTGCACCATTAGTTTACGACGTTCTTTTAGGACGACTTCAGATTAGATGCTTATAGAAGCGCTGAAGGGCGATGCAGCCGCGCTACTACTAATTATCATACATAATATCATCGTAGCGGTGAAATATTTCGTCCAAGGAAGTACTGCCACCTTACCTATTTCTTCCGCCAAACAGTAATGTGAGCATTACTTCGTTTCAGTTTTGAAGGAAACCGGTTCTGGTGAAATTACAGGCACATGGGATTATATCTCAGGGTGACAGACGTAGTGGCAGTGCTCCTCAGATCTTAGCAATTTAAAGCTCTGAGTGGTTTTGCAACTACTATTTATTTTTATTTTATTTTATTTATTTACAATTCAGACAACTTAATAGGTCCACAATTGTGTTAGTAGGCTACGTTAGTACTTAATAATTAACAATGACTTCGTCATTTGAGTGAGGTTCCACATCAAAGGATAATCAAATTTCTTAGATAGATATCACCTTTAAGATGCGGTTACTGCTGCCCCACACTCTGTGTGTAAAAGCAATTTGTTTTTTTTTACGTAATACTGCACTGAAACGATTTGTGCGTGCCTCAACGAACATGCTCGAGGCACTATGGACAGGCGTGTCGCTTACCACCAGGCGCACGACTTTTTCTTCCCGCCCCTTAGTATCATAAAAAATCATATACTATCTAGTCTGCAAAAGTGGCGCACGCTTTGTGTGATTGGCGCTGCAGCTGCGCTTCAAAATTAGTAATCGCACGGCTGCAGCGCCACAGTGGTGCCACTGCAGGGCTTCTATAAGCGTCTAATTTGAATGTAATGTACGGATTGCGACAATTTTCATCGTTATTATTCTGAACCTTATGTCCTCTAAATACGGCGTAAATTGGACGCAGTCTACTTTATTTTAAATTAACTTAATTATCATAGTTGAATAACTTAATGGGCAATAAAGAGTTTAAATTCATTTGAACCCGGTGTTTAAAATTCAGTCAACAGGACGCTGGGACTTCTTTGGACCGTCTTAGCGTAATGGCATAGAGTTTAATTTAAATCTTATATAAGAAGGCGTGCCGTTATCCTTATACCTAACCCGTTTAAACTTCAATTATCATTGTCCTAATTATAATACAGGGTTATATCTAATTAAACCGTAACCTCAACAGAAGTTGCTTGTTATAACGAGACCAGAATTTAAGTATCGAGTTCTCAAGTTTTCATGATTGTCATACATAGGAAATGAAACTATTTTTTGGGTCTAAACCGCGTATAATTGTTATTTCAAA
>NW_020653337.1:5940607-5945124 GCF_003589595.1 Hyposmocoma kahamanoa
AAAGGCAGATTATGTTACTAGGGTCGAAGAGTCGGAAATGCCCTAATTGGGAGTTCTTGTAATTAGTCTGCTTCGAACAATGGGACGAACGTGACATTCGTGAAAGTTCGTCATTTTATTTGAATTCTATGAAACATGCCGTCGTGTATGTTTAGTAAATGCATATATATACACACACGTGTTCGAACACACACACACACACACATAGTTTTAGATTATTTCTCTCAACATTACAAATTTCATACAAATACAATTACATGTCATTTTATACTAATCTTCGAAAAGTGAGCGTCAGTTTACAAAATGAAGAAATAATTATATAATAGTGAGCCATAAATATACAATAGTGTACATATACAAAATAATTAATGAAACTAATAAATAATTAAATTAAACTAACAATGTCAAGTGCACACAGGAAATGTCAATATGGATTCTTAATAACTAATAAATGTATATTACAGTATAACAATACGGTGAATCTCAAATTCATTAATAAATATAATAATTTAATTATTTATTACGTACTTTGAGTGTACTCAGTTACTGAGTAAAAGGACAGAAGAAAGAAAAATGTGGTCTGTGATTGGTTTGTATAAAAGAAGACGTGTCATTGTACGTACACGAATATTGGTGTAGGTATGTTAAGGACGTAGGATCAAGAAAAGCGTGAATCGTCAAAAAGCTTGACTGAAAGCATTATGAGACGTCACATAGCTACTATCACGAGCCACTGCACTTGGTTTATGGGTAGTGACGATCTCGCTGCCAATGTCCGATATGTATCAGATGTCCCGATTGTAACGAGAATCCGAGCCAGTTCAGCTTCAGTATCGTTGTTTTAAAAAAAATTGAAAAAAAATTAAAAAGCCTCGATTACTATCAGAAACACTGTAAGATCTTGATATTGGACAACTACAACAAACAACAAACAAACACAAATTTAAAAAAAAAGACATTCTGGATTGTTATTATAGTTTAAACTTTACCCTATTGGCTTATCACTTAAAATTCAGTATCACCAATACTTATTATTAGAGGTTACGATCTTTTGATATTATATTGAAATTTCAATCAATGTGCTGCCATCTAGCGGTTAATTCCTGAACGACGACGAATTGGAGTTATTAGTTTAGTTCTCCAAACAAGAAGCGACCATATTGCAGGGGTTTACTTTTATTTCTTGTAACAAAAAATTATTTCAATAAATAGAAAATTGAAAATTTATTAAAATAAGAATTTTCAATGATATGAAATACCACCACGGGTAATAATTTTGGTGCGGCTATCATTTCTGTACTCCAAAACAGCACAATAAGACATTTTTCTAGGACTTTAGAAAATTTGGACGAAAGAATGACACAACCATACAAAGCGAAAATGGCGGACTGGGTTCACATAGGTTTTTCGAGACCTATAGCGGTCACGCGTCTGACGCTAACTAACCACTTCTACTGTATTTATTTTTCTGCGCTCTAAACTCACAAACCAAATCATACAATTTCATTCCTCATCATGGGTATACAACAAGGATATTTTACAATCGCCATACGAAATGTCATTTATAATAGCACTAATTACAAGCTTCCCGCCTTTACAATACAGTGACAATGATTTAGTGAAACAAAAACATATAAATTTTAAAGTAATTTGCAATGCAAACTAAAATAAATATCATTTAAGTTCTTAGGTTTTCGCGATTGTTACACAATATAAATAGCGTTTATTTGTTTTGTAACTTGAGTCGTAAATGGCGCTAATATACTGAAATTAATATAATCAAAATCAAAAGTTAGAAACAGAGTTCGTATTTATCTAGTTATATTTAGCCTATATAATCAGTCACTAACGCATTCGAGCTAATTTTAGAGCTAAAACTCAGATTCCGAAATTACGGAAGTTGCAGGTAACTATCCCGTTGGTGTGAATGCCCGCCTAACAACTTACCAAACTATAGTCGTTCAGTGAAATGTTCACCGGTTGCCCGTTTGCACATAAATGCACATCTGCCTGTAGATGCTGTATTTAGCACTCTCGAGAACTTTCTCGAAAGATCGTTATGATTATCGTGATGACTGAAGAAACTTCCAGAGAACTTACTTTCAACTTAGCTGTAAGAGCTTAGTTGAAACACGTGCAAACTTGCGAGGACTTTGGACTTTAGAAAATAGTGATCTAGTTAAGGTAAGTGGTAGGGTATAAAGTATAAAAGCAATATTCACATTATATCAAATCCATTAAGTTATAGTTCCATATTGTTAATGGAGATAATCCTAGATTAGTACTTAATAATTATGACTAATAATGATTTTTTTTATAATACGAAATGACGGGAAGAACAAGTCGTGTACCTGGTGGTAAGCGACATCCATAACACTTCCAGTGCCACTAAGAGCTTTAAATTGCAAAGATCTTAGGTTCACTGCCATTGCGCCCGTCACACTGAGACATAAGTTGACAAGTCCCATGTGCCTGTAATTTCACCAACACCCTTACCCTTCCAAACCGGAACGCAGTAATGCTCACATTACTGTTTGGCGGCAGAAATAGCTAAGTTGGCAGTGGACGAATTCTTTCACAAGGAGCTCTACTGCTATTAAATGTACAAGTTTACACATAATCGGGCAGTCAGATCTAGAAACCGTCCACGCGTATCGTCGAAAGAAAAAAGAAAATACATTAATTTGACTACCACATGTGACACCATTCTAGAAAAAAGAAACAAACATAAAAAATAAATAGAAATAAAAAAAATTATCATTTTAAATAACAGAATCAACACAACAACAAAAGATACTGATTTAAACCAAATGAACTTAACGCTCATTCATAAGTTAAACGTAACTGCGAAGTCTCGCAGATATTTTTTTAATTCTAAATGTCGGGACGAACAAGCGTTAAGCGACACGCCTGTCCACAACAGTTGTAGTACCACTTAGAGCTTTAGATCGCAAAGATCTGAGGGGCCACAAGTCCCATGCTGCCACAAGTCCCAGTAATTTCACGAGCACCCTTCAAAACTGGAACGCAGCTTGGCGGTAGAAATAGGTACTGTGGCGTACTACCCTGGGTGAACTCTTCCACAAGGACTCTACTACAACTTAAATTTCAGATTCAGTCTTGTTCTTGCTTAAATGTTGCAAATTGGTCTTCGTGTTGGTATTTGCTACGATTAGGTGGTCTTGATCTTGCCATAAATGCACGTACAAGACAGAGACCGATTTTGGGTAACACTAGTAACACAGTATATTGTAAGTAAGGTATACCCATATAAACGCATCAGCGCGGTTTGTATGTGTACACACCCGCCACGCGCCTTGTACGGACGCACACATTCGCACAATCTCACGGCGCAGTCACGTGACGCGTGTCTTCTCACGCGCCATTAATTATAGAATTGAAGCGGTTGCTCGGTGTAACGATATGAAATAATAGACGTCTTTATTGTTGTGTTTGTGCAACAAGAGTGCCTCAAATTTCATTTCGATTTCATAATGAAACCCATAATCAAGATTATAGTATGAAAATAACAATATATAAGTATGTACCTTCTGCACTTAAGTTTATTTAGTTTATTTCTCTCAACATTACAAATTTCATACAAATATTACATGTTGTTTTATACTACTTTTCGAAAAGAAAGGTTATTTTTATTTATTTATTAGAGTCAGGCAACTTATGCCCCATATAATATGTAACATAAGAACTAACATACACATGATATAATACAAAACTAACTAACTAATCTACACGAATTGCACTTGTCTCAGATCCGGTGTCAAATTGTGCCACACGTATTGAAACACGAGAATACTGTGATGAACATAATTTTTTTTTTTTATGTTTACAACCTGTAGGTACAATTAAAATAATCATATAACAACAAATGCGTAGGCATTTACGCGCTTAACAGGCGGGAGTTGCGCTACTTGCTCTTATTATATATATGCTAATAGCTAGCTGTAAGTATAATTGAAAGAAAATACGAGAAACATTAATAATAAGCAATCGCTATTTCATCTTGCAATTTTGAATATTTGTAATTAAAATTAATAATAAACATTTCCAACGAGAAAATAAATACTTAGAGAATACACAAAAGTCTAATTTAAGAAACTCAATATAAATTCTTTGCGAATTATCAAGAGCTTAGGTAGCCTATTGGGAGAACGATTGCTTTTCTATTAATATGTCGAGAATTCGAATACCTCTGACGGCATGTACAAAGAGCACATGTGAGTCGTTTCACTCCGTTTTGTTGGAGCCAACATGCCGTGACGATTTTGTATACATGTTTGGTAAGATAGTATTTTGATTTATCTGTCTGGATTTTATTAAGTAGTTCTTGAGGTATGACGGGGCTAACATGTTCCATACTCATGAAAGCCCCTATATGAATAGGGAGTAAATAAAAGTTTGGTATAAGTTGAATTTAAATCTTAAGTATCAAGTTTGCTCGTTTGTGTTGTCTGTGTTGTGTGCTCTTGACCCAGTCCATGTGACTAAAGTTACGTAGT
>NW_020653337.1:5945134-5964355 GCF_003589595.1 Hyposmocoma kahamanoa
TGCTCTTGACCCAGTCCATGTGACTAAAGTTACGTAGTCTATTAATTCAAATATAAACATCGACACATCGACAAATGATTAATTAAGGTGCCTACTTAAAATTTATTTGAAATAATAATTTCCAAATAACTTTAGTAACAATGGGGATCCTCGTGAAAGAGGTCGTGCAGGGAAATATCTTCTTCTTACCTATTTCTGCCGTCAAGCAACAATGTGAATATTACTGCGTTCCAGTTTTAAAGGTGCTGGTGAAATTACAGGCACATGGGACTTGTCAACGTATATGTCAAGGTGCCGGGGATGTGGCAGTGCACCTCATATCTTTGCATTTAAAACTCTGCGTGACACTGGAACTGCTATAGACAGGTGTGTCGCTTACCATCAGACGCGTGACTTATTCGTCCCGTCACTTACTGCCCCCGTGGCCGTACGGTTAACATGTCACGCAGAGGTCCCGGGTTCGATCCCCGGACCGGGAGAAATATTCCTACAAAACACAACATTTATTTATCTCGTGAGTTTGGGTGTAATGCGTGGTTGTCATGTCTATGTGTGTGTCCGTAGCACCCGCAATACAGGGTTTCTCTAGTGCGGGGCTTGTGAGCGTGTGTGTTATTTATTTGGCCAAGTCTATATATAGATGATATCTATAACATGGGATCCCAAATACCAGCAAAATAGAGACTATTTTAAAATATGGACTTAAAACATATAGCAAGCCTTAATTGAATAACCCTTTGCACCCTCATTGATCACCAGACGAGATGATCAGTCCGTTTTCTGTCCAATTTGGATATCTTTGGTCCGCTCCAATGGGTTTCCTGCTGATTTAGGTGTAACAAAGCAGTTTATTGAAGTATACTTAGATACCGAATATTTTATATTAAAAGAACGATCCTGAAGACTATAGAGTGTTAGAGAGACGCGGGAAAATGGTTGAACGCGACAACTTCTTTAAGACTATTTTGGAGGGAACGATCGAGGGGAAGAGGTCGACCTAGGCGCAGTTACTTAGTGGTCTATTTTACTTTTACTTAGTGGTTTATTTGGTAATAAAGGAAAAGGCCGGTGTTGTGTCGTATAAGGAGGTCAAGCAGCTGGCTTATAAGAGAGATGATTGGAAGATGCTCCACCGATAACTCTTAATTTTGATAATGATTTTATATTACCATTGTGTATTTGAAAACAGTAATACTGCGACAATATTTGATAAGATTTGAAATAGTTTTGTGATAGATAATAGTGGTGGGAGATAAAAAGGTTTGTAGCTCAGCGCAATGTTTCTCAGGACCTCTGATATTCTAGTACAGCCTGCCATGTTCAAAAATAGAAGAACTAACACACATACGAATTCTAAGGTTTCCAGCAGATTACTAAATTATTTAGCACAAAATCATGAATCCACAGAAAGAATGACTAAAGTGTCTATTGTTAACAAACTACTAATTTTAGTATCAATAGATATGCAACGACATAATCTCAGTACAGAATACTAAAAGAACCTACTTCAAAAGTTAGTGGAATTAAACCGGATTCATCCCCTGGTTTGCCACCCTTAGAGGTGGAACATTTTCTTCAAATTTAAATGAGACTACTACTGCGGTACCCTCTTTCCACCAAAAAAAGAATTTAAAAGTCGAAGCAATCACGTTATAAGAAAAACACAGTCGGATTGAAAACCTCCATTTCCATTTGGAAGTCGCTTAAAAACAAAAGCCAATCACAAGATAGACAAAGGCAATTCAAATTATGAATATTATATAGCCCTAATGACGGAAAATGAACAATCGTTAAAATGTATGAGGCTGTAATAATTGTCACAAGGTAATAGAAACATCAACAAAATCGGTGCACAAATATCACGTGTGACATACAGTCGAATTACGATCCTCCTTCTTTTGTAAAGTCGGTTAAGAAAGATTTTGAAATATTATTTCGTTGGCACACTTTCCAAATAATTGACAATATCAAAACCAACCTGTTTAGTTAAATACGAAATTGAGCGCGTCATTCTAATATCTACTCTGACCATTCGTAACATGTCGAACGCTGAAGATCGGGTTACTAAATCCATTATAGATTACGAAAACACTATTCGATTGACATCCATCAAATTTTTTCGACATTTCTCCACTGTGACATTTTCTATATCGAACGAGTTTCGACCCCCAGAGATTCCACGCTTGGCCGCTACAATATTATTACCTATTTTTGTGCTTGTGTTTTCATTGGACATATAGAGAAATACTACTTTTGATGAGAAAAAGCGGCATTACGGCTCGTGGCCTCGGTGGATTATGTTCATTCCAGGAACATTTTTTGCAGGTTCCTGTTTGTTTGTGTTTGTTAATTCTAGCACCTCGATTACAGGATTCTGTAACGTTTGTTAATAAACAGGACTCTGCAAAAAGCCGTAAGTATGCCGCCGTAGAAATGGGCCGTTATATCAAAGCTCATTTGACGTTTCCGATGTAGTTTTAGACATACTACTTTTTAACCAACTTTAGGAAAAGAGGGGTTCTCAAATCGACTATATTTTTTGTGTGTTTTTTACGCGATTGTCAACCAATTTCTTTTTTTTTTTTTTTTTTTTTTTATTTATTTATTTATTTATTTATTCAGGATATTCCACATAGCAATACACTATACATTAAATTTGAACATATTCGCTTAAAACTAAGTGCTTCTATAGTTAAGGAACATCACAGCATGCATACAAAAAAAAAAAAATTGTTGTTTTTTGAAACTGTCGAGCATATAGTTAATCCTTCTACCTATGATATGATATACAGTAATTGATTTAAAGTTACAAATAAAATTAAATTTCAAAATTAAAATTAGAATTAAAAATATAAATACAAATTTACAATAAAAAATTAATTGAAACATCATTTATGTATTTAAAATATCACACAACCTTCTCTTGTAATTGTGTAACCCAAGACCAATGTCCAAATCATGTAATTTGGAAAGCGAGTTATACGTCCTGCAGAGCCTCGGCAAAAGAGCGAAATGACCGAGGTTCGTTTTTGAACCTACTACGGCAAAAAAGTTATAAGCGCTTTTCCTGGGTAACCTGCAAGGCGTATTGAATTGTAGCATATTCAATAACTCAGGGCAGTCTAATGAACTGTTAACAATTTTGTGCAGGAAGATTAAATCAAGTCTCTTTCTACGGTTGATCAGAGAAGTCAACTTATAATGCTCGAGTCTTTGTGAGTACCCTGGAAGTCTCTCCGCTTCTAAATCGCCAAATGCCAAGTGATATAAAAAGCGCTTTTGAACACTTTCCAAACGTTTAATGTACACCTCGTAATGTGGAGTCCAAATGACACTGTTGAATTCCAGTCCAGGTAATACTAATGCTTGAAAGAGTTTTATTTTCGATGAAGACTTCTTGAACTCCTTAGCATTGCGCAGTACGAAACCCATCATCCTAAAACCCTTATTTACAGTTTTTCTTATATGTAAGTCAAACCGCAAATTACTATCTACTAAAACCCCCAAGTCCCGAATCTCGTCCACCGTCTCTAAATCTTGTCCACCCATATTGTATTTATGTAAGTTATCGAACTTGTTGCGTGAAAAGCGTATGTGATGACATTTAGCAACATTTAATATCATTTTATTGGATGTACACCAATTACACAAATTATTTATATCTTCTTGCAGTAGTTCCAAATCCCTGGCACCCTTAATTGGTTTTAATATTTTTAAGTCATCAGCGAAAAGATATACACTCGAGTTTTTAAAACAATTAATCACGTCATTAATAAATATGTTGAAAAATAGGGGACCCAAGTGAGATCCTTGGGGAACCCCAGACAGAGCTACAAGAGAATTTGAACTAAAACCGTTTACTACTACCTTAGAAGGCCGATAAGATAAGTACGACTTAACCCATTTAAGCAATGACCCATCAATGCCTGAAAGCGACAATTTGTTTAAAAGGATTTGATGATCTACTTTGTCGAACGCTTTACTGAAATCAGTGTATATGGCGTCCACCGGGATTCGCTCGTCTACTAATTTAGATACACTTGATATGAACAACGCTAAGTTTGTAGAAGTTGATCTAGATTTAACGAAACCATGCTGATGCGTAGTAATAAAATGCTTCAGGTGCCAGACTAGATGCTTAGTGACTAATTTCTCCAGAACCTTACCAAATATCGCAAGAACGGAGACCGGTCGATAATTTGAAACAATATGACGGGCTCCTGATTTATATAATGGGATTATTAAGGCCTCTTTCCATAGGTCAGGAAAAACTCCGTCATCAAGCGATCTATTAAAAATTTGTTGCAAAGGAGAAGATAGAACTTCAGCACATGACTTAATAAAAATAGGCGGAATCCCATCACTACCAGCCCCCTTCCCAGCATCCAAGGATATCAAAACATTATGCACTTCTTGGCTTGAAAACGACAACCTACAGAGAGTAGAAGTGGATGAGGAGCCTGGAGGCAATAACAACGGCGAGTATTGTCCATGGGTGTTGTATACCTTACCAAAGTTTTCGGCAAATAATTCGCAAATAGCTGGACCACTTGAAGCCATTTTCCCATCGAATTCCATTTCTTGTGGATAAGCACTCTGACCACCCCTTTTATTTTTGATAAAAGACCAGAAAACTCTAGGGTTACTACTTATAGCATCTTCAATTTTATTTATGTAAGAATTGTAACATGTGCAGCTCAGCCGAGTGCACCTTCTCCTGAGCAGTGTAAATGACAAAACATCCATGGGATTGTTGAATTTCCGCACTCTGGAATGGTATTTATGTTTTTCCTTAAGTAATCGGATCAAATCGCGAGAAAACCAAACGGGGTATTTATTATTGTTACTCTTCTTTAAAGGGATGCATTCAGAAATCACAACTCGTAGTTGATTGTAAAAAGATTGTACCATGTCATTTACGGATAAACATTTAATAAATATTTCATCCCAATCCACGGATCCCAATTCAGAAATAACTCTATTGTAGTCAGCCCTAAAAAAGTTCGGTCTAGCAAGAGTATTTACTCTCAGCCTAGGTTCACTAGCAACGTTAAGGCAGAAAGATAAAGGAGGATGATGGGCGTCAATCCTAGATAAAGCGTTGTCGTTATCCACTGCGCAAACAGTCCCGACAAACCCAGTGTTGGTAAGCACCAAATCCAAAGTTCGAGACTTATAATTTTGAACAGAATTGAATTGGTGAAGTTCATTACACGTAACAAAATCCAGAAACGCTGAATGCATCTCACTGCTAATACCAACGGGAATTGTGTGATTCTTACTGTCATGTTTTACCCACGATATGCCTGTCAAGTTAAAGTCGCCAACCATTAAGATATTATTTTCACCGTTTAAAGTATGTTGTGCTGCTGACATATGCTCTTTTAGTGTTTGTAATTGAAGAGGAGAAGGAAGGTAAACAGCACATATATATAGTTTGGCAGTCTTATTTTTACTAGTTTTGATGTCAACACTAATCCATAAGTCCTCAATTGAACTTTCAAATAAGGTTAATCTCAATGCGTTAAGGTGTTTTGATACCACAATTAAAACGCCTCCACCGTCTGCCCTATTATGAAACCGCGACGATTCACGGTCTCTTCTAAATACTGTGTAGCGGTTATCAAAAAGTTCCGAGTCATGCACACCGCTATTAAGCCAAGTCTCCGCAAGGACCACAACGTCATAGGTCTCGGAAGATATCTTTTTTAAAAAATCAATGGTCTTAGATTTCAAACCGCGAACATTCTGATAGTAAACACGTATGGGATTGAATTTTACATTAAAAAAAATTTAAAAGATACATGCGTGCTTCTAGAGAAACGAAAAAAAAAAAGCAAACATTTAAATCACTTCAGAGACTTAAGTATATCTATATTGTTGATGGAAATACATTCTGATGATTCGGTTTTCCTCATAAAAATCCTGCCGTTGCGAACCCATACGAATCTGTACCCTATTTCTTTGGCTTTAATTCTAGCTGCCGCGTGAAGTGATTTGTTATGCACAGACAAATGTTCAGATACGTAGATGGGTTGTGGCTTTTTCGCTGCAATGCCGAGAAAAGCACTGTTCAATCTTTCATTTGGATTTTTCCTATTGTAATTGATGGTCGCAGCCAAGAGGGAGTCCCGAATACGAACAGTGGTGAATTTGACAACAATCGAGCGGGGTCTGTTACTCTGGTTGTCTATTTTGGCCACTCTAGTAGCATGGAGAATATCAGTGTCAGCTATTTTACAGCCAACAACTGTTCCAAGTTGCAGCACAGTGCTGACAACATTCTCAGACCTATGCTCAGGCACACACTGAATTTCTATATTGTTGGATCTCGATTGCTGATCAATTGTGTTCAAGCGTTTCATGACGTCCCCCAAAGTGCTCCTTAACTCGACATTTTCCTTTTCTAACTTCTTTATTCTCGCCGACTTATCCTCCATAGATTTCTTTGTCTCTTCATAAAAATCGTTGAAAAAAGATAACGATTGCTGAAAGTTATTCATCATATCATTCATCTTCTGGAACTGTTCTGCGATCATTCTCTTAAATTCCTGGAAATCTCCTCTGGTAAAAACAGTAGTGTCTCCGTCTCTTAGAGAAGAACGGAGTTGTTTAGCGTGTTGTGGTTCATTTAAATCAACATCAGGTTTCTTGCGCTGAGTGACGTTGTCGGTAGGAGAGTTGGGAGACCCGGTAGCAACCACGCGCGATGAAGGAGGCGAACCATATCCATCGCTATGGCATCGCAGAGGTGTGCTGGAGTTATCGCCCTTCGGGGCATTGCACAAGCACGCTGGACATGTCCAAATTGCCCGACGCTCTTTGCCCGCTGCTGTTGAGGAGCTGTAAAAGCTGGTGAAGCGCTTTTCACTCACACCTGCGCAGGCCAAGTCGTAAACGCTGTGGCACTTGCTGCATTTTAAATAGTCTTTACCTTTAACTACCGTGAGGCAACCCGCGCAGGACATCTTCGATGACATGGTAGCCTGACAGGCTATGTGTGGGCTAGTACCACCGTATTGCAGAAAAAGCGACACCTGTCGCAATAAATTGGCTTTTCGTGGTAGCGATCGCAGAGTAGCTTATAGCGATGGACGGGGTCGCACCACTGTGTCGCAAATTAAAATCGATACCAGTGTCACAGGGAGCGCGCAAACGGTGGTATCAGTTCAGTCTTACATCAATCTATGTATATATCAATTATAGTCACTAAGTTTGCGGGTTCCGCACTTCAGTTAAAACCTGACTGTTGGCGAAATTATATAAATTATTTTATGTTAATCACCACTCGACAAGCCTTATTATTATTTTATTATCACTTTTATTACACAAAGAGTCCTTAGAAATGTCAAATTATAATTTAAAAATTAAAATTAAAAAAAGTAATAAATAAAAACTTCGAAGTCAACAAGTGTCATCAGAATCGAACTCACGTCTCCTGCGTGACAGTCCAACGTGTTACGACTGTGCTATCGAGTTCTTAATTCGCACGGCGAAATTTATGTTCACTACAAAAGGAAATGATAGTGATGACACATATCTATTGTTCACAGTCTATTGTTCAATGAGTCTTTTGTTCACTAATGACATCAAAGTCCAAGTTTTTTCAAAATTATAACGAAATTTTGAATTTGTTTTTGAATTAAACGCTACTATACTGCACTTATTTAGTAATCGAATGTCACCAACGTATTGAGCTCAGTTTACTCTAGCTTTTGCTGTATTTCACTATGAAAACTATTAACTTTTTACCACTAAAATAAATTAAAATGCACTGTAGAAAGATTAGCATGTCTGCTCGCTTTCGTGATCACTGACGTTGTTCGATGATTCTTTTTTTATTTGAAAGAGGGTACCTCAGAAGTGGTCTCTTTTAAATGTCTAGACTAAAGCATAGGTTCCCAAACTTTTTGGTTCACCGCCCACTTAGGCAAGATAAAAAAATTTCAACTCAGACCACTACAAAAATAATTGAAAACACGTGTTTTATATATTAACTTAACACAAAAAAAAATCAAATGCGGTAGCACCCTTTGGATAGCATCAACACACCCCAATTGCTTCCGAGGCCCCTGCCACCCCCCTTGGACTCTTCAGCGCCCACTGCGATACGGTAGAGACCACATTGGGAAATTATGGACTATAGCTTACTCGGGGATGAATCCGGTTCGTCAAATTTCACTCGCTTTTCCTTAATCGATTTTAATAAATCTTGGCATATTGGCATATGATAAATACAATGAACATAAAATGTTACGACGACCTAGAGCTGGTGTGTTGATAAAAACATCATACAGATAAGAGGATCTTTAACTGCGTCCTTGGCCGAACGGTTATCATGCTGGTTTGCCACGCAGAGGTCCTGCGTTGGATTTCTGGGCCGGGAGAAATATTTGTATGGCTTACATTTATTTCTTTGGGTGTTATTTGTGGTCCATGGCACACGCGATATAGAGTTTCACTAGTGCCAGGCAATGTGTGGGTACGAAAAAAGTCCTTAACAGTGTACAATGTACCTTGTGCTTGGGCTCATAAGATTCATTTTGATGAGGACTTCCATCTGCGTTTCAATTGTCATTGAGTACGACGCGGCAACGAAGACAATGAAAGTAGATAAACAAAGTTTTGAAGTCGGTTTTGTTTTTAATAAAAATGTTATATTTTTTGAAATAATAGCAATACTAGTTTCCCAGTTGCAACAAAGATCAATTTGTTCAAATTATTTTGGTGTTAACTCAAAAGGCTTTTGTTATGATACCCAGTGACGGGACGAAAAATTTGTGCTCCTTGTGGTAAGCGACACGCCTGTCCATAACAATTGCAGTGCCACTCAGAATTTTAAATCACAAATATCTGAGGGACACTGCCACTGCGGCCGTTACCCCGAACAATAGGTTTACAAATCCCATGTGCCTGTAACTTCACCAGCACCCTCACCCTTCAAAACCGGTACACAGTAAAGCTCACATTACTGCTCGGTGGCAGAAACAGGTGAGGTGGCAGTACTTCCCTGGGCGAACTCTTTTACAAGGAGCTCTACGGCTACTAAAGGAATCTGATTCAAGAAAGGATTTTCTCAAATTGTACAATTGTTTGAATTTCTGCATATTGTATTGAGTGTTGCTGGTTAAGGTATCAATTTTTATTAAGTAGCACCACCACGCACACGTAAAGTTTCCCAATTTCCACACACACACACAGCTTCCCAATTTTGGTGGCCTCCAATATCGTCCAATCAGTATTTCGTCCTGGTTTCTAATTAAGTGAAATGTGAAGCGTTAAAATTACGCGATTCAATTTCGGTAGATCTGTCGCTAATCCTTTTTATATATCCGAATGAAACTCCAAGTTAATCGTTAATATAACATTCAATTGCTCGTGATAATCAAATTACTTCGATGTAGACACCAACTCTTTATTCCCCTAAAAGCAAACAATCTCGTCTTTCCACGAGAATCGAATAAATTGTAATCGATTACATCGAATATTGACTTACGTGACCCGATACGATCTGTCGTTAGGACAAAAAACCAATTGCGAGCCCAAAGCCAATAGCTCTGTAATTACTGCTCGTATCTATGTAACATCGTAATATCGACGTATTTGTTTGATGGAAACTACCACAAAGTTGATACTTTGACATACTTTTAAAATATGCATATTTTGGGACGGGAATTTCCTGAAGTCTTGTAATAAGGATGTTGAATATCACGGTCGTGCTATTAAGTCTTTCAACCTTCGGAATTGAACTAAAGGACTAGATAACTTCGTAGATTAAAGTGACGTATTTCGGAATGCTTTTGTCGGATGTTTGAATTAACGACCTCGGGGGCCCAATAGTTTGCTCTACGGGCGCTGAATGGGTAGGTCGCGGTAGGTAAGACTAATTTGGGAAATATTCTTTTCTAAATTGATTTTGGTCTGGGTGTTCTGGTTAGTGAATTCCGTTCATTTCCGAATGCCATGAATTGATACAAGGTATTATTTTTTTTACCCATTTAACACTCACAATGACAATTATTGCCTGTCTCCGTGGCCGAACGGTTACCATGCTGGTCACGCAGAGGGCCCGGGTGCGATTCCCTGACGGAAGAAATATTTGTATGGCCCACATTTACTTATGTCGTGGGTTTGGGTGTAATTTATGGTTGTCTACTACTGTCCATGGTACCCGCAGTATAAGGTAGTAGTTCCCTAATGCGGCTAAGGCTATGAACGTGTGCGTAATTATTATATTATTATTATCGACATCACAATGTAGAGTTCTCAAAGTGGTTTATACCGACCCCAATCCGAGTGTCCACTTCAACTAACAAGAGATCTATGTCAGCGATAAAAAAAATTGGGTATGCACGAGACGACAATAAAATTTTGACTTTCCATAAATGGAATTACCCACATTACACAGATAGTAGCTATGTACTTACATAATTCTTTCTTATTATAGACATAAATTACCTATGAAGTGATACATTTTAGAACAAACGAAATACATCGGTGAAATAAATGTTTAAATGTTAACATTTTTTTCGTAAAGTTTGTCACTACACGGTTAAACTTACAACAGGGAACGAATTTGAACATCAACAATTAACAAAATTATTCAGCTAATTTAAATTAAATTCAAAATTACGAAATGAATACAAAAACTAATAATCACATATTTTTACAACATTAAGTGACATGACGAACAAGTTGTGCGCCTGATGGTACGCTACACGCCTATCCATAACAGTTGCAATGCAACTCAGAGCTTTAAATCGCAAAGATCTGAGGGGCACGGCCTCTGTGCCCGTCACCCTGAGACATAAGTTGACAAGTCCCAAGTGCCTATAATTTCGTCAGCAATCTTGCCCTTCAAAACCGAAACACAGTAATGCTGACATTACTGCTTGGCAGCAGAAATAGGTAAAGTTTCACAAAAAACAATGTTTTGACTATAATTAATAACGTATAATAAAAAATCATTAATTATTTGAAAGCCGTTTTATAGGCTGAAAAGGTTTTTATATACGCTTATATGTTGTTGTGTTGTAGTGTTGCTGATGTTGTTTTCAAATTAATGAATTTGTAAAAAGAAATCTATATTTGTAAAGGTAGGGGTCTACGCAAAAGAGAAAAAGTTGGCACTATTATACGAACAAGTTTGGGAGCCTCTGTTGTCGACAATAAAATGCAAAATCTAATTATGCAAATAATTTTTTTCCTTCAATATTGTAAGTTACATCAATAACGTATACAGATTATATGTCTCACTATTACCTAACATCGGACATCTGTACGAAAACAAAATATATGAAAACATATATCTCAAAATCTATGTGTAAACATTAATTCCACAAACTAACATTCTAAAGTGTACGCTCATTTGAACGCTGTACGAACACGTTATTACCGAATCGTAACTCTAACCGCCAGTGTATTTCACACGCAACCTATTTCACCACAGTTCAAAGTTTGTTCAACATGGTGTATTCCTGCTTTAACCGCACTGAGGTTTGACGGTTTTACAGGCTAAAACTCAAAAATATTATTAATGTTATTATCTCAGTACAGAGCAATTAAAACAACCGACCTCAAAAGTTCATGGAATTACATCTATTTGGCAAGTTTTATTGACATCGCTTACCGGAAAGTGCACGAAACCGGATTCATCCCCTAGTTTGCCACCTTTAGGGGTGGAATATTATCTTCAAATTGAAATGGCACTGAGGTACCCTATTTCGAACAAAAAATTTTGATTGTAATAAATGTCCTATCTTTTTGCGTTTCACAATGCTTTTGTTTTGAACATGATGTCAGTGACATCTTTTTTCATTTCATATAAATAAATAATAAATAATAATAATATAAAATATATTATTTATATATTATTATTATAATATATCGTTTGTCTTAACACAAATCCATGGGACCTGTAAATTTGGTTTGTTTGGAAAAACAAATAATAAATTTCAAATTCATATAAGTATATGAATTTGATCCAAGGACTGGTTTGATAAATGAACTTTTTTAAATTGGTTCACTTCAGTCTGGGTGTTCTATAACCCCCCGGAAGTAATTCCATTGCTCTACTAGTCCAACTACGACGTGCAAAATTCCCTAATGTAGTTATCTAGCATATAATTTCACAGCCGTGAAAGTCCCTAATAAGTTTCAATGAGAGCCACAGCCCTTAATGCTGCAGCGTCGCATTTTTATTAATACCAAATTATTCTCACTGTCAATATTTCTGTCCAATTTAATTATAATACAAACGAATAATTCAATAGTACATTTGGAAAAACATTTGTTTTGACATTTGATGTACTTCCCTTTGACAACGGTATCATGTACCTCATGTACTGCGAAATGGACATGGTTGGCATTTAAGACGACGTTACGTATTTTCGATTCCCGTGTTTGACACAGACCAATGTAATGCTATCTCTTTTGGCTTAAGACGGCACGTAATAGTTAAACAAAGACAATAACATGTTTATGTTTTCGACGTCGAAATGCATCATATATACATATAACGTCTGATTTATATATGTCAACGTAACATGTCCTTTAGTTTCCATAGTCTAAGCATTAAGCTACTACTCGTTCACTACGCTGACTACCTTGAGAAGAACGAGCAAGAAACTCTAGGGATTGCTCTTTTCAAATAAACTTAAATGCTATGGAATACACTTTGAATCAAATTTGTGTGGATTCTGGAGCCGTGTCGTCTTTTCATACATCTTTATCTAACACGTAGTCTTCAATTTTGTAATATGACTTTTCGATCAAAATATTTAGTACTGGGAAGTTTGTTATATCATATTTAATTTGTATCAATGTAATTTGATTGTTATTTGTTTTGTTGTCCATATAATAAATAAATAAATCGTCGTCGGATTTTCACGGTAGTTTTCTATTTAACATTATTGTGTTCGCCATTGATACGATAAAAAACTGTAAAATAAGCTCTTAACCCTTTGACACATAAGGGAGTTAAAATTTCATTGCGATATCTGTAATGACAAATGTCATTACAGATATCGCAATACAATACAATACAATGTCGATTCCACGTTCAAATGAACGTGGAATCGATTTTTCCGTAGATGAACTAAGTAAAAATTAAAAATTTATTTAATCGTTTATTGTACAGAAAAAACAAAAACACATTTAGTAACAAGGAAAATACAAACAAACGGTACTGCTTGTTTCTAACAGAAATTTGTTCCTGTACCTAAATACAGGAGACAATAATTATAATAACGAGTAAAAAAAAATTATATATAGGTACTTTGTGACTTTTTTTGCTTAGTGAAGCCGCGCACTAGGGAAACCCTGTGTCGCGGATGCCATGGACACACACAGAGACAGGCACAAATTACACCCAAACTCACGAGAGAAATCAATGTAGACCATACAAATATTTCTCCCGGCCCGGTAATCAAAACCGAAACCTCTGCTTGGCCGACCAGCACGGTAACTGGTCGGCCGCGGAGGCAGTCAATTCTCCACGAGTATCTTTTGTTTTCATTGTCAATTAAAAAAACATATTGAATTCCTATTTTTAAACGACTTCAAATTAAAGAGGAGGTTCTGAATTCGAAATTTTTTACCCGTTTTGGGTGTATGTTACGCTATTACTCCGACATTTGTGAACCGATATCGATTACTCTTTTTTGGGGTAACCTATCACAAAGTCGAAAATGTTTTGTCCGAAATAACGTTTGTTCGAATTTTCATTACACCGAAAACGTGCCGTGCGGGAAGCCGGGGCACGTGGAGAGCGCCCCGGCTAGTGAGGGTGCGGCTTGCCGCCAAAACCGCCGTCCAGGCGGTGTGGGAGGAGGCCCTCTGATCGGCCAGATAGGGGCAGCGCACCGTCCAGGCGCTGCTCCCGTGGCCGATTGGAGGAAGAGGAGGCACGGGTCCCTCACCTACCGCCTTGTGCAGGTACACACCGAACACGGCTGTTTCGGTGACTACCTGCACAAGATCGCACGGAGGGAGGTGACCCCGGAGTGTCCCAGCGCGGCGCTGCTACAGACTCTGCTGCAGCTGCTGGCTCCAGCTCTCAATTCCCAGCATAGTTAGAGCCATTCTGGGTAGCTAGAGATCATGACAGGCGATGGCGAGGACCTGATGTCGCCGAGAAAAAAGGTTAGGTTAAGTTAGGCTTAAAAGAAAAAACATTTTCCTCTCAAAATTACTTTCGAAGTTATGAAATTGCGACCAAACGTTATTTCTAGCAAATGTCATTTCGGACCACTGATGGGTAACCTTTTGTGGTGGAAGGGGGATACTTCAGTAGTGGTCCCATTAAAATTTGAAGAAAATTTTCCATCTCTAAGGATGGCAAATTACTTATTTATATATCAAATTATTTGAGGTCAGTCAGAGTTCTTTTACAATTTAATGTTGAAAAACCAACGAATTTGGCAGAGTGTAGTGCAGGCAGTAGCCGGTTTGTTTTCTAAATAAACATATTAAGTTTACATTGACTTACGAATTCTTTCATTGAATATAGTCCAGCTCTATTCGCATAAAGAACGGTTTTTAAATATAAATAACACCAAACAACCAATGTTGTGTGGTCAAAAATATCTATTTTGGGTCTCATAATATTAGGACTATGCATGCGTATTCATAAAATAAAAAATACCGTATGTAATCGTAACAAGGTTGGGAATATACTATTAAAGACGTTGTTCTTATGGGCAATGTATTTATTGCTAAAGAGCGAAGTAAATAACGTGTGAGATGCTTATCTTAACGAGCGCGTTTACATCCAGAAGCGATGCCGTCATTTCATTGTAAGAGCACACAAATACCTTTCTACATATGTACAAAGCTACACAGTACATAATAACGGAAGGGAGGAAAAGTTAATAGAAGTTTACGTTGCTCTGTTCGAGATTATACATATTGCAAATGAATTTATTCACGTATGAGAAATTTTGAGATGAAAATGTACGAGTTCTAAACAAGCGTAACTTTTTCAAATGTTTTTGTCGAGTGCTGAAAACACTTCGAGAATCTTTTTTGTTCACCGTTACTTATGGTGAATAAGAATATGTGATTATTTAATCAGAATTTACTCGGAGTGAACAAAAGGAGCCTCCCCGCTCGACGTACCATTTTTTTCCTATACTTTAATAAATTTATTTATTTGAAAAACTTACAAACTTTGCATTGACAGTGTTAAACTTCATCATCATCTGCCTGTCGCAGTCCACTTCTGGACATATTCAGCTTGTCGCATCTGCTACCAGCAGCCTTTCGCAAATCGTCACTCCATCTGGCCAGAGGGTGTCCTACACTACATATACCGAGCCGTGGTCTCCACTCAAGTACTCTCTTCTCCCATCGGTTGTCGATTCTTCGACAGATAAGGCCAACCCTCTGCCACTTCAGCTTGCTTAATCTACCATTCTCTTGTAGAGTCGAAGCTAGAAAATATCAACCATCGCTGAAAAGTAGCCTGCTTGTCGGTTTCCTATCGGATACATTTCGGGGAATGTGCGCAGAAACTTTTCAATTTAGTTCCACTCTCACCGTTCCGCCTTCGGTCGACTAGAAGGTCCGGAACACTCCATCCTTATGTCGTTGATATACTCCTTATTCGCACTAAGCGCTTTGTTTCCTCCTTTCTGATGCATACGACAAAGGAATGGAAAACTCTAATCTGTGTTTCCCGAAAAGTACAATTTGGGGCTATTCAAGGCTAGAGTGAATAGACGTTTTTTAAGCAAACGCGTCCCGTCGTCGATCATATCGTCGCTTAACATCAGGTGAGATTTTGGCCAAGCATGTGTCTATTCTATATTCTTAAAAAAACGAGCTATATCGACGACCTTGGTTCTCTGTTGGATAACTTCGTCCCGTACCTTGTCGTGCAGAGAAACTTCAAGCGCAGCTCGTTCCATAGCTCGCTGAGCGAGTTTTAACTGGTGAACTAACCGTATCGTGAGTGTCCACGTCTCGGCTCCGTATTCTCATAAAAGGTAGAACGCATTGATTGAAAACCTCTGTTTTCAAACTTTGCGGTATGGTGATGAGAAGACTCAACGTAGTTTACCAAACGCTGTCCAGCCAAGCTGAATCCTCCTCTTGGTTTCCCTCTCGAATAGTATAGTACTTCTCTTCTTTACAAAGGGAGATAAATATCTACTTAAAAACTACAGGCCCATCTTTCTCCCGAGGCACGGCTACAAGCTGTTTTCTAGAGTCATTCATTACGAATGTCTCGCCAGTGATAAATTTGCAACGTTGCAATTAGGGCAAGACATCTGTGTTTGGACTAGATAATTCATTATCTGTATTTCAGACTTTCTGATTCAGATCTGTATTTCATGATCGAGATGCGTGCAGGGATCAGGAGGAAACCTTTGCTTAGCAGTGGGATACATGAGGCAAATTGTAGGTAATTGTAATTATATTTCAGACATCAGCGCTCCTCCTTGAATACAAGAACATAAAACAGATTCCAAAAATAATATTGTCAAACGCAACCTGAACAACAATTGGCGAGTACCTTATGGCGCGTTCCCATTATGTCGTGACGACAGATAGTCGTACAGTTTAACGTGTCGTAGCTTGTATATCTAAATGAAATTGTTCACATATAGAACAACATGAGTTGCGACGTTGAAGTTACGACGACCGACTGTTGTGACAATGGGAAGAGCTAGATAGATAAGTAAATAAAACGTTACGATTAAAATGTGACGACAATCTGTCGTGGAAACGAGAAGGCATCTGCCGTGAACTAATAAATTGTCGTCACGATCTAGTGAGAACAGCTAGACGCGACTATCGTTCAGCATAAAATAAACGTTCCGACACAGTCACGACAGAAAGTCGTGCTATGGGAACGGGCTAGACGCGACAGTCGTGCAACGATAAATAAAACGTGACGACATAATGGGAACGCGCTCTAACACAGATTGGCAAATCCTTCACCACGATGGCAAAAATTGCAAAATACGGATGTTCATTTTGCAGGTTACGGCAAGATTGTCGAGAAAAGGCACTACTCAAGGCGCGTGCCGAGCACTAGTGCTAATTAGCCACTTAGAAATCGAGAATTTGGTACCGTGTAGTGCAGGCAACGGCCGGTTTGTTTGCCTAAACAAAATACTATTGAGTTTACATTGACTTACGAATTCTTTGCTTGAATATAGTCCAGCTCTATTCGCATAAAGAACGATCTTTAAAACCTTTAAATATTAATAAATGTCGTAATATTGCTATGCCTTCTATATTTCATCTCTTTTGTAATGAAATTATGTAAAAATCTTTTAATTAGATTAATGATAATTCAGTGATTGCCAAATGCACAAATATCCACATTTATTCTAAAAACTTTTTTATGAATCCGCGTCTGCCTCTGCAGATGTCGTCATAACTCATATCTGCAGTATCCCTGATATGTACCTACGGTCAGGTTCTACACAAACAAAAAACTCTACCGTCAGTCACCACCTCTTATGTTTATTCTAATAATTAACATCTTTCTTGATACTGATCAAAGGTGAGTTTATATCAGAATGAGAGCAATCTAATATCATAAAGTTGAAGTTGAAGATATCAACCAACTACCATTCTTTCCTACTAAAAACAAATTGTCCAACAATGATATCGTCTCAGTGACTACATTTGTAGTAGATTAATCACCAAACTTGAACTAAGTAACTAGAACCATGAATCACGAGATAAGACGTTGTTGACACCGGCGTCGGTCGTTACGATAAACTTTTTAACCAACTTTGAGAACAAGAATAGTAATGGTTTTTGAAATTGATACAATACGATAGTTGTAGCAGAGCTTCTTGTGAAAGAGTTTATCCAGGGTAGTACTGTCATCTTACCTATTTCTTCCTCCAATGTGAAATGTAAGCATTACTGTGTTCCGGTTTTGAAGGGTGTAACGGCCGTGTGTGACCACACATGGCGTCTTTTGCACTGCAGTGATTGTATCGCAGTGTAAAAATTACAGTCGCTAATCGTCTAGTTTTACACACATGCACGACTTAAGCAGCCATGTGATCGCAATGCAAACACGATCAGCCGCAACACTTTTTTCTATGGTATTGGAAATTCACCCGCCTGCACCATTTTGTTGCGATGCACAAGCGAGTCAATCGTCGTCAATCATCGATTAAAACGTGTGCGTGCATAAGCATCTATTGAACGGCGCGCTTGCATCGATAAAACCGCATTATGTTTAATGATTCAATGTGAGCGACTGCATTCGTGAGTTCCACATACGCGCGTTTGTATCACTGCTAAAAATCTGTGTATTTGTCAAAACTTATCCTCAACATTTCAAAACACGTGGTGAAATTAATTGAAGGTAGACTAGAGCAAAAATTATGAATCTTTTGTACCAACCTCGTTGCCATAAAGTAAATTATAAGAAAAACTGCTTCAACATGTGTATAATTATTTTCAACAATTTGACAAATGAAATGAAATTGTTGCAAGGACGTACTTTTAAACTACAATTGATAAAATGATTTTTGACACATTGCTTCTATAGTAGTAAAGAATACTTAGAATTTCCAAATACAAAATCTTGAAGTGCAATTAACAATAGAAGCCGAACATGATATTAATATTTGTACATCTGCTTGCATTTGAATACAATGTACCTAATTTTATTTAATACCTTTATTACTGTCTGACAAATAAACGTATTCTATTCTATTGTAGTCATCGCCCTAAAACGAACAAATGACTTGTATTTTATGAGGCCAAGTAACGGGATGAACAAGTCGTGCCTTGTTATAAGCAACACGCCTATCCATAACAGTTGCAGTGCCACTCAGAGCTTTATATCGCAAAGACCTTAGGGGCACTGCCACTGCGCCCAATCACCCAGAGACATAAATTAACAAGTCCCAAGTCTTTGTGATTTCACCAGCATCCTTACCTTTAAAACAGTAATACTCACATTACTGCTTGGCAACAGAAATAGGTGTAACGTGGTAGTACTTCCCTGAACAAACTCACTTCACAAGGGCTCTACTGCTAATAAACTGACCAAAATCAGTGTATTATACATTGACTTACAATTATATGGACGTCGGGTCCGCGCTAAAAAGTGTCCGCACTTGTAAGGCGCTAAAATCGTATACAGAGCGCCAAACTCCGCTTTAGTCTTCATTTGTTCGACTGACAGCGCGATACTGCGATGACATTACAATTTAAATTTCGAATAGGTTGACTTGGGACATT
>NW_020653337.1:5964755-6089216 GCF_003589595.1 Hyposmocoma kahamanoa
ATATTATGCTTTGATTAATCAATTTCTACAGGCATACCAATAGAAATCATGGCATATGGACTCTTTGCCACTGCTGCAGAATTAAATCACAAGTTACATTGAATTAACATGTGCTTTTTTGCCATAACTGATGACCTCGATGGCCCAGCGACCTTCACTGTAGGCGCTATATAACCTGGGACCTTCTTAGATAGCACCCACAGTGCAGGTCGCTAGGCCATCAAGGTCATGCCAGTTATGGTAAAAAAGCAAAACAAAACTTCATGTAATTTGTGATTTAATTGTGCAGCAGTGGTGAAGAGTATGCCATGATTTCTATCGGTATGCCTGTAGAAATTGATTAAACAAAGCATTACATAATACATTTATTTACATTTTATAATGTTTTAACTTATTATTGTATTAACGAAAATTAAAACAATCCACAAACGAATAGTATCACTATACAAAAAGCCTTACATATATAGCATCGCCATGTTGTTTGCTATTATAAAATACCACCTGGTAAGTTGTCTTTTTCAATTCCTGTGGCTATGACGGTTAAGGTAGCTGCCCTTGCTGACCCGCTGTATAATGTTATTATATTAAACTTTTGTGTAATGATGGATAATACTACCCACTTACAATATTTGTCGACCTTCATGAAGGAAGAATTTTGGCCGAAGGGAGTCATATATCGGCGACTCCGAGGCAGGTTACCCTGACATCAGAGTGTGCCACACGTCGTCGACAAGTGCAATTCGTATAAGTAGATTGAAGTATCGGCACGCTATGATGGCCGTTTTGACGTTTGTCCGCTCATCTAGTTTCGTAGTAATTCTTAACAACGTTGAAGGAGCTAATTGATGTACATTGTTGTCAATAGTGAGGTGCAGCAAAATTTATGGATGTGCAATTATACGACACATTCGACTGCATTTGTTTTTCGAAATTCGAAACTTTTAAAAATGAAATTCAATGCGATCGTCACTTCGAGGATCGCTGTCCAGCACAACTTCTACCTCCGGCAAACTCGCGTCAAAGCTCAATGCAAAACAAAGCAGTTTCGAATTGACGATGTATTTAACATAACGTAAACATTTTTATTTTCCTTTTCTTAAAACTTTTTCATCTAAAAACTTATCGATGCGATTCGCATTTGATTATATTTTTTTCGATAATGAATTGAGATTTGACCTCACTACTGTAATCTGTCAAAACAGCCATCATAGCGTGCCGCTACTTGTAGTTAGGAATAGTGTTATGTATGTTAGTCCTTAAGGTATATATTATATGGGTCATTTGGCCTGAAGTAAATAAATAAATAAAAGAAATAAAACAGAAATATATCAGTGCAAAACTTGTAAGGCCCCAATTTTTAATCAAAAGGACTAGCCCCTTAATCATCGATGCAATCTGTGCTTAACCTTGAAAGGGTATATTTAGTCAACGTAAAGTAAAAAGGAAGTAAAACATTGCTAGCGCTGACAATATTTCTTAAGTTTCAACAACTATCTGCTTTCGAAGAGAACTAGCAACGCCGTAAGTTCGCCTTTGTGTAATTTGAGCCCAACTCTATCTGAATTTTACATGAGGACAGCAGAAAAGTCTCTTCAATTCTGTCATTCAAGTCTGCTCTCAGTTTATATAATATTAGCATTCAAGTTATTAAGGGTGCATAGTACCGAAAAATAGGGCCGCCTTTGTACATACATAACTTATTCTGTTATAAATATGAATATTACTGTTCTATGTCGTTGTTGTAATTTTTAACGTGTAAGTATATTTTATTAATTAATTACATTTCATTAATACAACATAGTACATTTGAACATCATATTGATGATAAATAAAATAAATAAATAATTACACACCATCCCATACGTTACTCTGATCCCAAAGTAAATAAGTAATTGTGGCGTTTATGGAAATCGACAACAACGACGGTATTGCAAACACCCAGATCCGACACAATATAGAAAAGTTAGTTTCTACATGAGCCGGCCGAGGATTGAACCCAGGACCTCAGAGATGACGCATGAAGACACACGTCTGATGTCGATGTGCACTAAGTCCGAATCCGAGAAAATACGAATATCGCTTGTACACCTAGAGATAAAATGATCCCTGTGACAATTCGGACCGTCACTTTTCGGATTCGGAAGTGATGGTAATCGGACGTAGCGCGCAAACGCTGTTAACGTCCTAAATTCGAAACATCACAGGGGGTCCCCTCCCCAGTATTTCGACGTCAGCTATTCTAAAGTTCTACAAACGTTTATGGTATCGCTCGGGTATCAACGTGGTCATTCGGAGGTCGCCAATCGTCGTCGGCATTCGGGAATTCGCAGGAATCAAAATCGTTGCTGGTGGTCTACTCTCGTCCTCCGTCTGACGTCCGTCCGAAAAAATAACTGTCAAATAAGTAATATTCGACCAAATTGAAAGACAACGTCAAGTATGAAACTTCACTCGCATCATGCGTCTTTTAAATTGGTCGAGTATTACTTATTTCACAGTTATTTTTTCGGACGAATGTCGGACGGAGAGTAGACCCCCTGAGCCGCGTCATACGAACCGATGCGAAACACGCAACGTCTCCTTCGCTCTAGCTTTCATGGATATAAAGTTTTTTCTGATTTGCTTAATGCGGTTCTGTGCTAATAAATGTGGTAACTCCTTAATCAGACACGGGGTCCAAACTTACAATTTTTCCTCAAGATACAACCTTGAAAGAGCTACACGGAGCACTTTCATGGATTATTTGGTATTTGTGTAAGCTGCAACTGTTTATATAATCTCTTGTTTGAAGGTTTTGTTTTTAACACAACAATTTGTAAATAACAAATATTGAATTTCAAGATGTGTCGCTTTATAGAAGCTTAATTTAATACATTGCCCCAGAATTTGTGACATTGTAGAGGCAATAGTCAACGACAGCTATTTTTAACCCCAACAAAGGGGAGTTATAACTTTGAAGCTTTGTCCATGTGTTTGTATTTCTAACTGTGGCATTGTAGCTCCTGAATGTCTGGACTTACCTCAAAGCGTGTTCTTGTCTTTATTTTGAATGCTAATTTTATCTGGATAGTTTTCAACCACGTTTAATTAACATCTGTTCAAAAATCATAGGCTTTTTTCTCAGTTATTGTTTTATTTTTTCCATCCTCTAAGGTTATTGTAGGATCTCAGTAAAAAAAAAAAAATATTTACTTTACTTCGTCTATGGTGACAAGTGACTGGCCGGTTTTCATGGTGTAGCCATCTCTGGGGCCGCGGACTCGATTCCCGGCTGGGCCAATGCACTTTTCTGTATTATCTTGGGTCTAGGTGTTTGTAGTACCGTCATTGTTTTCGATTTCCATAACACAAGTACTTTAATTAGTTACTTTGGGATCGACTCAGTGTTTATACAGACTAGTAGTGCGATTCACGTAAGTTCAAGCTATCAAAATATTGAACTTACGTAGTCGTTCGATCGAAGTCCTATCCAAAATGGATATTCACTTGAACGAACGTTGATATGAGTAGAACCGAAACGTAACGACTAATGAACGACATCTTGGTTTGTGAAATTTGACATTTAGTTGTCGAAAGTCCATTGAAAGAACTGTCAAAATTTTAGCAGAATACGCATGACTTGTCGTTTAGAGTCGATTTAAAATGAACGCCCTTTAACGACATTTGGATCGAACGACTTTAAATTGGACTCGTTCGGTCGTTCGCTGTCACACGTGAATACGAAAAAGCAGTTCAACGTCTAAATCGCTGCGATATCGTAACGGTTTGATTACGTGAATATCACCCCCTAGGTTGTCGCTTTCGGTAGGCAAGCGGAGGTGACTTGTCGACCCAGTGCAAAGGCGCTATAAAAAGGTCAGAAAAGCTTTATGACCATGCAATAACAGCGTGAAAAATGTTTAGCGTTTCGCTTCCGCTCGAATCGCCATAAAATTTTAGGTGCCTACAGATTTGCTAAATTTTGACGATCGACATCGTATTTTTTGTAGATTAACATTTGTGATCTGTCAAAATCGAGTAAAGCTGCTAACAGATTAACTGCATATTCGCAGTTAATGGGTGAAGTCGTACACGACTTCATGAATCCGAAACCTTGAATACATGAATTTGATAACGACTTCACGCGTTAACTGCATGCAGTTAAAATCTACTTCATGTAGCCGAGATCGACTGCATACTGTTAATGCGTTAAGTCGTTAGCAACTTCATGTAGTCGTGGTCTCAGCTACGTAAAGTTGATGACGACTTCACGCGTGAACTGCAAACATGCAATCAATCTATTAGCAGACTTAATGTTATTATAGCCTGCAATCAAGTCAGCTGTGACCATGGGACCAGTAAGGGTCGGAAACTTTGAATTATTTGAAAAAAACGAGGGATTTAGACCTGAACTTTTTTTTTTGTAATATCAAGTGACGGAACGAACATGTCGTGCACCTGATGGTAAGCTACACGCCTGTCCATAACAGTTGCAGTGCCACTCAAAGCTTTAAATCGCAAAGATCTGAGGGGCACTGCCACTGCGCCCATCGCCCTGAGACATAAGTTGACAAGTCCCATGTGCCTGTAATTTCAACAGCACCCATACACCTTAAAACCGGAACACAGTAATGGTGCCATTACTGCTTGGCGGCAGAAGTAGGCAAGGTGGCAGTGCTTCTTTGGACGAACTCTTTCACAAGGAGCTCTACTGCTACTAAATTTCCTACCTGTAACAATCGCGAAAATCTAAAAACTCGATATCTATCAAATGGTAAATAAAATGCAATTCGTTTGTGATGATGATGAACATTTTAGACAGAAGATAAGTAACAAATCAATTAATATACGCGTAGTTTGAACGTTTTTTTTTTTTTATTTTATAATTCGTGTATGGGTTCACACGGACTTATTTTTGCTTATGCTTGTGGACATCGTATGCGTGCCTACGTGTAACTTATACATAATGTATTACGCACACACGTAAGTATTTCACACGCAAACTTAACACTATTGCTTTATAGTTGTTTATGACTACTATAAAAAGCTATAAAAACTTTTACTAATTATTGTAGCAGTAGAAAAAACCTTATTTATTCTTCGTACTTCTGTTAACGAGATTTTCTTTGAAAAAGACTTCTGCGTAGTTGGTTAGTTATCCCGCTATCATTCCTGCGTTCATTTTTCTTCAAGAATTCCCAATTCTAATAGAAACTTAATTACCTTGAATATTTAAAAATTATAATTTATATTTTTTTCCTTCGATAGATCTGGAAGAGTTCGTTCAGAGAAGTACGACCAACATACCTATTTAAGTTTTAAAGTTCTTGTCAAGTTATGTCTCAGACCTTTGCAATGTAAGGCTCTGAGTGGCACCGCAACTGTTAATTAACTACCAAAATCCATATACAATAAAAATACAATAGTGACACAACAGACCTCCGCTTCTGCTTCCGCAACTTTTAAAAGGGAACTTTAATCGGAAGTTTACAAAGTGAGCGACGGATGTGACGCGCGCGCGGATTGCTCGGTGATGGAGCATGCGTTTTTCATAAAAAAAATAATAATAAATATTATACAACATCACATTCGTTGCTCTGATCCCAAAGCACTTGTGTTATACAAATCGAAAAGAACGACGGACTTAGAAAACCCAGACCCGAGACAATATAAAAAAGTTAGTGTTTTTACACTAACCCGGCCGGGGATTGAAACCAGGATTTCGGAGATGGCGACATCATGTAAACCGGTGTGCAAGCCACTCGACCACGGAGATAGTCAAATATAAGTAAAATAAGTGCGCAATTACCTTTCATCTCACCTTGTGGAAAGTGATGATGAGTTCGACGATGTTCGACTTGCTTTGAAAAGACGATGAAAGTTTTGTGTTGTATTGCTATCAGCATCTAATTGATGCTGATAGCAATAACGTATCAACCAATGAAGTAACATGATCATAGTTTTGAGAAAATGGCGCCTACATTTTTTTAACCATGGAGTTGTCTCAAATATTTTTACCATTTTTTATGATTTAGAGACTTCAAATCACTTAGTTTATGTCCGTAAAATATAGACGAGCCGACAAGGTACAATTTGGCATTCATATCTGAATTTCGAGTTTTTATGAGTCAACACGTTATTGCATATTAGCATCCAATAATGAAACAAAAATATTACTATTCGGACCTATTTCGTTGGGATCTTTATAGCATTTGCACTTCCGCTTCTGTTTCCGCTAAAATTTACTTTTGATATTCGTCCTGTTACTATCTTGGAAGTTAGTTAAATAATCATAAATTCCATTTACTTACTTACCTAGCTAGATAACACCGTGCATCTGAGACCTCCAAGTTAGAGCATTCAGAGTGCAAATTGTGCATTAGCATGACAAGACCTCGGGTTCGCTTTCCGGCTCCGACACGACTTGCCACTACCTCTAATTTGGAACAATCGGACTGGGAGACTTTTGCCGTCTTTGCACCCCAATGCCTCGGAATTCTCTCGTTGTTTTCTACACTTGAAAAGTGTTTGAATTGACTAAACATTTTATGTTAAAGAGTTCATATAAATCAGATCCTTAAGGACTCTGCCCACTACAACTTATCATTTGCTATGACTGTAACCGTATCGACATTTACAATAAAATAATCTTTGTATGAATTACTATGATTCAATGCCCACTAGACCGTTCTGTTACCGACCAACACCGTAGCATATCATGACCGGACCGATAGCGAATTCCCGACAACAATATTTTGCAGGTGCGGGTACGTTCCGTGCATGACATGCGACGTTGCCAAACCATTGTAAGCAGTCGGCAGAACGGTGAAATTTTCATCATCAAGTTGCTCACAGTATTCTCCCTCGACTTTTGTTTTTTTCAATGTCATGAACCCAATAACGTTTAGATTTTCTTTTTCGGTTCTCTTTTTCCTCTCTCTGTTCCGAATGAAGTACAATCGATAGAATGGGCACCATACGCCAATGGAGCGGGAAAGATACGGTCACTGATAGTGTTATATACAGGTATGATACGTTGTTGATTTACTCTAAGCAGCCTTTCCCAAAATGGGCGATAACGCCCCCTTGTGGGCGCTGGAGGCCTAAAGGGCGGTAAGAGACAGGAAAAAAATGGGGGCGTTGTGTAGAGGCTTAGGAAGAGATTTGTAATTTCATCTAGGAAGACTCTTAGACACCGACTGAACTCTCGACTCTCGACTACAACTTGTGAACGTCAACTAATATTAATTAAGAGATTGCTCAAACTAACTCGGTTCGATATTTCTCTCCGTGTAGTTCATATATCTGTCCTGTTTTATTGAATAAATAAAATCAAAATCATGTCAATCGGTCGCTCCGTTTCGAAATGAAAGTAGACACAAACAAACAAATAAAAAGGCAGCAGACACAGGTTTCGCATTTTAATAGTTATTAGTATTCCTAGATAGGTAATTTTCGTAGATAATAGACTGTGGGCAATCATGTTTTAGCCAGTTTTTGTTAAATAACCCGATTTGTGCATTCGTGTATCAATCGGCTGGTTCATAGAATACTTGTTCTTACTTGTTGAGTACGATTGAGCGTCGAATGAGATAAACGAGTTTATGCATGTTTGCCTTATTCCTGTCGATGCGTGCTGGTTATGCAATCCTATATTATTATAAACTACGTTTTATTTATTGTATTTTCATTTGCGGTTTCGCACGTAATAGATAAGCAGTACTTAAGTTCAACACTTACTTACGTATGTCTCAAAACAAAACAATGTCGGAAGTAAAAAAGAAGAGACGGCAATACTGTGCGAAATATATTAAATTCGGTTCATTGAAAATCCCACAAACCCATCGTCGAGAAGAAGCATAATACTCAGCCAAGTGTAGCAAATCTCTTTTCGGCGGCTGCTAAGCAAGATGACGACGGACTTCGACCTTCGTACAATATCTCTTTGTTAATTGCTGAAAAAGGCAAACCACACAACATCGGAGAAGAGTTAGTTTTGCCAGCAATAAAGGAAGTAATAACTACTGTGCTTCATAAACCGGCAGCAGATATTATCCGAAAAATTCCTTGAGTAATAATTCTGTGCAAAGACGAATTGATGAAATGGCTGAAAACATTGAAGAATCATTGTCCAATGATCTGAGGACTAGTCAATTCTCAATTCAGCTCGATGAGTTCACTTTACCAACTAATGAAGCATTGTTGCTGACTTACAAGAGGTTTATTAAAGATGAGAAAATATGTGAAGAACTATTGTTTGCTAGAAATTTGGAGACCGATAAAAAAGGCGAAACCATATTCAATACATTGGAAAAGTTTTGTGATGAGAAAAAGATTCCCTTGAAAAATATTATATCAGTTGCTACGGATGGCGCTCCGGCTTTGACAGGGTGGCATAAAGGCTTCCTATCGTACTTAAAAAATAAAATTCCATGTCCTTGCTGTACATTGCGTTATTCATAGACAACATTTGGTTGCTAGAAATTTAAGTGAACGACCATTTCAATCACTGCAATATGTCATTAAAGCAGTCAATAAAATCCGTAACAGCTCTTTAAATGAAAAACTATTTCACCAGCTTTGTGTTACTAATGACGAAGATTTCAACCGTTTGTTGTTTCATACTGAAGTTCGTTGGCTATCAAGAAGCAATTGTCTCACTCGATTTTACAACCTGTTTGACTCTGTGATAGAGTTCTTGGAAACTAAAGATACAGAATTGCGCAACAGGCTCATTACATCAAAGAATGATATAGCTTATATAACAGATCTGTATAAATTGTTCAACGATATGAATGTCCAACTGCAAGGCGATGAACTAAATTTAATTATAACAAAAAATGTCGTTGCTGCTTTCGCAGCCAAACTGTTTCTACACAAAAATTAATATAGACAGACGTGAGTTTCACAATTTTCCGAGTTTATCAGTATTCTGCAGTAACGACGACTTGTTTGCCTACTGCCAACATTTGGAAAACCCCCACATTGACTTCACCGAACGATACCAGGACATTTTGAACTTGGAAATACTAGACTGGGTGTTGGATCCGATTTCAAATGTCAACAAAGCAATATCACCTCAGCTGAAAGAAGAACTTATACAATTGACAACGAACGAGGAAATAAAAATCAAGTTCAAAAATGACTACCAAGAATTTTGGCTACAAAAACCGATTTCGCAATTGTACCCTGGATTGTGGTCAATCGTTCAACGATTCTTGATAGCATTCCCATCGTCATATTTGTGTGAACGTGGTTTTAATGCTGTGACAACGCTGCTTACTAAAAAGAGAAATCGTTTGTATGTTACCGAGCGTGGCGACTTGCGGCTGTTCTTGAGTAAATTGGAAACTGATATCAATAAACAGCATCAGATTCATCCTTCACATTAATTTTTATTTTATAATCGATTACGTTTGTTTTATTTTTAATAAAAGATTTTCTGTATGAATACTTAAAGTATTTTTATATAGTTGCGTTTCAATAATCATTCTCATTGGCAAGTGTAGCCCGTAAGAGTTAACTTGCGCTCAGGTCTCAAGTTAACTCTTGCAGGTTATAGTAAAAGTCTCGTTTAGAATGAATGTTAAATTTCCGCTAATATAGCTCACAATAATTAATTTAATTTGAAGTTATAGTGGTTTTTAAGTAGGTGAAAAAATGGGGGCGCTAAAAAGTAATTTATTCTCAAAGCGGGCAGTAGACAAAATAAGCTTGGGAACCCCTCCTTTTTAGTCTAGTCGTGTTTGTTTGACATCTGATACGTTTATAACACGTTCGTAATAAGGCTACATTTGCAAAATAGAAACTTTTCTGGAAAAATGTATAAAGTCTATAACTTTTTATGTTTAAATAGGAGAGCTATAAAACTTCACATATACATAATTTGTTTCATGTACGGTCAGGTGGGGTAAGAGGAACGGCAGAGGAAGAGCATTGGCATTTAAAATAGAGCAATAGTTTAGTAGCAGTAGAGCTTTTTGTGAAAGAATTCGTCCAGGGAAGTACTGCTACATTACCTACTTCTGCCGCCAAGCAGGAATGTGAGCATTGCTGTGTTCCGGCTTAGAAGGGATGCTGGTGAATTTACAGGCACTTGTCAACAAAACTGCCTCCGTGGCCGAACGGTTACCATGCCGGACTGCCACGCAGAGGTCCCAGGTTCGATTCCCGGGCCGGGAGAAATATTTGTATGGCCTACATTTATTTCTCTCGTGAGTTTGGGTGTAATTTGTGGTTGTCTATGTGTGTGTCCATGGCACCCGCGACACAGGGTTTCCCTAGTGCGGGGCTATGTTGATTGTGAGCGTGATTGTGAGCGTTGTGAGCGTGAACTTATGTTTCAGGGTCACGAGCGCAATGGCAGTGCTTATAAGATCTTCGCAATTTGAAGCCTCGAGTGGCACTGCAACTATTATGGACAGGCGTGTCGCTTACCACCAGGCCCACGATCCCTCTTACCCCATCTTTTGGGCGAAGAGAAACGTTAACACCCTTTGCACGTTTACTGCAAATCGTAAGTATTGAATTTAGCGTAATTCTGCCGTCCACTTAAAACACGGGTAACTGACAAATGATCAAATAACCGTTTTAAATAGCAAAAAATAGAGTTCGACTTATCCGAACTTACCCTAACGATGCATAGCTGAAATATCAATAAACAATTTCAATTTTCTGAAAACAGGGTTATGGTTTTTAAGATATCTCAACAAATTATTTTGTCACACAACAGAATTATTGTTAAAACATGTAAAGCTGATAAATAGTGGTCGGAACTGAGGGGTTAATCTAACCAAAGTATGTACTATTATGTAATTTCTTTTTTACTGTTTATTTTCTAAACATTTCAAAATATAGTCTCATGTTTATTTTTTAAATTACTAAAGTATTGACATACGTAAAAGCCTATAACTACAATATTGTTTTTTGAGAGAATAATTTGTAGCAAGTACTTCAAAGTCTATATTACCTCAGCATGAATTAAAATTTTTCCCATACTAATACGGTTCATTTTGCTCCGGTCAGTTGATATAAAAAAATCATTATTATATGTAAAGTACCTATTGAATACAACGGTTTTCATGTAAAATGTTGAGGTAAGTTTGTTTTATTTCTATCGTTAAAATTTTTAGGAATCGTGTTTTCGCACGATATAGTCATCAGTACACATCCTCAATTTTATTACAAATTGATTCGACTTTCACTGTTTTTTGAGGGTATATCAATTCTTAAGAGGGAGCAGAGGAAAAATTCCTAATCTTCGATTTGATTTTAGAGGGGTATATCCACTTTAAAGTTAAAAATAAAATATTGTATAAGTAACTACACGATATATTCAAGCATAGACATTAATCAGAAACATAAAACAATAAAGTTTCCTCGATAGATAAAAATCACGAAATGACCTCTAATTTTCAAATTTTTTCGATTTATCCTCGAAATGCTACAGGTTATTAAGACAAAAATTAGATAATTAATTATATTTATGCATGATCGACAACTGTCACTACGGATTTTTTTAATCCCTTTAGTTTTTGAGTTATTCCGCTAAAACGAATTTGGTACTTTTAATGCGCAAAATTCAACATCTCCTGTCGCATGTCACGCGAACTTCAGGCATATTTTTGTTTCACAAATTTGGGCGGAGCCAACGTCAAAACTTTTTTGGCATGCTCCCTCTTAATAGAAAATAATAATTTGTCGCCAATGTACTCAAATTTCAATAAATATTTCGCATATTGAGATAAAATCAGTTCCGACAAATCGCGGCATTTGTAGAAGGAAATGTCCACATTATTCTTTAGTTTAGCTATATTGATTCCCTCAATTTAACACTGCCGATGAATAAAGGCAAGTTTAGTGTACTTCAAAATTTTTATAAGATTTTTACGTTCTTCCTAGGGCTCAAAACAAGTGACTCAAAATAAAGTACGTCCCACTTACCCCATGAACTTACATAATTTATGTCATGTAGTTCGATAAAAGCACTTTTGACGCATGATCACATAGTGCTTTAGGGTACAAAATATAGAGCCATAACTAATGTGACCATTGTTTTTTTTCCTCAGAGCGGTACGCCTGAAATATTATTATTATTTTAAAAATAAAGACAAGTGAACAAGAATAAAAAAAAGACAAATATAAGATAGTTAAGAATGATTAAAAAAAAATAAAAAGGTTTAAAATTGTTTAATTACCTAATCAAAATTTTAAAACAAGAACTCAAAAAATCTTGTGTAGTCTGGTGTTCGACGTCTGGTTGGCTGGCTATATATATTTTTCGCTTTCGCGCCATTTTTTTGAATTTATTGTTACGTGTATTCTGTTTTGTGAAAGCGGGACACTTTTAAGTATTTTGGGGACAGCGGGACACGAAGCCTAAAAGTGGAACTGTCCCGCTCAAAGCGGGAGGTGTGGTCGCGTCAGCAATGACTGTACATAAATGTACCTTAGGTGTATATAGAAATAGCAGAAAGTTATGTAACGAAGAGTCAAATATGTACAATACCTTGTGGTTTTCAGCTTTCAGCGTTCATAAACCTCCTTTTATAGCAAAGGAACTATAAACGTTCAGGGTTCCACTCTCAGCCTTTCAAGTGCTCTTGCATTTGCATCACAAGAACTAAACGCGACGTTCATTTCCCGACGATGCGCTTGACCTGTGAAGTTTACCTTGGAGTTCTTTACCTTTGTGAAAACGTTTGAATAGAGGAAACTAATAAGAATCTGAGTGCTGCTTCTAGCAGATATTTCTTTGAAAAGGTTTCTGAATGCACATCCATTCACAATTACTTATTTCATATATGATCAAAGCATTTCTTCTGTATGATCACATGTAGCTTTATTATACTAAAGGTACGAAATTATTCAGTTTCGTAGCAGATCGCAATGAAACTCATTACTTTTGCATAGCATCCAAATAACTCGAAAAAGATGGTCAAGAGGGATCGAATTTAATACGCTATCATATAGAAAGATTCTCTTAATTTTTAATATGGTTTTATATGGCCTCGGTAGGGCGTCAGTTTTTATATTAAATGTGATGTTCACATTCGGTATTTAAAGATTTCGAATGACAACGTTGAATAAATGTGGCTTTCTACGCGAATAAATGGTTACAAAGTTGTTATAGGTACTGCGTATCGTCCGCAGTGTTTGACGTCATCACTGAATCCTTAATGCAGTTCTCGAATTTCGATTACGTAGTTTTACTCAGCGATTTTAATATAAATATGCTCAAATCGGGTGATACCAGTACCATGAAATTTACACAATTTCTGCAGTGCTCGGGTTTGCAACAGGTAGTTACGGACCCAACCCATTTTTCAGTAGATTCTAGCTCGTTGATCGATGTCGTATGTACTAACTGCCGTGTGCGAGACGTCGCGGTGAGTAATATTAGGGGTGATCTGGGGCATGCTATGATTACTCTTTCTCTGGTGCTTAAAAAATCAAAACCTCCCTCTAAGTTTCACAGGTATAGACCTATCAAGAATATAAATTTGACAGATTTTAACTTGGCAATTGCTTCAATCGACTGGAAAACTGTATTAATACAACCTACCGTAGATTCCATGGTTAGCCATTTAAACAGTTTGATCCTGGGTTTGACATATTTGCGCCTTCTAAGACAATACGACTTAGACAAAATAGACAATTGCCCTGGGCAACTGATACTGTTAGGTTCATGATGGAGTTGCGCAATCTGGCTCACGATCGGTATCGTCGGACAGGACTGGACTCACATGGCCAGTATTACAGAGACTTGAGAAACTTGGTGGTGATGAGTTTGCGAAATAAAAATAATGCAAAATAATGAAATTAATAAAAATTTAAGTAACGGTAAAGTATTTTGGAAAAATTTAAAGGGAAAAATCTTAGTAGATGCCAGCAAAGGCGGTGGTTTGCCGGACAATTGTAATGATCCAGATAAGATAAATAGTCATTTTCTGAGTGTCTTAGGAAGTGACTTTGTACCAGCTACTCAGCAGACTTATTTTGAATCAAACCGTTTCTGCTCTTCTGAGTTGCAACTGAAGCCGGTAACTCAGGCCGAGATTTTTAAGATCCTCCGCTCAATCAAATCAAATGTGATTGGTGATGACGGCATCAGTAGGGATATGGTGCTGCTCACTCTACCACACACTTTGGAAGTTATTACAGATATAATAAATAGTTTTTGCTTACTGGAGAATTCTCAGTGCAGTGGAAAGCGGCATTAGTTAGTCTATTACCCATCCACCCCATGCGACCTGAAGGACCTTAGTCCTATTAGTATCCTCCCATTACTCTCTAAGGTGTTGCAAAAGGTAGTGCAAATTCAACTGAGTGACTACGTCGAATCTAATAACATCCTTCCAGTCTGCCAATCTAGTTTCAGGAGAGAGCGTGGCACTGTCACGGCATCACTAGATGTTACGGATAGTGCACTTACTGAACAGGACGCAGGTCGTGCGACTTTGCTTGCTGTGTTTGATTTCTCTCGCGTTCGATTCGAAAAATTTGTCACTCCTTCTCTCGAAGTTATCATTCTATGGTCTAAGCACTTTTATTTTACGTTATTTGAGTGGAAGAACACAGAGGGTCAAACTTTTAATGGCAAATGGTACGGCAATATTGTCGCAACCTAGTACTTTAACACGCAGAGTACCTCAGGGCTCTATAATAGGACAACTCCTGTTCATTATTTACACTGCCGACCTGATACGTGCAATCTCCTATAGTAAATGTCATTGCTATGCAGATGACGTGCAGCTTTACGTGTATGTGGATCCAAGTAATGTATGTCCGGCTTTGAATGTCTTGAACACTATTTATCAATGGTCCTGTGATAATGCTCTAGTCCTCAACCCATGTAAATCTAAATATATGGTGTTGGGTACTGATTCTCAAAGGAATAAGGTTGTTAGCTCAAATCCGGATGTAGTAGTCTCAGGACAGGTTATTAACCGCGTGGAGGAAGCTAAGAGTCTTGTAATAACTATAGACAATTCTTTGCGCTTCGAGAGTCACGTGTTGGGCTTTGTTCGTAGTTGTTTCCATCGCCTTAAGGTTTTATACGGAATCCGTGATTTGCTCAGTGAAAAAGCACGGATTGCTGTTTGTGAGTCGCTCGTTTCTCTATTTTTATCTAAATTGAATTATGGCGACATTGTTTATGGGCTTCGTCTGCTTGCAAAGACTCGGCGATAATTGCAGCGTGTGCAAAATGCTTGCTGTAGATTTTGCTTCAATGTCCCTCCACAAAGTCACATATCAACCATTCTAAACGATGCGTCATGCTCAGAATGGACTCTCGAAGAAAGCTTCACCTTGCCTGTCTAATATTTGACATCATGAAATTTAAAGCCTTGAGTATCTGTATAATAAGTTAGAATTTGCAAACTCTGCACATACTCGCCAGAATTGGCCTAATAGTTAGGCCAATTCTGGCAGATTATACACATCGCACGGTAGCTTTTGAGCGTAGCTTCCGCCATCAGGCTACAAAGTGCTGGAATAATATTCCCCCGCTAATAAGATCTGTGCATACTAAGTTTACCTTTAGGAAACACATTAAAGAAGCTAATTTACGCTAAACAAAAACTTGATATTGAGTCTATGGTATTGCTACCTTCCATCAATAATTTATTTTTGTAACTAAGCACCAATCTAATTATTCTGTTATTATTACTATGTGGACACAAACTAACAGTACTAACCATTAATTAAATATGATTCTATAAACATTTAATTCTTTTGATATACTTTATCACGCAAACACTGCCACGCAGCGGTTTCGCCGTTTTCTGCTTCGGGCGTAGCAGAATATCAGTACACGTTGCTCTAACACTCCACAGCGCACACGTGTAATGCGTTGCGAGCTTGTATTGTAATGCATGACATATTTCTGTGTTTGTACTTTTTGTTATTTGATCTTTGTTTTTGAAATTTAAAAATAATGATATTTTGTTTTAATGCTTATATTGTATTTATTGTCATGTTACTTTTTTTATTATTGTTTTTTGGACTATTTTTTTATTTAGTTTTGTTTGTTTATGTGTATGTTTTGTGATAAATAAACCATTTATCTATCTATCTATCTTTATCTAATATACCGTTAATAGTTAAGATGAACTAAAATAAACATTACATTTTTATTGTGTACTGCACTAGTTTGTCATAATTATTAATACTTAATTTACTTCGCATAGCGTCTGGCACGATTTGACGTCGGTTCGAATTATCTTTGTATTAATAATTATAACAAATAATGGTATTAGTAATTTATAACAATTATTTTTTTGTAAAATTATTTACAAAAAAATAATTGAATGGCATTGTGGTGAAACATTCTGGCATTCAATAAAAATTTTATTCCAGTTAATAACGACATCTCTAGCTAGGGTTGGTAGCTGTAAAGGTACCTAACTGGATGACGAAATACTATATACTAATATATTATATTATATTATATACTAATAGATTTCTCATAGATGGCGCTACGGCTAAAAAGTCGTTAAAAACCAAATACAAAGATCCGACAACAAGTATACATAGAAAAATTCGTAAGGTCCACTGGTTCTTTCCGTGGTTTAGTTGGCATAACGTCTGCCACGGTTTGCTAGGAGACGTCGTCGGTTCGAATCCTGCCGGATCGAAGGACTTTTTTCTAAGTATTCTTTGTATTAATAATTATAATAAAATAAACATAAAAAAGCTAATGACGTACCTACTTAAGATTAAAAATTAAAAAATTTTCGCCTAAATTTCCCATTCAGAAAATCTGCAACACGTAAACAATGGATGAAGTGACTTTAAAAACAAGGTTACGAACCCTTTTATTCCAATAGATCTAATAAAAACGGCAATAGGGCTTTATATCTTTTGTCAAGCAATGTTTCTAAAAATATCTAAATTCCATAACTATAATATTTATTTAAAAAATAGGAACCGATCTCAAAATTTGCTTATTTGTATGTACAAACGGGAACTAAAAGTTAACAATCGGTTACCAGAAAGTGCGTCTTAGTGTGTGTATGTGTCGCTGTGGTCAACCTGTTATCTTCTCCTTTCCCTACTCGTTCCCTGCATATAGTAAGCTTCTATGCAACACGGGGCGAAATTATTGGCTTTATTATATCTGGTAAATAGATCGTTCTCGACTCAAAGACTCGTTTCAAAATTCAAAAATTGTTACCACAAAAAACGTTAAACGACTGCGCCTCTCATTCATCGATGTTGTGCATACTTTTCGGTAGACGTCATCACCGTGAACGCGTTGACAGTACGCGAAACTGCATTCATCCCCTAATTTGCCACGTGTATGCCACACTTAGAGGTATTTTCTTCAAATTTAAAGGAACTAATATGAGGTACTTACTCTCTTTCTATATAATATATTTGCTAATGTGATTGTTGTTGTTGAGTAATTATAGTAATAAATCACAACAATTCATCATTCCTGACGTGACAACAGCAAAAGTTTTTATTTCACAAATCAATTTCAGAACAAATTCTTAAAAACAATTAAAACAATTTTTTGGTGCCATTTTCTCAAACTATGAACATGTTGGTTGACATGTTATTGCTTATCAGCATCCATTTATAATATTAGTCTAAATTAACTTTGAAAAAGTCAACTCTATCACCTTTTGATTTTCCTTGATATCACAGTAAATATACCTACGAAATATGTTTCTGTATGTATGTAGTTGCAAGAAAATGACAGCCACTCGGGAGATGAATGAGCGTGATCTGTCTTCCCGCTTGTCTAAGAGATTGGAAAGTACTACCGGAGATTACAAGACACTGTATAGTGTGCTAGATTCTCAGTACCTTTCAAATACCGTCTTGTTACATTTGCACAATATTTTGAAATCTACCTATCTTCTATTTTAAAAATCTCTCCATTGGAAATTACACTACTTCTTTTTCCAAACAAATCAAACTTTCGCACTCTGTACATATCCCATGGTCACGAGCAAAAAATACGCGATATGGATCTGAAAAATATTTTCATTTCTAATGTCTAACAATCGGAAAACCTAGGAACCAAAATCTCTACAGTCTCTACTCTCTACAATCTTCGTCTTTCTATCGAATCCTTGGCATGCCAACCGCGTTTCTAGTAGCCGCCATTAAATTCTCAAGATTGTAGGTGTTACAGCACATGGAGCACGATGTGAGTACGCCATGACGTTTAAACATAAACAAAAACGTACAAAAATAAATCTAGGAGTTTACTGATCTGTTAAATTAAACTTAATTAAGTTGAGTTATTAAGTTTATTTAATTCGTAATTATTAAGTAAATAAGTAAAATAAATAAATATTAAGAAATTCGTAAGGTCTGATGAGTCGTTCCGCAGCTCAGTTGGAACACATTTTGAAGCTGCTATTATAATAAATAATAATAACGTACACACTCAACATAGCCCGGCTACTACTAGGGAAACCCTGTGTCGCGGGTGCCATGGACACACACAAAGCTATGTAGGCCATATAAATATTTCTCCCGGCCCGGGAATCGCACCTGGGACCTCTGCGTGGCAGTCCGGCATGGTAACCGTTCGGCTACGGAGGCAGTTAATTAGTTAGGAGAGTGATAGCCCCGGTATGACAAGGTCACTGGTTCGAATCCGGCCGGATCGAAGGAATTTTTCTTTGTGTTCGATTTTTGTGTTAATAATTAATACAATCACTAAGTTATGTTAGGTACAGGTTCTACAATTTAGTCAAATAAACTACACTCCACTCGTGTACAAATATCAGTTGAAATGTATTCGGATAATGGTTAAATGCAATCAGCATGTCACCTCAACCACCAACCGCTAGTGCAGTCTGCAGTTGGAATGACTACATCACAACTGCGACTTTCAATGAAGCTAACACGCAGTCAGCATGCAGTAGGCGTGAAATTGTGTCGCCTGTACTGCACTGCCAACTGCTAGTAAAACTCGCGTGAAGTCAGCCTACATGAAATCGTGGCGACTTGTGGCATTGCAAAAAACAGGGCAGTTGAAATGCAGTGAACGCGAAATCGTGCCGGAATACTATGGAACAGCACTAACAACTTCATCCAAACCGCTTTTCAACTGCATTCCCACTGCTATTTTGAATAAAATCTAGTGTTTATCTCCAAAGTCATAAAAAAGGAATATTGATGACATTTTTTATGACTTCAGATAACCGTTTCTAATGTTTATGGAATAAAGAGTCTTATTATATAAAAAATCTAAGCAAGTGTTATAAAACTACAAAATACAGAGAAATACCTTTTTTGTGTGCATAAACAGGCTGTGAGAAAAGATGCGTGCACACTAATGGTACTCCTTGGAACCGGCTGCGCCATAATTCTGTTTACTTCATGTTAACAACGCGTTACTCTCAACAACGTCTGATGACTCTGCCTCGTTAAATTTTAACAAGAGCATGTAACAAGGACTGTTTACAGTGTAAAACTGTACAGTAAGCTTTGTGAGATGTTTTTGGTGCGATGATACATCAGAAAGAGGGAAAAAAGAATTAGTATCAGTAATAATAACTTCGGGCAAAAAGAACACATTATATTATATTTTAAAATTAATATTAAGTGTTTGTATATATTCTCGCTCTCTCTCTCTCTCGGCTTATCAACCATCAACCATATCCACATGGTTAATCAGCTAATGGAGAAGTGTCACGAATTCAACCGGGCCCTTGTCATGGCCTTCGTCGATTACGAGAAGGCCTTCGACAGTGTCGAACATTGGGCCCTGTTCCACGCTCTTCATCGTTGCCACATCGATTCTCGCTATGATGTGCTCCAGGAGCCCTACCGTTCAGCCACTCTGCAGGTACGAGTTAAAGATTTAACCAAACCCGTTCCAATCCAGAGAGGAGTGAGACAAGGAGATACCATTTCCCCAAAATTATTCACAGCAGCACTTGAGAATGTCGTAAAAACCCTTAAATGGGATAACCGCGCCATTAACATCAATGGTGTCCATTTGTCTCACCTAAGATTAGCGGGCGATCTCGTGCTATTTGCAGAAAGTTTCGACGATCTCCAAAGGATCCTGGAACAACTATATGATGCTTCTTTGAGAGTTGGCCTGAGGATGAATATGTCCAAGACGAAGATTATGGCGAACCTCTCTAGTCCCTCAAATACCACTGTCACGGTGGGAAATGAGAGGCTGGAGAGAGTCGATCAGTACGTCTATCTCGGACATGTTCTGTCCTTTGCCAAAGAGCATCAGCCTAAAGAGATCTCAAAAAGAATCCAGCTGGGATGGGCTGCGTTTGGCAAGTTAGATGACATCCTTAAATACGATAAGGTTCCACAGTGTCTGAAGACCCGCTTGTTTAATCAGTGTGTTCTGCCCACCATGGCGTATGGTGCCGAGACATGGACGCTGACGCAGGAGACTGTATAATTCCGAATTCCGAACGTTGAGATCCGACGACGTACGAAATTCCAGGACGCTGGAACTCGGATCATTGAACTCAAATGGGGCTGGGCGGGACACCTGGCAAGGCAAGGTGGTAACAAGTGGAGCAAGACATCGACTGATTGGTGGCCGAGGATGGGCAAAAGAACGTAGTAAGTTGAAATCATAGCGTTGCGACGACGCAACGCCCGTGTGGCATGGTCCTTAGAGACACCGTGTCTCGCTAGAACGATAGTTTCAGTATTGCCAATTTTATGGTATTAATAATGTTATTAATTTGTATTAGCTGCTTACATGGGTAATAAGTTTCCATGTGAGTGATTTGTGATATTAATGGTAATTACATTTTGTTCTCTGCAATTAATTGAACTTCAAATTAATTTGGTTTGCAAATTCTAAAAATTATTTATCACTTTAGAAGCAATGTAAAAACCATTTTGTTGTATGTTGTGTAACTCTAAGGTGTAACCATGGTGTAACTGATGTCCTTTTATTTGCGCCGTTACTTTTATCATGTCATTATTTCTCCAATTCTTTTACCGGCTCCGGGGGTTTGTAAAAATACAATGTAAAAACAATCTGCTTGAAATAAACAAGATGTTTTAAGGGGATAATTTTTTTCCTTGTAACGTGTTCGGAGCCTATCCCATGTAATATGTTTCATTGTAACATTGTGCTTGACAATGATTGGAACAACCATTTTGATTCATGAATGAAAATGAATTCATGAAATAAATGAATTGATCTATTTATTTATTTATTATGTATGGATAACAAGTAACTATCAAATTACTTTGATAAGAGTAAATATAATTGTTAATACAAAGATCATACACGAAAATATATTCCATCAACCTAACAAAGTCATCAGATCCTGTCAGATCGAAGGATTTTTTAACCGACTTCAAAAAAAGGAGGAGGTTCTCAATTCTACTGTTTTTTTTTTGTATGTATGTTACGCTATAACTCCGGTATTTGTGAACCGATTTTGATGATTTTTTTTTTGTTGGAAAGAGGGTACCTCCATAGTGGTCCTATTTAATTCTAAGGGTAGCTGTTCACGCATGAGGATTCATTTTTATAAATAGCGCCTAAATTTTTTATCAGGAGCAATTATTTTAATGGTTGATTTTGCTATTCTCCAATTCAAGGCGTTTTTCTCTCTCAATATACTTTGAGTAGTGAGAGCATTGACTTACAATTATATGGACGTCGGGTCCGCGCTAAAAAGTGTCCGCACTTGTAAGGCGCTAAAATCGTATACAGAGCGCCAAACTCCGCTTTAGTCTTCATTTGTTCTACTGACAGCGTGATACTGCGATGACATTACAATTTAAATTTCGAATAGGTTGACTTGGGACATTTTTTTCGTGGTTTTTGTATTAGACCCGTCGTCCATTTATTTGTAAGTCAATGAGTGAGAGCCGATTTTTATTATCTCCTGTGTCAAGTTCCGTATAGTGGCGAACTAGGGGATGAATACGGGTTTGCGCACTTTCCGGTAACCGACTTCAATAAAACTTAGCATATAGATGTAATTCCACGTACTTTTGAGGTCGGTTTTTTTAGGACTCTATACTGAGATTATTAGTGTTCGATTTTTTGTATTAATAATTACACTTGTAACACAATTTTTGTTTCTGGGTTATCAATATAATTTTCTAATTGGTTCTAATATAAAAACATGAAAAAATTTTATTCCCTTGCAGAAATAGTACAATAAGTATTTTAATAAATATAATGCTCTTTTAATACAATTTTCACTTGGATTTTTGTGAAAATATTCATATTTTATGAGAACATGTTACAAATAGCTTGTTTTATATAACCATCATTTTGTATATTGTCAATTGAGATATATTTACGAGGTATTTACCTGTACCCGTAATGTGCGGTCCACCTTTAGTAGAACAGAATATCTATTTTACGTTTTAATAGCAGTAGAGCTCCTCGTGAACGAGCCCATCCAGAGAAGTACTGCCACCTTACCTATTTCAGCTGCCAAACAGTAATGTGAGTATTACGGCGTTCCAATTTTGAAGGGTGCTGGTGAAATTACAGGCACACGGGACTTGTCAACTTATGTCTCAGGGTGACAGACGTAGTGGGAGTGCCCCTTAGATTTTGCGATTTGAAGCTCTGGCACTGCAACTGTTATAGACAGAGTGTCGCTTCCCACCTGGCGCACGGAATAAAAAAAGACGCCATTTTTATCTGAAAAAAAAAATCATGCTTAATTGCACGATTTTATTACAAATAAACATTGAGTTTCAGACAATGGATATCAGTATAATATTACCTATTTTCTGAATATAAGATCTTTGGTAGAGATTACGAAAAACATATTTGCTAAGCTTTTCCGGTAAGTACAAATGAAACAGAATATTATATATATGGATTCACATTTTTTTATATTTGGAATTACGCGCTATGGGTTGTATAAGCGGATTATGTCGTAGTCAAGAAGATTATATATGTATAGTTGTCGATTCGGCAAATAAATATTGTATTTTGTCATATTATATTTCCTTATATTTTATTTCAACCATATTAGCTTAATATTACATACCTTCATGCAGAAATGTAGTATTTTTGTAATGGCCTCAAAAATGTACAACAATTTACCGAAAGCACTAAGATCTGAGAACAAACTATGCTATTTAAAAAAAACAATTAAACAAGTTATTGACTAATAAAATACTAAACTACTATACAGTGTCTGAATTTTTAAATAAATCCCTAAATTCATTGTCTAATTTTATTCATATTACGCATTGACTTATATTACGATATTATTTTGACATCTAATTATCATTAAAATTGACCCTTGTAAATTCTGACCGACTTATTAAATCCATGTGTGCACGTCCATGTAATATTATTGAAAAACGAAACATGTTACACGTAGTTTAGTCTTTCGTAGTGCATGTGAGTGAATGTATATATACCTTCAATATTTGTATGCCTACTGTTTGGCTGAACACAGGGAAACTATACTTTATTTTATTTCATTTATTTATTTATTTTTATTTATTTATTTATTTGCATTCCATAATGTACATTACAGATGTTTTACATATATTGAGATCAAATTATGGACCCTGAACAGGGCACAGCAAATAGTAGAAGAGAGGACTAGTCTCATAATTATTACATTTACTAATATATAATTTGATATATACCAACGCCAACAGCTTTATATTATTATATTTATTATCGACTAGTTACTAAATTCAGATACCAAATTTATCTTCTAAAACCTCTTTTACATTATAATAGCTTTTCTTTATGAGAAAATTCTTTAAGTTCTTAAAGAAAATCTTGTTATTTTGTTCATTTTTTATAATTTCCGAAAGATTGTTATATATTTTTATTGACATGGTGTATGGACTAGATAAATGCATATTTAATCTTGAATATGGTAGTACTAATCTGTTTATATTTCGTAATGTATATTTAGTGGGGATGGCTTTACGGTTTTTATATAAGTCTTGATGGTTTCGTACAAATTTACAAACTTCTAGTATATAGATACATGGGAGAGTCAGGATTTCATGTTTGATAAAATGGGGTTTACAGCTATCTGTTTGGGCAATATTTGTGAGGATTCTAATTAATTTCTTTTGTAAAGTGAAGAGGCTAGGCGTATCCGTGCTATTGCCCCATAGAATTATAGCATAGTTTATTAACCAAGCGTAAGCGAAGGCATAATAGGTAGTTAAAGCAGTTTTAAAGTCTGTAGTTTTTTTTAATTCTCTTAAAGCATATACAAATTCGGACAATTTGGATTTTAGCTTTTGAACATGTTTTTTCCAATTTAAATGCTTATCAATGTCAACTCCCAACAATACTTATTTTGTACATGTCAGCCTATATAACCTGTATTTTCGCAAATAAATCAATTATTAGTGCATCTATCGCGTACGTTATCAACAAAAGAACAGCAAATTTTTATTTTATTATTGTCGGAGGCACCCAATTTTTAGTGGTCGTGACATGTGACACATGTGACATCGTGACATTCAATAAACTAAAAAATTACAATTATTAAAGCGACGTTTCTAGTCAGCTGCTGGTAGATAGATAGATAAAACGTTTAATTGATCTACAGACACACATACATAACAGGAAAATATTTAATATAATAAATTGAAAAAAACAGCAGGGCCGCCGCACTGCCTGACGCCCAGATGTGTATATGTGTTGTTGCAGCGCAAAAAGGCCATAGCTCAGCGAGCGGTGCGTTGGTGTTTACTCAAGAGCAAACCGATGATTTTCAGGTATAACCTAGAGGGTGCCGGGGATACGATAACCAGTTAGCTGACGCCTTTTCTATTTTAGCTGTAAAGTTGCGTGAAGAAAGCTGATTGAAGAAAAGCTTTCACAGATTTCTCACAGATGGCGCTACGGCATAAACATCAAGAAAAATTCTTCAATTCCACTGGTTACCCCGTTGAGGCAACAAACACTGGTTCTTTGTTTTTGATCGATTTTTGTATCAATAATATAACAGAGCGGAGTATTTTCACAGAAAAATATATGGCAGTAAAAACATTATGATATTCAATAAAACGCAATATTGTCGTAACTCAAAATCGTGGAATCAAAAAGACAGGTTTGAAAGTTTAAAAAATTACTGAATGAAAGCGATAAATGTATATATTCTCGTTTACAAATCGATAACTAAATATTACGAATTCAGATTTTTTTTATTTTCAAATCATATAACACGAATATCAATTCCACAATTTTAAGTTACGATAGTATTTGATTTCATGAGCGGAATGAAAATGTTTGAAATAATAAAAACTCCTTATAAATTACTGTATACACTACGACTTTTAACTAAATAACGACGTTCTATTCTTTGCTTACTGATAAAGAAAGATACAAATACATTGAACTAAAATTTAATTTAGTTTACGTTTAGCAGAATCGACGCCATCATGCTACTTATGTAAGTAGACATATAAAGTTCGAAATAAGTATATTATGTTTGTACAATAGGTTAATTTTCTGTGTTATCTGTAGAGTCTGGAAGGTATTCGAATTTTGTAAGAATGGATTGCGAACATGACAAAAGGCTTACATATTATTGTGTTCAGAATTGCTATTGCTTTCGTTTTATTGCAGATAAAGTCGTCATTATCATGAACACTTTAATGAGTTCCCTACTTGACATAGAATACCGTTTGATCGAACATCAATTGCTGGAAAACGTTGGCTCGATTGTCCGTTTGACCTATGAATCGTGAGCTTTAAGGTTTGCCACATCGATGCATCAAAATCTCGAAAGAACATTAGCTCTAACGAGCAACAGCCAAAACAGTGATTTCTCGAAAAATTTAGTTAACTATATGTCGTGTGTATTTTTTTTTCGTTTCAAGGTGTGAACAAGGAGCTCCGTCTCCTTTTTCGAGAAATCACTTTTTTGGCTGTTGTTCGTTAGAGCAAATGTTCTTTCGAGCTTTTGATACATCGATGCGCAAACTTTAGAGCTCACGATTCATAAGGTCAAATGGACAATCGAGCCAACATTTTCGAGCAATTAATGTTCGATCAAACGGCATTCTATCTCAAGTAGGGAACCCCATATTAATACATACGCGCGCACAAAAATATAGTAATTCATACCCTTGGTATAATAAAGTGACATGTGATCACATGTATTATATATGAAAGTCATAAAAATATGACCGACGTCAGACAGCTGGAGCCGCGAAGTCTAGAAAGATCTCAAGGACCTCGGTGCTAATGGCTTGAAGGAGCAGGCTTAGAACCGGGAGGCGTGGCAGAAATGGCAGAAGCTGGTGTCGGAGGCCAAGACTCGCTTTGGGTTACTGCGCCACCGAAGGTAGATGGGCAGGGGTGAATAAGAATATGAGTCATAAAATTTCACTTCTACTTTGATTCATGTAGAATCAAAGTAGAGGGTGGGGCAAAAGGTACGCCCGGGTTTGGGAGCAATAAAAAAGAAAGTACAGAACTTACGGTATTGATTTTTTTAATTCAATTACATCATAAAATTTTTTTACTCAAATTTTGAATATGATCTCAGCAACATAGCGGTCTTCTGGAGCAATACACTGATGTAGTCGGTTTCTAAAGTTTTCGGACACTTTTCGTCGCATCACAAGCGGTATAGCGTTCACTTCCTCAGTAATTATTTATTTATTTATTTATTTATAACTATACATCTACCCTTACAGCTATGCATAGCCAATGTGATAGAGTACAACTCAAGTGACTTATAAGCAACTAACTAAGAAAAATGTAATATGTACTATGTATATGTATACATATAGGTGCTAACCATAAATTCTATCAATTATCCTATATTTACAAATTATATTATATTTGAACATAACAAACAATAAAAAGAGTCATTCTTGTGAATTCACACAGTGTACATGAAAACAAATCAATTCTGTCCGCCACCTCGTTTAAAATTCGTAACCCTCGTGTGAATGGGGCCTTTTGGTTAAGATTAGTCTGAGAGCATGGCACTGCCAATAATTGCGGTTTTCGTCGCCTCCCCACGTAGTCATTGGGTACGCACAAAGACACCCTTTCGAGTATACTAGGATTAAAAATTCTACCTCTAATTATTTTAAAAATCATCAGTGCCAGTGAACAGTCTCGACGTACTTCCAGTCTGTTATACCCAACCATACCAAGAATAAATAGGCTAGGATATATAAGCGGATAGGCAGGATAAATCCCATACAACCTCATATATAAATATCTTGTGAATTTGTTTTGTATTCGCTCTAACATAAGATTATATTTAATTTCACTTGGAGCCCAGATGAGTGCATTACATTCAAGTTGGCTTCGAACTAAAGCATTGTACAAAGCTTTTATTGCTTGTGTATTTGTAAAATTATGAACCATACGAAGAACGAACCCTAAATTTCTAAACACTTTTTTACAAATATTAATTATGTGGCCCTGGAACTTTAACTCAGACGTAAACCGAACCCCTAAGTCTTTAACTTCATTTACCCGCTGTAATGTTGCAGAGTTTATTTTATAATCGTAACTAACGGGAATATGTTTACGAGTATACGAAATCGTAACGCATTTCGACGTATTAAACCATATTAAACTGTAATTTATTTTGCTCACTCCATGAAACTACGTTATTAATATCGTTTTGTAATAATGCACAGTCCGCTGCACTACCGATCGGAAGAAAAATTTTTAGGTCATCTGCAAATAATAAGCATTTTGAATTTCGAATGACCCTCGGCAGGTCATTATCCATTATTACAAACTGGAGAGGACCCAGATTACTGCCCTGGCTTACCCCTGACCTCACAAAATAAGGTTCGGACTGGTGCCCACCATACTCAACGTACTGCTGTCTGTCATTCATGTAACTCGCAAAAAAATGCAATCCTAAGCAAGATATCATTGTCTACGACATCAAACGCTTTTCGGAAATCAAAATATGCGGCATCTACTTGGCCTCCACTGTCAATTGCTGGTATGAGTTCGGTAATATAGTTCATGAGATTGCTGACCTTGAGGTCTTCTACGGTATGAGGTGATGTTTAAAAACTTTATCCTTCATGTGAGCGTACAGCAAAAAGGGACTTAAATAAAGCGAGCGCGTGGGCCATCACACGTCACCTCTCAGAGAGACGAGCAGGAAAATGTTGCCTCAATTTGGTCATGGAGATGCGTGCAGTATGCGATGTCGTCCCGTCTTGTTGAATCCAAATGTCTCCCAAATCAGCCTCCTCACTCAATTCCTGCAATTGAGGCTCGAGAAAAAATTCCAGCATGCTAACATAACGTTCAGCTGTCATTATAATCGTACGGTCATTTTCCTAAAAAATAAGGCCCAATGATGTGTCGTTGCACTTCTGAGACTTCCAGTCGACTTTGACCTTACTGTGGATCCAGTTCCTTCCAATACACGTACCCAATGTTTGATTGTTTTCGGGTCAGGGATCGTTTCATTGGGCGGAATTAAAGTGCAAGCGTAGGGCTCTCTGGGTGGCGATGATAGATTGTCTATTTTCCAAAAAAAGTGTGCACAGCGATGCCACGGTGCTTTCCTGTCCAAATCATGATATCAACTGAAAGCGGTAGTATATACCGATCACAATGAAACCCCGCCCACCTTCCTACCCTCGAGTAACGGATCATTCAAACTCAGGCGTACATTTTGTCCCACACTGGATAAGTGATTCTACTATATTTGCACAAAAAAATTACCGTTAATTTCATTCGTACAATTTTTAACCTCTGTCCTGAAAAGTTTATTATACCAATAAGTGTGAATTAGTAATTTTTGGATGGCAAGCGTTTGATCCAAATTAAATGTGTTAAGAAGCTACGAACATTTGACAACCCTAAACTAAATTTAAATCTCTCATTCCCTTCTTAATGAATAAGTAATAAATTTATACTATACTATTATAATATACTTTGTGTGTATATACATATATATATATATTTGGGTGTAATTTGTGGTTGTCTTGTTTCCCTAGTGCGGGGCTATGTCGAGTGTGCGCGTTATTATTAAAAAAAAAGTGTTTGTGTTAATATCATGAATTAAATCTTGTCTTAAGCATTTTTTTTTCTTTTTGGCCCGTCCGCCATTTGTAATATATTAGTATTATACTACGCAAAACGTTTAAAGGAGTAATTACTCACTGTAGTGTCATCTCCTACAAGTAATAGCGTATTCGTATTTGGCTCCACCATTCTTTTATTTTTTTCCATCCTCTAAGCTCCACCACGTGCCTCCGTTGACAGTCGAACACTGACAGACCCCTTCCCTCCATACCCGCACATGTGACGTATACGCTCGAGACAAATCATAGACAATCCACATACACTACCCTCAGCTTCTTTATATCAAGAAACGGGACAAAAAACTCGTGCGCATGTTGGTAAGCGACGAGCTTTAAATCGTGGGACACTGCCACTACGTCCGTCACCCTGAGACAGAAGTTGACAGGTCACATGTGCCTGAAATTTCACCAGCACCCTTACCCTTCAAAACCAGAACGCTGTAATGCTTATGTTACCGCTTAACTGCAGAAAAAGGTAAGGTTATATAAAGGTAGGGCAGTACTTGCCTGGACGAATTCTTTCCCAAGAAGCTCTACTGTTGTTAATATGCGCCTAAATCACTATCAATTTTAGTATGTGATAAAATCTGTTCATTCTGTACTTTATACAATTCAGGGTCGAGTTTCGGTGCTCAGCCCCGAGTGCTATGTGGTTTGAAATATAATTTTCACGTCTCGGTTTGGGTACCGTACAGAACCCTCTATTGTTCAGTCCAGTCCATATGTAATATTCAAGAATGTCCACCTCATGAACGCCCCCGTGTTGTCTGAAAACTTTAACACACAATGTGAAATGAAACGTGGTGAATAATTAAAACCTGCCGAAAGCCGTCTGCCGAACAACAAAAACACAGCAGTGGACGGGCGACCATTACGAAATTTGTCACTGAGATTCACGACTGCGTGTGAATTCTTCAAACCAGCTATAAATAGTCGTCTTGCATGGTGCTTCATCAGTCGTTGAAAATCATACTACGAAAATTTTCACGAGTTAAATCCTATATATAGATATATGAATATTTATGGTTAAATCCATGGTGATATAGACAAACAATTTCGAAAATGACGCCACAATGTAAAAACAAGTGACAGTCAGATGAAATAAACTGTATTTTACAGCCAAAGAGTTCCATTTTCAAATGTTGTAATTACTTTTTAAATATTGTTTATGTAAGTGGCCAGTTCCGGAAACTTATAGTGCGCCTTATATACCTATTTACAACACGTTATACTCATTTAAGGACTCGTGCTCAATTATTCACTTGTCTCTGGATAATTTTCAGGTTCTCTACCTTATTTTGGTGACAACTTTTATTATTTAAATATTCAAGTAAATTATCGTGAAATATTAAATAATATTTCAGAAACAGTATGTATGTACAAAGATTTAGGTAATGAACTAAAAATAAACTTCAGCAGTCACTTGGATAAACGGTCAAATATTATATTTAGTAATGAGTTTCATACGTTCGTATTACTGCTGTACTTTTTAATTTGGTCGCATTTTGCACCTTAACACTTTAGATCGTTCTTATTGCAAGCGATAGAGAGTAAAGTAAAACCACTGTGTGAGTTCTTAGGCGATTATCACACTGCTCCGCGCCACGCAACGGCGCATGATCAGTTCGTCCCGCGCACTCCGCTGCGTGGTGCGGGGCAATGTGGTAATCGCCCTAGCCTAACCCTTGAAAACCGCAACGCAGTAAAGCTAAAGCTAAAGCTCACATTACTGTTTGGCGGCTGAAATAGATAGGTACGTTTACACTACTTCCTTGGACGAACTCTTTCACATTTTCACTACTACTTTCTACACTTTCATGGAGCATTTACCATACGGTCAACAGCACATCAAGCTATAACATTTTTATTCGAACCAACGGAACGAGATCGGTCAATGTGTAGCATGATGTGATGCCGCTGTACATATGTCCCCAATAGCATATTTTTTTTAACTATCCAACGACAATAAATTGTAACTCTAACAAACAAACCTTATTAGCCTTACGAGTGCGAAGTATCTAATGTATTTTACAAATAAACAAAAATCCCACTTAATTGGGAAGATGTACATTTTTTGTTCCCTTTTTGTAGACGAAGGCCGTATTTTTTACGTTTCTTATTGGGTCCTGAATATACTGTAAATCTTCACGCCAAATTGAATAAAAGAATGAGTAAAAGGACCGTCATTTAGGTATAAGACGGAAGTACAAACAGAAATATAATAACGAGATCTTAATTGCCCTTATTACCATCAATAACATTATTGCAAGTTACGACGTTTTGATTTTATATTAATATTTCAATCAATGTTCTGCCATCTAGCGGTTAATAGCTGAAGGACGACGAATTCGAGATATTTTTTGGAGAACAAAATAGTTCTCCAAAACAGAAGCGACTACATGTATTGCAGCGGTCACAGGGGGTTAAGAGTTACTTTTGTTACTTGCAACAAAAAAATATTACGATAAAATAAAAGATTTTTGCACTCCAAAGTAGTAAACAAATACAAAGCGAAAATGACGAATGACTGAGCTCAAGTTTACGGAACTCTGCGAATTGTTGGCGCACGTGTCACGCAAACTATAAGCATTTCTACTGTATTTATTGTTCTGTGGTTCTTATATTAAAATGTAAATGCTTGTATGTAATGTAAATGTAAATTGTTAAATTTTATTCCCTGCCTTATTTTATAGACGAGAATCATTTGATATTAGTGTAGGTACTAACTTAATAAACGTCAAATATGACTTACCGAAAAACACCTTGTACTAGCGCGGCGGCAGTCAAACTATATGACCATACAAGCCGCATACGAGCGAGTTAATACGTAGTTCGTTCGTTGTGATGCTTTAAAAAGAGAAGTGGACTGTACGGAAAGGAATGTCTGGAGAAGGGTGAATCGGCAGGTAAAAGGAGTGCTATACAACTGAACTTTACTACATTGACCTTGTATGTAGGTTGGTTTCGTGCTCGTGTGTTGTCCTTAGCAGCGCTCTCCCTCAACTTCGAGCAGAGACCTCCTGTTAAGATGTCACCGACAAATGCGGTGGAACGCGTGGCAGTTCTGTTAGCGCAGTGGCGGTCAGATGATCAATTACAATGATCATCACTTGATTTATCACCGAACAGTGTTTAAGTATAGTACAATAACACAGTAAAACACAAGCGGTATTTCGCGGCGAAATATGACTATGCAGAGTGTGTTAAGTCTTTAAATATGGCGGTGAATCCACAGAGCTAAACGAGTGTCGATGGGTGGTTCAAAGTGGACGCACGTCACCCAGATCGGTAAATACAACTGTATGACTGTCTCAACTACCAGTCCCTATCTACTGACCTGAGAGATATGGTTTTCCGGAGAGACTATGGGCTCGACGGCAAGACCAGGGTACAGCGAGCGTCCGGGCCAAGCCCTTCGCCAGTGACTTGGGTATGGACTCGCTGGGGTTTGTGGTTAGCTGCAGAGACGGACATGTTTGTCTGCTTCAGTTTTGCATGTGTCCGGGTCGTCTGTCTCGTGAGCAGCTAAGCATCTTAGTAGCGGTATAATTGAGGGCCTGTATTCGAGGAGATGCGCGGGATACGTGAGTTGTCCTTTAAGTTGGAATCTATGTCCGGACATTGTCGCAGGACTCTGCGACTGGCATCTCCGGCACTAACCCGGAGAACTAGTAGAGCATAAGCTAGATATCCTCCGGTCCCTCCAGGCGCTTAGGTTATTGGGAACTGGAGAGACGTCGTTTTTCGGCGTCGGGAAGTGAGCGTGCCTTACAGCTCCGCCACCAATGAGGAGGTTTGGTAGTGAACCCGGTGTCTTAGCGGTGACAGCTGCTGGTTGTGCAATGCGCAATGGGAAGTGAGCGTACCTAGCTCCGGTACCTATCTGGAAAATAGTGAGGGTACTGTACGTGCACCGGGGCGGCTCACCAGAGGCACTAGCCTCTCGAAGAACCGGATGAAGTCAAGTAACTTAGGTCTGTAAGAACCCTGCACACTGGCTGATCTGGAGTCAGAACCTGAACTTATAATGTTCCTGTGCGCGCACAAGTTATAGTGTCCTTTTCGTATACCCTAAAGGTAGGTACGAGGATCACTATAATCAAAACTAACATAGAAAGATATAGTGCTTGTCCCAACTACGACCCGAGAGACAGGGTATTCCAGACAGACTACGTGCTCGCCGGCTAGACCAAGGTACCGCGGGCGTCCGGGCCAAGCCCTCCGCCAGTGATATGCCTTCACGGGCGTCTCTGGCGGACCCGGACTTGAGTATGGACTCGCTGGGGTTTGTGGTGAACTGCAGAGGCGGGTATGTTTGTCTGGCCCGATGGTATGTGGTCGGGGCGGCTGTCACGTGCACAGCTACTAGAGTACTTAGTAGCGATCTAGTTGAGGGCCTGAAGCGAGTCGACGCGCGGGATACGTGAGTTGCCCTTTAAGTTGGAAGCTATGTCCGGACATAATCGCAGGACACTGTTACCGGCCATCCTCTTCATTTTATCATACCATACCATCTTCTTCTAGTTAAAGATAGGAAATATAATCAAACAATTTCCCTTTGAATGGTTAAGCTTCAGTCCAGTAGGTTCTAATATGGTTAAGACGCAGATAGTCAGTATCGATTTCAGCCGATCGTCCAGTATTAAGAGACTTTATTGTCTAAGTGAACTTACTTTTAGTAGCAATAGAGCTCCTTGTGAAAGAGATCGTTCAAGGAAGTACTGTCACCTTACCTATTTCTGCTATGGACAGGTGTATCACTTACCGGCGCACGATTTGCTCGTTCCGTCACTTAGAATCATAAAAAACTTACCATGACCAAATTGAGGATGTCTTGCCAGCTCTTGAAGGCCAGTTCATGTAGCACACTTAACCGACGAGCTTGTATGAACGCCCTGATGTGTGTTGATAGATGTGTGTCAGGATCGTAACTAATGGTAGACTGTGGTCTCTGCCCGCCCCGGTGGAAAAAGAGCGTGAAGTGTATGTATGTCTATAATAATATTGTCTTTTTGATCGTCTGTTATATCAATTAGCATATTTTGGAGGGAAACTTATTAAAATATTGTTGTATAATAGTATCGGCTTCATTTCTACCCCAATGCCAATGGGTTCGTGCAATCACATCTGTCTCATATTAATACGAATTGAATATTACAAATGCAAACGGGTCAACGGCTTAATTAAAAATGGTGGCTTTCTGGTGCAATGATGCACATTAATTTCATTTTCTTTCAATACAGATATCGTTGACCTCTTTCAATTATTAATATTGAATATCGAAACCATTGTTCATTTTAATTAATATTTTACTGTTTGATTTTCACAATAAAAAAAAATAAATTAAATCACATTTCCAATGTGACACAGGACTGAATCGTTCTTATCACTGCACACGCGACATATAGTTCAATTTAAAACTTAAGTGCCGACTTGACTGTGTAACAACTCGACCGTGTACAACAATATTTTACTAGCCAGTTTGTTAGACCTATAATATTTAGTGACCTGTAGACATTGTACGATAGGTCTGTCTATCTGAAGAGGGTCCGTTACAGTTTTAAATTGATTTAATTGAAAGTTTTCTTTTTATGATGCCAAGTACCGAGACGAATAAGTCGTGTCAGTGCCATTCAGAACCTGAGACATAAGTTGACAAGTCCCACGTGCGTATAGTTTCACCAGCATAGCACCTTTACCTTTCAAAACCACAACGCTCATATTACTGTTCACAAGGAGCTCTAATGCTACTAAAGTCCTAAATTTTCCTGAATGTCATTTGATTTATAGGAACGGTAATTATATTTGAATAATTAATAATTGACGTGCTCATAGCCCCAAATATGAATTAAATTACGAGTGTGCAAATATTAGTTTCTCAAAGTATTTAGGTATTACTTAGTTTGAACAACATTAAAATTACTTACTAAATAATGGCTGACAAGTTCTTAGTACGATTTGTATAGGCTCAAGAACAGTTTTTTTACAGACCAAATTAAAGCTATTTGAAAAATGTATATCGTATAGTATATATACGTGTACTATTTAGTTCAGTTAATACAAAAAAAAATGGTATATGTAAAGTACCTATTGAAGACAACGGTTTTCTTGTAAAATTTCGAAGTTTGTGTTTTTTTGTCCATTGTGAAAATTTTTAGGAATCGTGTTTTCACGTCATGTAGTAATCAGTGTAAATCCTCAATTCCCTTCGGTACAATCGGTCTACATTCCCGGTCGGTCCACTTTCACTATTCGTCTACTTTCCCGATCGGTCCACTTGTCCAAATGGTCCACTTTCCCAATTCGTCTACTTTCCCGATCGGGCCACTTGATTTTACTATCTATATATTTTCCTCAGCGATTGATTCAACTCTTTCACTGTTATGCTGAATCATCTATAATAGCCATTTGAGGTAGCATAGACTCGTTAACGGTTGGTCCCCACTTACTTTTCAGAACTAATTTGTTCGTACCGTAAACCGTAAGTGACTACACTTGGTATCTTTTAAAAAAATATTATACATTTCAAGAAATAATTTATTGTATTATTCTTTATAGTCTTTTGTTCTCGTTTCTACATGAATATTCTTTTCAATTCCCGAAAGTCGGCTCGACCTACTCAAATAGCAAAGTCAATATTAATGCGACCATCGTGCGTCTAAAAATTTATCAGTATCTACCTAATTGTTCGTTCCAGTAAGGATTATTTTCATAAATATTCATATAGCGATGAATTTGTTTTTCCTGTTACGCTACATAAAAACAAAAAAAAGACAATGTATTAGGTACATAAATAAAACTTCACAAATAAAGATAAAGTGCTTTATTCATTACAGAATACATACAAAACATTAACAATTTCGTGAAGAAATCAAATGTACAAATTTTAAGCCGTAATAATGCTTAATTGACGCTTGAAATAAACGCTGTGACAATGTGCTGGAATTATATTAGACGACTAATGCGTAGAAGAAGAGCAATTGTTAGGAAAATAGCTTCGGTTACATTCGATGCCCTCTAACAACATGTCAGTTCCTTTAAGGCACACCCGGGTCAGGTGTAGGTTTCATGTAAGGTGTCGAAGTGCTTTCTTTCCAAGGCAAAACAAAGACGATCCATCTGATTTTGAACGAATTAGATTCTACTTCAGATCTTACAAACTCGTCAATAGAATCTTGTACAAAATCATACGTAAATTGCACAGGACATAGTTTTACTTCTCTACAATTGCTCTAATTCTGGCTCCGCATTTAAATAAATGACTATTTTACATTATCAGTCCTTACTTAATACCTAACAGATCACCTACGAAGAAAAATTTTGGATTAATGTACTTGTTGTATTTTAACAAATAAATAAGGTAACTTAAGGCCTAAAACTACGCGACAGTCGGCATGCCGTTTTTTTGGTACACATCTCAGACATTGGTGCTCCTTTTTATATAGTCGATCTACCGACGCCCTTTATCAAAAATACATAAGATTGTATACTGACAATTATTAACACATAATACGACGACGTAAGTACAAAGTGTTACAAAAGTAGTAACGTAATGATAATAACGTATATGAAAATACATAACGCACATCAAGTTAGCCATCATGATATTTGATGGAATCAATGACAACATGATCAAATTCACTACTTAAAATTGTTGTAGCAATCATTAAAATTTTTGCTGCAACATGCTACAAGGAAACAAGTTACATAATCACCTTCAATAACATCTTGTTTAATTCAATCATATTTGTTTAGTGTTCCTTGTCGGAAATTCTTACCACAATTTAAATACTCTTGCCGTTTTAATCATAACTAGAGATCGGAATAGAAATAATGTACAAAGAAATGGATGACTCCTTTCGAAAACCTCGGAATTATTTTATTGTATTCTGTTGCATATTTTTAATGTTGTGGCTCTTACTTTAGCATGGTAATATGTTTAGAAGAAAAAATTTGTAATTGTAAGTGTAAATATTTTTCTCAACATCATTCTATGTGTATTATTTAGATAAACAGATATCTGAATGTAATTAATCAATTTAATATGATTACGATGATGAGACAATTTATTTCCGAATGTGTCACGTTGTGTATTTTGTTACACATTAATTTAGTACTCATATCTCTTATACAGTAGAACTACCATAGCTCAGGACCTATAAGGCCCTGGGCAACAATTTCTAGAAGCGACAAATTTATGTACTTAAAAAGCGACCAAAACGTTTAGAGCGCGGCAGACTGTCAGCTATACTTCAGTACCTATCACGCAGTCTTACCCATGTCCTATATAACTGTCATGGCAGGGACTATTACTATGATTTTTGTAAAAATAGCGAAAATTTACCGGGCTCGCTACGCACGCCATAGTGCGCCTTCCTTCTTAAGTCTATCTGTTCAAGTCATAGTTTATTGAAATTCGCAAAAAGAGAACGAAAGTTCTTTTGCCGTCGCCTTATTGTTAAAACTGAATGCCGACTACTTTTGTGTTTTCACTCATATGCAAAAAATTCGATGCATCAACTTTTAAAACCTCATAAGTCCACTATGATTACATGGATAATTTTAAAACCTCACGTTTTCCCCTCTCATGTGAAATCGTAAAAAGCGGACAAGGTTTCAATGGTGAGGCGACGATACCTATTTTCGATCAATAATCAAATGTAGGAAAAGTGGCAATCCTAAATATGGTTCCAAATGGGTCTAATTATCGGACATTGTTAAGAGAAAGTTATAGCGAGCAGGTGTCACAATCAGAGGTAATCTATTTCATCCTATAACCATGTTCATCTTTGTTAGCGATCATGATCAATAGTTTACCCGTCTTTATTATAGTTAGAATGTCGGTATACAATCTTCGTATTGTAGTTAAATCAAGAGGACTAAACCGCATTGCCAGCACTGTGTACGTTGCCGTTGACGCTTAGTGGGATTGTATTGAATTCATCATCGATGTCGTCCGTTTTCCTGTTCAACAAAATATTTATGATTAATTACAAATATTAAACATTATTCAAAAAGATAACTATACAAAGTTATTTGTAAAATACTAATAACCCCGCAGGACTATTACTAACATTATAAACAACAACTTTTGTTCCATGGCTTTCACAAAATATAATAAATTTACCAAAAATAAACTTATTATCTTATAGTATTTTTACAAATAACCCTGTACATACAGATAAACGTTGATTTTAATCAAATTAGCCTATTATTAAATTCATTACTCAAAACGGTTGATGCAATCATTAAAATTCTTGCTACAACCATTGTGCTTGATGTTACAAGGAAACAAGTTACATAATCATACGACATCTTGTTTATTTCGATCACAGTGATTTTTCAATAATTCAATGAAAAAAAATTCTATGGATAAAATTAACTGAGCTTCACTACGTACATAAATTTATTTACTAAGTAGAAAAATGTTTTCCTTAACATACGGCGTAGGCTTAATATAAGCTAGATTAGACAGCGGACACGTCTAATTGATAGGCTTGTTAGGACTGTCCATTATTTTTTGTTTCAAGTAGAGGCAACCTCTTTAATTAAGTTACCATATTGATCCTTTTCTACAAAAACTTTTTGCTACTATAATTAATTTAACAAAGTCAAAATTACCTATACAGATTGTAGCGGAAATAATAAAATGGCATTGACTTGTTTTTGAATTTTTTAATTGATATTTTGTCTTTTATTATTTTTTTTTACAATTTATCTAGTGACGGGACGAACAAAATCGTACGCCTGATGGTAATCTACACGCCTGTCCATAACAGTAGCATTGCCACTCAGAGCTTTAAATCGAAAAGATTTAAACCTTTAAAAAGGCGCCCGTCACCCTGAGACATAAGTTGACAAGTCCCATGTGCTTGTAATTTCACCAGTATTCTTACCCTTAAAAACCGGAACACAGTAATGCTGACATTAATTTTCAGGTAAGTTTTTTGTACTCAATTTTGGTGACAATTTTTATTATTTAATTTCTCGAATATATATAATGTATCATTGTGAAATATTAAAGAATATTTCAGGTTACCACACTTGAATATTAAATAATACTTCATGATGATAGTCTATAAATATTTAAATAAAAAGAAACTGTCACCAAAATTGAGTACAAAAAAACTTACCTGAAAATTACCCATTACTGCTTGGCGGCAGAAATAGGTAATACTGCCCTGGACGAACTCTTTTACAAGGAGCTCTACTGCTACTAACATATCTTATTAAATTAAATGAAAAAAAATACAATTAATAATTATTATCGATATTCAAATCGAACACAGTACACCACTAACCACGAGTCTAGCCATAAATAGTATAACAGTTTTATTACAAAATCATAGCGATTTCTTATGTTTTCGCGATTGCTACATTACGAGTGAAGTCATTTTTGCCTTATCTAAATTACGTACGTTTGTTATTTCAAAAAAACCTACGCGTCGATCTGTTTACAAGTCGCATGGTCAGTCAATCGTGATAATCAATTGGAAAAAAGTAAAACAATATAATGAAAATGGCGTTATCAAATTATAAAATCATAATAATCAAACCTAAATACATCTGTGACCTAGCCTAAGAGCGCCTTCAAATAAGACGCTTATAAGAAGTATTGCAGTGGCGCTACTGTTGTACAGTTGTTGTAAATAAAAAAAAAATACAAATTTGTTGTAAAATTGAGCTGCACAGCCGCGTCACGCGCGCGCTACTTTCGCAAACTACTGAATCGCTAAGCGTCTAATTTGAAAGGGCCCTTAGAGAAATGTGAATGCAGAAGGCTTGGTCCACAAGATTTATTATAGAGATGATAAAAGAGGAAATGGAAAGCTGTAACAAACAATAAAATAATATAAAAAAAAGGTACAATTATTACAAAACACTCCATATAAAACTGAACAACACAATATGCGGTACGGTGTGCCAAAATATAGTCGATTTATATAATAATATAAATCGACGTGATGTTTAACAATAAGGAAATGAAGGTGATTAGTGATTTATGGGCACGTCTTCTCGTTTCAAGAATTTTGATGCGATTGACGATGGCTCGAACAAACGTAAGTATTGTAAAGGAAAAAGAAATTCGAGAACGATTCAAAAATTTTTAAAATAAGTGGCCAGTAACCAGAAAAGAGGATGATAGAAAGTTATAACGATGAAGGAGGTCAGCATCGAAATATATGGAAATTATTTTAAGCACTCAATCTAATCATTCTACCAATTTTAATATGAAGCTCTTATATAAATAAAAAGATAATAAAATATGAAGCATAACTTGTGCAATAAACATAACGATGCAAAATAGCACCTAGCAACTTTCAATAGTTGATGTTGCTCGACTTCAATCTTGCGGATATGATTGGATCCGGGCAGTGTTTTACAGTAATTCTATGAAATCAGATATTATTTTTTATTGCTTATAATCTCTTCGGCTGTAAAATACACTGTAATATTTATGCTCAGTAGCAGCAGTTGTAAAAAAATAAACAACATAAAATGTATTACGTGATGATCAAATGATCTCTCAAGAGAAGTGATCAATTAAACTCAATGTTTAGATATCGATAGAACATCGTTCTATTTTTTAAAGCATTATTTTTGCTCTAAATGATTAATTAGAATTTTTGTTTTCCAGATATTTCGGACCGGTTACTCGCTTCATAGTCACGGGTTGAGTCAACCGTGTAACCGCTTCGAAATATCGGGAAAACAAAAAACTCATACCGTGGTAAGAAACCTGTAATTTGTGATAATCATTTAGTGAACAACCATGAAAAAATCTATTTAGCTTAGCCTTTTTTGCTCTAACTCAGGTCTTATGTTTTGTACATAAGATCTTTGTCAGATACATAGACGAACAATAGATTTTCACTGCTACTTTCTGTTGGCCCAAAGCGAGGAGACGCGCGGGACTTGTGAGTTGCCCTTTAAATTGGAAGCTATGCCCGGACATGGTCGCAGGACACTGCGACCGGCATTTCCGGCACTAGCTCGGATAGCTAGTAGAGGACAAGCTAGATATCCTCCGCTCCTTCCAGCCGTTTCGGTTATTGAGAACGGGTGGGACTCCGTTTTTCGGCGTCTAAAAGTGAGCGTGCCTTACAGCTCCGCCATCAATGAGGAGATTTGGACGGCTTAGCGGTGACAACTGCTAGTTATACAATGCGCAACCGGAAGTGGGCGTACCTACAGCTCCAGCACCTATCTGGAAAATAGGGAGGGTACCGTACGCGCAACCGGGGCAACTCACCCGAGGCACTGGCCTCTAGAGAAGAAGTTATTGACAACGGTCTGTGACAACCCTGTATTCTGACTGAACTGGGAGCACAGGTTATAGTGCCTTCCCGCATAACCAAGAGGTTGATAGGCAATCATTATAAACAAAAGTTATGTAGAAAAGGTATGGGAGCTGCCCAGCTGCTTTCTGTTACACCTTGTATGTCATAATATTAACGAAACTTGTGTGAAAGTACGGTAATGAAGCAGATTATATTCATTTTGTCAGAAATTGACATAACGAATGAACCTTGTCAGTTAATCACAATTAACGCTAATGAAATGGAAATTAACTAAATTTTTCTTGACGAAACTCAAAAGTTATCGAGAAATAACATTTCTAAGTAATCTTTAATTACTAAAGAACTCAAACTAAGCTAATGAAATAAATTTGAACATGGGTACTGAAAAATAAAAGAATTTGTACACGTACAGACGCGGTTATATCTTTGGTTCGTTATTTGGTTCGTTATTTGGTTCGTTATTTGATTCGTTATTTGGTTCGTTATTTGGTTCGCTATTTGGTTCGTACTCGCGCTCGTCGTTTGGTTCGTGCTTTGGCACATTCTGTTGTTCGTTCTTTGGATCGCTCTCTGGTTCGTATATGATTTCAGCCGCACTAATATTAAAAAAGAAAATAAAATCATTGTGCATTGTATTAGGTAGAGACACTCAGAGCACGTTAAGCTTGACACTTTGTACTTTGGATCGATGGAAGGGGAATGGTCCGCCACCGCGGACAACCGCAGATGGGGCCGTGGATCGTCCACCACGTGACCACAGCCCCGTCCCATGCGGGATGTGGAATCGTGATCATAGGACCTGTAAAGGGCCCAAAACTTTGGTTTGTTTGAAAAAACAAATATACGCGATTTAAATCGAGAAAAATAGTTTCATTTCCTATACTATATGTTAAACACTAAAAAACTCGTAGGACTATATATATATATATATATATATATAGAGAGAGAGAGAGAGAGAGAGAGAGAGAGAGAACTAAAAATAAAATAAGTGACACAGTAATGTTCCGGTTTTGAAGACTTAAAGATGCTGGTGAAATTATAGGCACAATGGACTTGTCAACGGGCATAACGGCAGTACCCTTTAGATCTTTGCGATTTAATGCTCTGAGTAACTTTACAACTGCTATGGACAGCCATGTCGTTCGCCACCAGGCGCACAACTTGTAAGTCCCGTCACAAAATTAGAAGACTGACTTTGGATTTTCTACGATTTATTTGTACGAACCGCCATGAACAACGTACTATGGTAAGCCAAGATAATCACAGAGATTAAAAAAACAGAATTGACAACCTGTCTCTTTTAAGAAATATAAGTAGACATAAACGTTTACAACTCAATACCGCGCGTACATCGTCGGTGTTTATTAAAAAGGGTGAAAACGTCATTAAAAAAAATTCCGGGTTTAGTTTTTCACGATGGTTTTAATAAAATATTCACGTCCTGCTTTAAATTCAATATTAAAACTTAAACTTAATTAAAACCAAAATTGAATTTTAAAATAAGACGTAAATATTATCACGCTCCCTTGAAAAAAAATTCAAAATGGCGCTTTCGCCCTTTCTACAAAACACCGACGGCACGCAAATCGCGCTGCTACGCTTGTAGAGAGTTACCATATCTGTCGTTGTCGGGGTACTACAAAAAATTAACCATATAAAACAAAAGACGAGTATGAAAATGTTGATGTATGTACATTTGGAGAAGAGAAATTCGTCTCTAGGTGGAATTTGGTAAAGATATTTTTGACAAGAACCAAATGTTAAAACAACAGTAACCAATATCAACGTACCGTTTCCTGTACTTATAAATAATAAGAACGATGAACGCGTTCCCGATGAACAAGGCCGCTATCAGCAGCGACGGGATCACGATGTCTGAAAGAGATGAATGGCATTAATGTTCTGTGTAAAAGAAAGAGATAACGCAATGAGTGACAACCAAACGTGATAAGGTCATTCGGTTTCAACTTTTGGTACCTACAATGCTGCTTTATCACTTACGTACAAGGTCGAATATTGAAACTATATATAAGAAATCGTACTCTCAATAATAAAATGGCGCAATTCAAAAACTGACATTTTTGGGAAACCGACTAAATAAATAAAATAAATCTAAAGTAAAATAGAACTAATACATCGTTATTCATATTAAATAGACTTTTACATATTTGGTACCAGACAAAAAATGCCAAACCGTCGCCTTACTTTCTGAAACTCGTATCTTATAAAGAGTGATTATTCAGGAGATGGAAACCTATTTATTTTAAATTCTTTTTCAAGGATGTTGATGTGAAATGTTTGATGAAAAATGTTTGATGTGAAATTAGCCTGCAAAATTTGTATATACAATCCATTTTTTGCATTTCAGTAATTTTGTATATTCTAAATATTTATTATTCTCTATTGTAAACTATGTATATTTATTGTTAACTTAGTAAATTTGTATATATATCGTCGCCTCAAACTCGTATCTTAAAGTACAGTAAACTCGTATGTAATGTAGCGTAATGTAGCTGTAGCCACGTACGTAAGTTTTTATCAGTGTCCCAGAAACTACTTACTTATCGAATATCACTTTATTAAAGTAAAACAATAAATTTATCTTATTATTTTAATCTAATTCTGTTTATGTATAGCTAGGACATGTATAGATGGCAGATAGTTAAGATATCGATAAGAATAATATCAGAAAATATAACGAAGTTTAATAAAAATAAAGAATCGTTAAGTTTTAGCAATTGTTTCGCGAATTTTTTTTCTGTTCTAAATCGTATTTCCACTCAGTCAGTCAGTCAGCCTTGATCATAGGATCTGCATAGACCCTGAACCTTTGATTCATTTGAAAAAACAAATGAACGATTTGAATCCAAAAAAATGTTTCATTTGCGATAAAAACAAAGAGGTTGTTGAATTAAGGTAAATCTTCTATAATTTCATTACAACTTTTTAGCCTCTTCTACGTTGTTATAGTAATAATAATAAATACTAAAGACTAGCATATAAAATGTAATTCTTTCGTCTAGTTCAATCATTGTATAAATCAAATAAAACATTTAAATGGATGAAAATATGTTTTTTTTTTTCTAATAATGTTTTTCCATTACCCAACATTAAGCGTAAATGTGTGTGTGTAGTCAGATTTATGTGAATATAACGAAGCAAATTCGTTTTTTTTTGTTCATGACAATGATATCGTTCTTTTGTAAATTTATTTATGGTAATAAATGTCCTCCCTGCTTACTACCTACGTAATCATCATGTATTCCACCCAAGGACGTCCATTCACAACCTGAAGTGCGCACCACGAACAACAATTACAAAATGGTGTGCGCATGAAAAACAGCCGGGAACGGAATTTCGTAATTCGAAGCGCGCAGCGTGCGCGTGTACCGTACACAGATAGATGTTCGTGTCGCGTTATAATGTAATCTAGTAATCTGTACCAAACTTATTATCTCTGTAATTTGTTACACTATATTATATAACAAACCCACACCAATACTATCAACCCCTCCAAGGTGCCTCGTAAAACACAAAACTATTTATTGTAGGACGGATCGATATGGGCTGTTGAGGTTTAATAATCATGGAAGCAGCTCTCAGTTGCTACACAGACAAGAGAGGATGCACTCATTTAATACTGTAGTCAGAGAGACGTGGGATGTGGAGTTGAAGGAGACAATTAAAGCAAAGGTCAATAGGGATTTAAACTATGTGGTTAAATTACCAACATGTGGTGTTCATTCTTTGACATCAAATTATTTTGTCAATATAGATGTAGATTATTTCTATACGATCATTTCGTTAAGATACATCTTATACGTTACATCAAATGCGTGATCTTTTAAATGTCTTTTAACTTTTAACTAACAGTTCTACTCGTACTTGGCCCGTTTAACTATTTACTGGGTTATTAATTTATTTATTACATTCGCCAAGAGAAATACACTAAAACACTGCAGAAATTACTCGAGTGTAAACCCAATAACAGGCAAATACAGCATTCAGATATAACATCGTATCAGAAGCGTTTACCGTTTGTTATATATTACAGACAAACAAATAGATATAATTGTAAACAATTCTAAGTCTGAGCAGTTATATAATAAACTTTTAAATCGATATAATGAGAACGAAAACAAATTCAAATTATTTACTGTACTCTCGGTAGATTCGTATCATAATAGCATTGGAGCCAACATTTTAGTTCTGCACCGTTTGGTATTAAAACGTCGATTAATTACTTTGCCACTATTACTTAGTGGAAAAGACAAATTTAAGGTTAAATGATAATAAAGTTGGCGTTTTGACAATATTGTTCATTTGGTGCTACACTGACGCAATTAACCCCGTTTACACAGTCACTCTATAGCGTGTGATCAGCAGGCCTAGCACGAAATGGCGCTATTTGTGCGAGAGCGACATAAAGTGCGAGATCTCTATGCGAGAATAGCAGTATCTCGCGTTTTATGTCGCTTTCGCGCAAGTCGTGCCCTATTGTGGTAGCCCTACAGGAGCGTGTAGGATAACTCGCGAAAAAGCCTGCACATGCAATCTTGTTCGATTACCTGTTTCCAACCTTTAAACTAACGTACTTTCGCGCGCGATTGCACGTGTTCGCTTATGTTACAACGTCAAGAGCGTCCGTGTAAAGGCTAATAGCGCTGGATATACCGCGTGAAACTGGCGGGTGTTGGAGTGTGCCACTGATGAGCACAATCGAGCGGTCATTACCTTTTCCTTCCAAAGTGTTAACACGCGCGCTCATTCCCGCGCGATTGCTGCATCACGCGCGATAGTGTCTGTTTAAAGCCCGCTAATATGCTTCTTGTAATGTTACAGGAAATAGATTAGAATTATTAGCATTTTTACAATACATATAAATTTAAAATTGCTGCCAATTTTTCTTTAAACATGTTAGTTGTAACATAGTATTTGTGTGTAGATGTGTTAACATACTGAATTCAATTTTGCAACTAATAACACAAATAATTAAAAACGTTTTTTTTTAATTATATTGATAACCAAGATACAAGTACTACACTATAGGGCCTTAAAGACGACTGCCTAAACTGCCTCCGTGGCCGAACGGATACCATGCCGGACTGCCACCCAGAGGTCCCAGGTTAGATTCTAGGGCCGGGAGAAACATTTGTGTGGCTTACATTTATTTCTCTCGTGAGTTTGGGTGTAATTTGTGGTTGTCTACGCGACTCAGGGTTTCTCTAGTGCGGGACTATGTTGAGTGTGTGCGTTATTATTATTATTATAACTTCGCGCTATAAAAAAAAACACAAAATTACACAAAATGATATTTTTTTTACGTTCATCCACGGAAGAATCAGTTTCATTCGGTTGGTACTAGAGATACTATAATGAATTTTCTCTCCCATGTTCCGTAACAAATACATCAGGGTACTATGAGCTTATTTTACATTCAGAGATCATATTTTATTCCTAAAAAGCAAATGTTTAATTATCGTGTAATGAATTTCTCCGTGTCTACCTCACACGCATCAAACCCTACGCAACTATAATACCATTTCCCCTTAAAAGAGGCGAAACTACCTCAGCTCGAATTCAATTTTTTCCCGTACTTAGACGGTCATTTTGCTCAGGTTCTAGCTGAAGGCTTTATTTCAGAATTTATCTTTCTACAAACGAAATTAAATCTATTTGAAAAATGTATATCGTATAGTATACGTGTTCAATTTAGTTCAGTTGATATAAAAAAAATCATTGGTGTATGTAAAATACCTAGGTACTGAACACAGCGGTTTTCTTGTAAAATGTAGAGGTAATTTTGTGTTTCTTTTCCACCGTGAAATTTTTAAGAATCGTGTTTTCACACCGTACAGTACAATATACATTACAATATACAGTACAATATACAAGTACAATATACATTTACTTATTATATGTACTTTTTCCCAAGCGATTAATTCAACACTTTCGCTGTTATGCAGAATCAACCAAACCAATTTGAGGTTGTATAGACTCTTAACACCGCACAACTCGAGACTTGCAATTATAACAAGGTTTTTATCTACATTCAAAGCAAACAAAATTTAATTGGTGCTTGATTAGCGACAGTTTAAGTCAGGTAGCCCACGATAAACACTAACCTTAAGTTAGAGAATAATTAAGTGGAACTAAAGTTTTTATTGAGCATGAATTAAACTGACGGGTACCAGCTTCAGGCTGGTTAATGTTCCCAAACAATAGTACACATACAGATGCATTTAGCGGAACAAAAAGTAAGAATATAAAATAGTAACGTTAATATTTCAATTTAAATAAAAATTAGACATGTCTATAGTAGAGTACCACATAGAATTTATATATTTTTTCTATAAACATACGATGAAAATGGCATAATATTTTTTTTATTATAAAAAGGTTAGCCAATGTTAAATTAGACGAGTGTCACAAAAAAGTCGATTAACCCGTTTATTAATACAATTTTATTTCTTTTTCGTTCAAGGAAAACACAGGTAATACGACTGACACGTACAAAATAAATATAGTTGCACTGTGTCCGGCCATACATTACGCATACAAATATTGATTATACATTCACTCACATGCACTTCGACAGACTAAACCAGGTGTAAGATTTTTTTTTAATATCACATGTGCTTACACATACGGGTTTAATAAGTAGTCAGTAGTTTAAATGCGGTGATAGTTTTAAATATATCTTAAGTTCGCCTCTGTGCTTGCTATAAATTTGTGAAATTAAGGGTCTATACTACCGAAATGGTTTTGGTTCTCTCCGCATAACAGTGCAAGTGTTGAATCAACCACTTTGGAAAAAATATATAGTAAAATTTAGTATATACACTGGTTAGTACGTATACGGTGTGAAAAAACGACTGCTAAAAATTTTCACGATGATAAAAAAACACAAACTTAACTCGAAATTTTACAAGAAAACCGCTGTATTCAATAGGTACTGTACATATACCGATGATTTGTTTTTAATATCAAATGAAGTAAACAGAACACGTACAACACACATTCAATACACATTTTTCAAATGATTTTAATTTCGTTTGTAGCAAAATAAAAACTCTGAAATAAAGACAGCATCCCCGTCACTCGACCTAAGCAAAGTGAACCGTATAAAAACGGAAAAAATTTGAATGCAAGCTGAGGTAATTCCAATTCTTAAATCAAACAGAAATAAACGTGCAAAAAGTTAAATTTCATGGTCCTCCTTTTATTTAAGAAAACAATCCTTATGATTGAGGCTTTCGATCAGTATAGTAAAATTACAGGCGTGTTTTTTTTTCACATTATTTTTGCGGATTCGGTTCCCGATTCAGAGTCGATTCAGACAGGATATAATATAAAATTCTTTAAATGCAGTTCAAACAGTTTTTTAAATCAAACTGAAACCGTGTTTCTGTAAAATTTTCTTTCTACAGTATTTAAGGTACAAATAAATAAATTATAATTGTGATAAAAAAAATTAAAATTTAAAACTGTTTATCACAAATATTAATAACAAGTTACAGTACATTCAAGGTAGAATCTTAAAATTAAAGATTATTTATCCTTTTCTAGTGAGTTGCGTTAATATGTAAGGTACAACAATTAAATCAATGACCAGTTTGTGTATGCCTCCTCTGATATTGATCTTTCATATAAAATCTTTTTAATTTGTTTTTTACTTGTATAGGATTTTTATCTGTTATTTCATTTATAAGATTTTTAATGAATTATGGTACTTTGCCTCCGTGTGGCATTGCCGCGAGACTCCCTGCATATTAACAAAAAATAACAAGTTAAAGTTATTATAAAAGACAGTCATAGTACCAAGACACCTTCACATTAAAGCTATTACCTTAACTTCAGTTGTAGAACTCTTGAACGTGAGTTAGTCGTAATTGCTTTAAGCCTTGTTAACTTTGTAGTTTAATAAGAACGAATAGTTAAACTTGCACTTAACTATTAAACGCTCGTTATCTGTTAAATTGTTCTCTATGATAAATGATAACTGAGAATATAACTTAAATAAATTCTTTTTATCTTAGGAAATGAAACTATTTTTCCGGACCTATATCGCGTATATTTGTTTTTTCGAACAAACCGACGTTTCGGGCCTTTTACAGGTCCCATGGTCACAGTCAACCGTGACAAATATACGCGATTTAAATCCGGAAAAATACTTTCATTTCCTATATGTAACAATCGCGAAAGTCTAAGAACGTTTTTATCTTTTTCAAACGAATTCTTATCTGCAAGAACATAATGTCTGGTGTTTTTTTTTTGCGCATCTTACAAATAACTCATAAGACGTTTATTTTATGGACTAACTCACGTAATAGAAGTTTTAATTTATCTGGTCACCCTGCTACTTAGTCCACTAGAATAGTATAGAAAGCGTTCAGGAAAGAGCTCTCAGATGTTTGGTTACAAATCGTTAAAAGCGAAAGCGCCATTTCGAAAAAAATTTAACGGGAGCATGTTTTAAGTTTACACAACTATTTTAAAATATTTACATCCACATTTAAATTCAATTTTAAACCTTGGACTTAGTTACAACCAAAATTGAATTGGAAAACAGGATATAAATATTTTAAAATAGTCATTAAAACATAAAACACGCCCTGAATTTTTTTTCAAAATGGCGCTTTCGCCATTTTGACAAAACACCGACGAAATGTGGTTACGGTCGCAGTCTCGTTGAATATAGTGAAAGGTGTAACAAATTTAAAGATTGTTCGCCGTAAAATATAGAACCTTATTTGCTTGCATAAGATTCTTCATGGCGAGATTGACTCTTCTTACCTTTTAAACAAAATAAATATCTGCACAAGGCGTAATCCTCGAATACCTAGCAAATCATTTTACTTGTGAACGTATAAGAATAACACTTCCTTTTATAATCCCCTCAAAAGAATGTGGCTTTACAACGAGATATATGTGAAAAATTCCGGTTTGGATATTTTTGACTCAAGATATGGAATATTTAAATGAGTAGTTACTCGCCTAGTATTTACCCAAACCCATGTCGCTTTTGTATTTAGTAAATAAGTATATTAATTAAGTAGTAAGTAGAAAAATAAAACAATTTTACCCGGATTTAAACAGCGTATATTTGTTTTTTCAAACAAACCTTCGTTTCGGCCATTTGCAGGTGCCATATCGTGTATATTGGTTTATTTGAAAAACCAATATACACGATTTAAATCCGGAAAAATAATTTCATTTTAGATCTGTCTTGTTACTTTATAATAATGAATCAACATAAGTAGGATTACAATCTGTAGGGCTAGCACGATGGCCGCGGAGCGGGTGCGCGAGGATGCGGCGGACGCACACCCGCTCCGGCGCAGACGTACGGGGAGAAGGCGAAGGCAGTTCGCTGCTCGCCTGATGCCCTAGTGAGACCAGCGGGCTCTGGACAGGGACTCCGGAGCCTGCATTGCACGGCCTCACTCGTCTGGGGGCGGGTCGGAGGACAACCAACAGGGGTATCCATAAAGATTTCCCCCCAGTCAAAAAAAAAAGGGCTAGCACGATAACTACTACTAAGAAACTTGGGCGAGGCCAAGATAAAGTGCGAGATTTCTATGCGAGAATAACAGTATCTCGCGTTTTATGTCGCTCTCGCGCAAATCGCGCCCCTTCTTGTTAACCCTACTGGTACAGAACTTTCAATATCATATTTAACTCTTATCAATGTAATTTGATTGTTATCTGTTTTGTTGTCCATAAAAATAAATAAATAAATTTATTAATTAACTAATGTACGAACAAAACCATAACATGACCAAATGTGTGTTGTACAAATTAAATTTTGTACCCTTTAAATTTAATATTTAATATTTATTTATATTTAATAAATTGTACAATGGATCCCTCATGAAAGACTGGCATAAATGGAGTTACGTCAAAAGTGCTTATTGTTCCATTAGATACAGAAAAATATAACCCACTCCTCTCCAATTCTAACTCTACCTACAATATTCGTCGATTCGGTGCGTACATTCGCACATTTAAGTGTATGTGGAATTGAACATGTTAAAAAAGAAGTTTATAAATAAAAGCATTAGCGTGTTTCTGCGTTGCGGCCTTGAGCACAATATATTTGTTTTGTGTTATATTGTACACTTACCGACTAACATGCTTGACTCGTTAGGGGGCAGCTTAGTGTCGTTCCCGACGGCTTGTCTAGCCGCCTCCTCTGTAACAAAATAACATTTGAACTCACGTATTCCAATATGTCGCGCCATGACCGCCGACTTATCGTCAGCGACCTTTTTACCTTAACAGCGTTTTTTATTGCAAATTATACTTTAAACTATAATGGACAATTTTTCCGCCAAAATAACATCAAATTGAAATTATAGCAAAAGCTAAGTTTTTCGTTACCTCAACTTTTTTTAAATATTTTAGTGTAACCGACAGAATCAATATTAAACAATCATAACGTAAGCGACTCCACATGTTATCACAACCGACATAGTAAATTACTATTTCGCCGTTTACTATTAACAAAGTGGCAAAAAACGTATTGCACCTTGTTGCATATTTTTAATCGCAAGTGTTAACTTCAACGCCTGAAAGCCTCAAAGTCTTTATACAGAGATGGCATTATATATTGTAAGCGCCAAAAAAGGCTTAACACTTTACTTTTTTTTTTAAATTAGCCGTTACAGTCTTGACGACGAAATTAATTATTACACATATAATTAAAATTCTATTTGGTATCGCATATTTAAATATAAAAATATTAAAAAACTCTCTCCTGTAAAATGTGTCCTTTGTTTTGTTAGTTCCGACACAAAGAGTCGTAACTAAAAATTTTACGCTAATGCTAATAATTTTAATGCTATCAATGCACGAAATCCGCATTTACGGCCACTGTCAAAATATATTTCAAGTTGATGAATTTGTAAAAAAAAGACAGGAGTCTACGCAAAACAGAAATTATTGGCACGTGGCCTACGAAACAAAAAGTTTGGGATATTGTTATTATTATTGTCTAAAAATGCCTATTCACTAATAACCTTGAAGAGCCGTAAATTGTGGCGTTTTGTGTACTCCATTCTTTTGACGTATGTATAAGAAAACACATTTGAACCCGATTTTACACGTTCTTTTTTTGCAATCAATAAAAGTGACCTCAAAAATTCGTATTATAAATTGTACAGAAATGTCCCTCCAATACACACGAACACATTTGAAACCGACTTTACACGTGCTTTTTTGCAATAAATAAAAGTGGCCTTGAAATTCGTATTATAAATTGTACAGAAATGTCCCATCCAATACACATGAACACATTTGAAACCGATTTTACGCGTTCTTTTTTGCAATAAATTAAAGTGACCTTGAAATTCGTACTATAAATTGTACACGAATACATTCGAACCCGATTTTATACATTCTTTTTCTGCAACAGATAAATGGTGTTGAAAGTAAAAACCATTTCGTTTACTTAGGCAAATGATAATATAAAATGTCGAATGTGTATTCGGTTATATAAATAGCGCGCGGTTTTCCTTCGTATAGGTATTCGGTAAATATGACTAAGCGGTTCGGGGAAAAAGGAGTTTTCCAACGACTCCAAAATTGTTACAAACCTCGATTTACACAAAAAAAATTGTATTATTAGCTTTGTTTTACTTTTCTGTATGTAAATTTTCATTACTATCCCGTTGTTACATCAGCTTTTTTGAATTTGAATTTGAACAGCTCGTTACGACTCTTTCGTTGTTCTATAAAATGAAAAAATTAAGGTATAATCCTCTTAAAATACCAAAGTCATGAAAAAATCCTATTAAAAATATAATCCGTTTACATTAAAGTCGCAAAAGTTTTTAAAAATATTTTCAACAATATAATAAGCTTGGAATTGGCTTAAAAGGTAATCGCAATTTCACTTAAAGCTTACAAGAACATACTCGGTCTATGAGAGATAAATACAAGCTGTGTTGTAAGCTTGTCCACGAGAGATTTTAAAATTAAAGTCAAATATGAAAAGGTGGATATTTAAAAAAGTAAGCTGACGTGGAACCGACTCGTGCTGATCATGTTTTGTCACACTGTTCATTGGTAACGTATGGATGCGAAAGAAAATTCGCTCGAAGCCGATACGTTGATATTCGACAGCGCGTTGTCTTAGCCGAAGCAAAACACACTACAAACAAATCCTTTTCACTCTTATCGCATGTACATAAAGCTTTTTCTGACCTTACTCCCTAAGACCCTTCGCCACTGTAACATTTGGACATCCCTTACATTTAAGAAAACATTAATTCGTGAGTTCAAACAATATTAGTCTACAACACTTATAACAAACGACCTCTGTAGTCACGCTGTTAGCACTATTATTACACCGTTTGATGAGGAAATCCCGGATTCGATCCCGAATAGAACCAAAGTTAGGAAAGTTCGTTTCGTTTCGTTCTACCTTACAAACAAACGAGAAGCCACTTGATCGTCTCCCATGGCCATTTGCAACATCAGAGGAACTGCCTATGCGTTGTCGGCCTTTGTAAGCCCTGTTGACTCGCTTTTTGAAGAAAGGAGATTATTCCACATCTTGCATCAGGCATCGAGGATATGGGGATGGGCTCTACTCCTTTGGCATGAGGTGCGATGATGGAAATGTGACGGTGGCACCAGTTCGAAAAGTTTCTCTAAGCACTCCCCATTATAAAGACGGTTCAACGTAATATACAGAGAGCCACGTCTCTGAGCCGTGAGGCTAAGGGACTCCGAACCGTTTGTGAGAGTGGGATCATGAACATCATGCGTTGGAGTCAAGTGCATCAAGCTAGTATTTGGGACATAGAGAACTGAGATGCGACAACACTCCATATATGTTCTGGTCTGGGATTGGTTCTGGTATAGGAATTCCTTTTTTTTTATAATACTAAGTGATGGGACGACCAAGTCGTGCGCATGGTGGCAATCGACACGCCTATCCATAACAGTTGCAGTGCCACTCAAGAGATTTAAATCGCAAAGATCTTATAGGCACTGTCACTACGCCTGTCACTATGAGACTTAGGTTGACAAATCCCATGTGCCTATAATTTCACCAGCACCCTCACCCTTCTAAACCGGAATGCAGTAATGCTCACATTACTGCTTGGCGGCAGAAATAGGTAAGGTAGTATTTCCTTGGACGAACTCTTTTACAAGGAGTTCTACTGCTACTAAATAAATAAATAAATAACGCACACACTCAACATAGCCCCGCACTAGGGAAACCCTGTGTCGCGGGTGCCATGGACACACACATAGACAACCACAAATTACACCCAAACTCACGAGAGAAATAAATGTAAGCCATACAAACATTTCTCCCGGGAATCGAACCTGGGACCTCTGCGTGGCAGTCCGGCATGGTAACCATTCGGCCACAGAGGCAGTTAAACTAAAATACTACTACTGATACCATAGGTATTTCTTTAGTTTGAGACCAAATTATCGTTTTTTTTGTTTGGAAAAACTAGCCATAGTCATCACCATGATCATCCACATGTACCTATCCCGTAATATGTGCCATCCACCAAGATCTTATCCCATTGTCGCCCATCTATGGCTCGCTACTTTGGCTATGTCGTCTACCCAACTAGCTGACATAACCGTAATAATATAAAATATATCTAACCAAAATCACATTAAACAATAACTGCAAGGTCTAACTTGAAACGGTTAAATATTATCTGATGTAAACCTGCCTCCACAAACGAATATTATTACGCTACCGGTATTTATTATGTGGACGATAATTAGGTGAATTTTTGATAACAACGACAGTTTAAACATGTCAAATGAATCCATGTGTTTGTTATAAAGCCGAAACGATCTGACATGGTCACACGGACTGATGATGGTCGGTTTCGATGATTTTAACAGGTTGATCAGACAAATTGTTATTTTTTCTTATATATCATTGCGCAGCGAAATAGTTTTCTCGCGTCAACATCAGACACAACAAACATATAAATTCTCGTAAAACATAGCCGTAAGCTGTTTTATTCTATCAGGTCAATCTCGTAGACGATCAAACTAAACAAATACAACAAACCACAACAAACCGCCTGATCGTCTCGGAAGCTCTTTAAGTAGAACTTTATGTATCAGTAAACTTAAAATCTCATGTCCCATAGTCGGCAACGCATTTTTGCTTTTATGGATAGTATGTACATAGTGTCGCAAATGTCTAAACCTGGCGGCTACCACTTTTTATAATATAAAATGATGGGACAAAGAAGTCTCAAGAGTAAGTGACGTGCAGAGCTTTAAATCGCAAAGATCTGGGGAGGACTGCCACTGCACCCGTACTGAGACATAATATTGACAAGTCCCATGTGCCTGTAATTTCACCAACACCCCAAACTTTCAAAACCGGGACGTAGGAGGTAATACTGACATTGCAGTACTTCTCTGCAGTGCTAGTACGACAGGACGCGACTTGCTCGAGGAGTGACATAGAAGCGCGACATATTGCTATTCTGGCGCGTCCATGTCGCTTCTGGCGCCGCTAGACTCATTCATAATTCTTTAAACAGAATAGATAAAATAAAAATAATTCGCCAATCACTTTCATATAATGGTGCTACATTTTTCAAAAAGTGATCGTATAAATTTGAAATACCTACAAACAACTTCAGCAAAAAAGTAATTACAAAATTCGCAAAATATAATATTGATTCCACGTACAAAATGCGCACGGTCAATTGGATGTTCAATTAAAATTTGGTTATCTCGTATACAATCACCAGGTGAATTATGATTGCACCTTTTTGTTTCAGGTCGTAATTATTAAAACAGCGATAAAATTCACAACAAAGGTATTCATTATTGCTGTTTTAATATCACCACCACATATATCTTAATCACATACGTACAAGCGTAAGCGGCTTTGATAGAAGAGCTATTAAACTCAGAGAAGCAATAAACGTCAATGTACACTTTTATTGTACCCAAGTGTACGAGAGTCCTCGAACCGTCAAACGAGGTTGAATCTTTTATTCAGTGACTCCTTTTAATTTCACACATTTTGTACGTGCCTACGCTGTTATTATAATTGGTTATTATCTGACGACCTCAAGTTTGTACAGTACCGATGAGATACCTGGTAGGTCCAATTTGAGAAATGAACTTTCCTAAACTGGTTTTGTTCTGGGTGTTCTGGGTAGTTCCCCGCAGTGAATTCCTTTGCTAAGTACTCAAGGTACACGGAATTTCTTAGTTTCGAGACCAGGCAATCGGTGTGGTTATCTGGCACAATATTGCATTACATAATATTATTACAAATTACTCTAAGACACAAAGGCCTTGATCTTGGTCGAAAAACCGTCAGCCTGAAGTGGAACTAAACAGCCCTTACCTATTTCTGCCCCCAAGCTGTACGCATTACTGCGTTCCGGTTGTGCAAGGTAATGATGCTGGTGCAATCACAGGCACAAAGGACTTGTGAACTTATGCCTCAGGGTGACAGGCGCAGTAACAGTGTGCCTCAGTTTGCGATTTAAAACTCTTGATTGGCACTGTAACTGCTATGAACAGTCATATCGCTTGACACTCAGACGCACGACTTGATCGTCTCGCCACTTAGTACCTTCAAAAAATGTAACTGGACACATCTGCCGCATGACAAACCGCACCGAACCGGAGTGGATATCACCGGACGCAAGCTGGAGATGTGCAAGGACCAGACGGAGTAGGCGCGAAGAGCTAGATGCTCATAACCGATCCAGTGCTCCACAACCACAACCCAGGCAGTTACCAACAAAAGGGAAGAAAATGAAAGTGGTACTATCTCTGGAGATTTATCATCAGTACCACCGAGAAGAGTTGAACAGTACCACGAGGACGGTTTCAAAAACCCCGCCGCCCCGTCTGGCCCTAATAATTTACTGTGTCCAGCGATAGAAATGACGTTGTTATACGTGTCACGGCTTCATTACTCCACAAAGTCTGCCGATATTGTGGAGTATTTACGGGTGAAAGCCAATGCTACCCTGAGGATCGAGAAGTTGGTGTCCCGCCACTATGTAAATTTTAATTCATCTATGGTGAGAGTACCAACTCGACATCTGTTGACCTTCATGAAAGATGAGTTTTGGCCGAAGGGGGTCATGTACCAACGTTTCTGAGGCCGGCTATCGGACATCCACGTTGCGTCACACGTCGCAGACAATACGTGTAAATAATAATTAGTCAGCAGTGTTTTTATTGTATTATTATGTATGTTAGTCTATAAGGTATGTATTTATGGGTCCTTGTTACTTGAATGCAAATAAATAAATAAAATATAGTAAATAAGAGATCTTGGGCTGTAGTATCATATGTAGTGGAGGAATGGACGGATTAGTGATGGCTGAAAATGGTTCAATTACAGGTAAAGACGCGATAATTCATTGCCCTCGTCTATCATTCAGTAATAATCGCTAGCGTTCAATTGCGTCAACACCTCTGAAATTGCGTCGTTACAAAAATAACACAGTTTCTGTTCGTTCTACTGAATTGCTGTACTTACACCGCATGTTCTCCAAGGGCGGAAGATAATTCAGTTCACAAAGCGAGACAACGCCGTCTCCATAACTAATGTGACGTATGACCCTCCAAGGACTTTAGGGGTGCAACTTATAAGCTACTTATATCAAGGGTATCCATAAATGATATATGAATGATAAAAGCTAGAGAATGTCATTCCCTACAATTGTTAAGTCCAAGGATATTTTTATTAAAACTTATTTTAGCTATATAATACAGACACAATACAACCGAAAGGTAAAAGGTAATAGCATCCATAAGCCATTCATTAAGGAAATCATCTTTGCACAGCAATTGAAAATTTAATCTTCCTAATTAAATAACACCGAAAGCAAAACTCTCGAATGAACTTTAACCCTTTGATTTTCAGTTTTAATCTTTTAAGCAATTAACTAATTAGGCTGTCGAGTCGAAAAGTCATGAAAGTCGGAAGTGATAGCAAAGTCATCAATCAATACATACTTGATTTGATTATGGTACCTTTAAGAAACTTACCTAAGAAGAAAAAAAACAAAGTAAACAGTAGTCTAGGGCGTCTTCAAATTAGAAGCTTAAAGAAGCGCTACAGTGGCGCCACTACTAATTTTCATACAATAGTTAGAAGTGCAGCTGCAGCGCCCGTGCCAGTGTCCTGACACGCGCGCGCCACTATTGCAGTCACAATTAGTGAACTAAAAAATTAACGTCTTGTTGAAGGCGTCCTAAGTATTATTTACTGTAGATATTTCATCATTTGCGTTTTGATATTAATTTCATATTGTCAGTTTCATTGTTAATGAAATGAAAACAATATGAAATACTTGATTTGTAGGTGGCACCTTCAAGAGGATAATCTGAGAAATAAACAACTAAGTAGGCAGTGGTTTTAAGTAAAAACATGAAATACCAACTACATTTGACACTTTGTGCTGCCGTTCTTACCGTAAGTGGCATAGAGTTTGATATAAGTGTTAAACGTCAAGCTTCGCGTGTTCTTGACCCTGTACTTATATTTTCCAAGGCTTATCTTAGACGTAAAACAACTAAACAGGGTAGTAGACTGAAGTATAATTGTGAGGTTAACAAACATCGCTGAAATAAAGATCATCGTGAAGATACTCTATCGAGTCTAAATAACCAAAAAGCCACTCGATGTCTGCACCCAGCAACAAGGGCAATATCAATACTTGCTAAGCTTACGAAAACAAAAATCTATAATGCAGATTCACAACCCTATTTGACAGTCAACGAACGGGTGACTCGTTTTACGGGTGGCAAAGCCCTACTAAGCCTTAAAGGGAAAAGACTTCCGAAACTGAGCATATTTAAAAATGTTGGAAGGAACGTAATGTCTTAAGACGTGCGGAATAATTTACGCCGCTTAGTTTGACAGTTTGAAGAACTTAGGCAATCATGCGAGAATTTAATTAATACTTTATGAATCATAACAACGCATTTATTAATTGGTCTTGTGAAGCTTTTCGCACAGACGATAAAATTTTAATTTATTGCATTCACTGCATTTCGAAAGTTTCGTCTGCCGCCTTCGCTGGAACCACAATATAACGACCGAGTCGTCTGACAGTGACTACACCTGTAGCCAAGCCTTAGCGAAATGAGAATGCAGAAAGCTGGTCCACAAGATTTATTGTACGAGATAAAGAAAGAGGAAAAGAAAGCTGTAGCAAATAATAAAACGATAAAAAAAGTACAATTGTTATAAAACACTCTCTATAAAACCAGTCGACTAAGCACCGAACTACAATCGCCAAACTACTCTGTTTACACTGTGTGTTTACACTGGATGACTGCCGCCTTCGACAGTTAAGCGAAAGCGACCTGTCAACCTGCTACCATTGCTAACATTGTGTAACGTTGTGTAAATGTGCTATAACATTACAGCAAAATCATAGAAACAAAAAATAAAGAAATTATAGGAGTAACACTGAGAGGGAAGTAAATAAAATTAATATACAGGGTTATTTATAAAACAACCCCACAGGTCAATATTACTAACATCATAAACAACAACTTTTGTTCCTTGACTTTTAATAATTCATCAGATTTTACTTTCATACACAAATAAATATATTTTTTTAATACAGTTGCTCAAAACGTGGTATTTTTCGCACTACAAATCGTGCGGAAAGTTGGATTTCTCGCACTAGTGCTTTTTACTTTTCCAGTTTTTTTTTTAATTTACTGTTGTTTTAAGTCTTAAACATAGAACTAAAGAGATTGTATATTTATTTCATATTTATGTGCTTTGTGACGTAAGTCATTCGTCATTAAAACTTATATTTATTCACAAATACTATATAATGAACGTATCGAGTGGAGGTCCACAGTCTCTGCCTACCCCTGAATGGGTGACAGGCGAGATTTTTATGTATATATTTGTTTTATGTATTACAGATAAATTGTATCTCACTACCGTGCACGGGTTCCTAAAGAAGTTTAAACAAAAGTACCAGGACTTCATAATAAGAAAAGTGGTTACAGACCGATATTATAGAAAATAAACAAAAACAGCACGTTAGAACTATATTTCCATAGACTTTTAAATAATGGTTGCAGTGGTTGTATTTCATTATTTTAATTTACTAGCAGAAAATGAGTTTTTTTTAAATACTGTTTTATTTTACTTTCAATGTAGTTTTTTCGCAAATGTATTAAAAAACGTCGTCTGATACACGTGCGGATTTGTCATTTTCACTTGTCTCGATGCCTCGAGACTCGTGGATAGTGACTAACTTTCCGCACTTGTATCAAAAATAACTATTCTCAAACATGTTCGGAAATGTTTGCATTACTTTCAAAAAACGAACATTGAATGTTTATAATTTAAGGACCGTGTGACTTCTTTCCGGCCAGGGCCTGCAAAGTAAGGATGAAAATCCATTACTGTCCACGTCTCTAAACTTTTAAATGTACCTACTAATAATGAACTATGTAAACGGACATAAGAAAAACTCATACAGCCAACTGCCCAGTGTTCATAGTTGTGAGAATTAAAAATGTACCTGTACCGCTTACTTAAAAAAAAAGAAACTAGCTGTAACATTTAACACGTCACACGTTTTATATTAATTAATATATTTTTTTACTTTTTCTATCGCACATATTCCTCTCTTTAGTCTTTTATTATTTCCTCACATTGCTTGAGAAAAATATTTTACATGCCTAGGCGGGGACGGGGATTGCTTGACTCGTATTAATTACAAGGCGTCGCTAGCGCTCGTCCTTGTAACTCATACTCGTCCAGCAATCCCTTACTTCCCGGCCTCTGCAATAATGTACTATAAATGAGATCGCTCTAAATGGTAATAACTCTGTGCACGATGAGAGTGGGAGACGATTACACGTTTGAACTTACATTTGTACCAAATACAGATCTAAAAAATTTAAATCTAAAAAAATTTTGGTAAATTTATTATGTTTGTTAAAAAATCATAGAACAAAAATTATTTTTTATGATATACAGGATTCACTTTTTTTTAAAAAACGTTTCGTGAATCACAAAAAAAAGCGTAGTTTTATACAGAGGCTAATGAAAACTCAGCAGGTTTGTCGAGGTATGTCTTTACATTACGTCGAATAAAACGGGGGCTCAAGTTTAGCAAATTTTATAATAATATTAAATAATATATATAATAATAAATTGAGTATACAATTTCATGCTTTAAAGTTCGTAAATAAAAATACGAATTAAACTAGTTTTCGTAACCGATAATGAAAACAGAAGATACCGGTAGTGAACTAAAGGGCCAGAAACACCAAACTTCGCCCGATAAAAAAAACAAAGTTCCACAAGATTTACAATTTTTGCTACGTTCTCTCTCTACTCTACGGAAAAATCAGTTTCAATCGATTGTTATTAGAGATATTTCAATAATTTTTTTCTCCCATGTTCCGTTCTAAATATGTCAGGAGACTATGAACTTATTTTATAAAAAGGACATGCTAAAATTGAAAATATCGTGCTATGAATTTCTCCGCGTCTACCTTACACGCATCAAAGGAACCACGATATGCCAATTCGCATTTTGTTTATTTTAACCGACTTCAAAAAAAGGAGAAGGTCTTCTATTCGATTGTTTTTTTTATGTGTACGTTACGCGATAACGCAATTTGTGAACCGATTTTGATGATTCTCTTTTGTTGGAAAGAGGGTACCTCAGTATTGGTGCCATTTAAATTTGAAGACAATATTCCACCTCTAAAGGTGAGGAACTAGGGGATAAATCCGGTTTCGCGCACTTTCCGGTAATCTATTTCAATAAAACTTGTCAAATAGATGTAATTCCACAAACTTCGAGGTCGCTTTTTTTAGTACTTTGTACTCAGATTGTCTTTTTTAAATTACTTTGGTTTTCATTGTAACATGAGTACAATTTGCATTTTGTGATGACAGCCATTTTTCTTGTGGTGGAGAGCTATTAGTGGCTAAATTTGGACTGTAAATCTGCGACACATTAGAGTATACAAAGCGCTATGACAATGCGGTGTACCTTTGTTTAGCCGCATTACAATTTTGGATGATCAGTTAACGTTTTATAAAATGACTAAACGTTTTGTGACGCAGTGTATTACACACATTCGGCTGCGACATTTACATTATTATTTTATTTCTGCCGCCAAGCAGTAATGTCAGCATTACTTTGTTCCTGTTTTGGACGGTAAGGTGCTGGTGAAATTACAGTATTGTCAACTTGTGTCTCAGGGTGACGGGTGCAGTGGCAGTGCTCCTCAGATCTTTGCGATTTAAACCTCTGAGTGGCACTGCAACTGTTAAGGACAGGCGTGTAGCTTACCATAAGACGCACGACTTGCTCGTCCCGTCACTGGAAGTTATTAAAAAAAAATTTACGATACCATAGTCCTGCTAAGTTGTAAGTAGTTTACAAATAACCCTGTATAAAATACTTTATTGGTTAGCGGCATTCCGTGGAGTAAAATATTTTACAAGATCAGAAGTTGCAAATTTGAACATTGGGGAAAAGGGTAATTTATTTTACTTACTTTTATTGCAATTTTTTAATTTTACGAACTGTTTCCTTAATACAATTATTTGTCATGGATAATATAATTTAACAATTAATTGATTCAATAAGATTTGAGTACCTTCAAATATTATAATACAAAGATCGAACAAAAAAATTCCTTCGACCCGACAGGATTTGAACCTGCGATCACGCTGAACTGTTGCGTCTCTCTGCCAACTGAGCTACTGATCGAACCAGCAGAGCGACGATATTCTTATGTCTGTTATAGATCATTGTAAATCATTCCTTTCAGTTATAAAGCATCATATATAACAGCATATGATGACATGGGACTTTTCACCTTGTCTCAGGGTGACGGGCTTAAAGCTCGGACCTTAAAGACGGATTTAAAGCCTTGAGGACACTGCAACTGTTATGGACAGGCGTGTAGCTAGCTTACCATCAGCCGCACGACTTGTTTCCTTTGTCGTTAGCTTTCGTACTGTCACTTGATGTTATTAAAAAAAAAGATCCCTGGGACTTGAGACCGTCATTTCTCGGATTCGCAACTGATACTAATCGGACGTAGTGCGCGAACGCATTTAGTAGTAGATTTTTTTTCTCTCAAATTTGGAAGGAACTACTGCTGAGGTACCAATGGGTACCCTCTTACAATTATAAAAGAATCATCAAAATTAATTCACAAATGTCGGAGTCATTGCGTAACATACACAAAAATATACAGTGGAATTGTGAACCTCCTCTTTTTTTTAATTTCGTTAAAAAGAACTATAACACAACAACGTACCGGACAATCACGCCAATTACGTGGTCTCGAACTAGGAATTCCCTGTACTATTAGTACCAGAACAACAGAATCCACTCCGAGACACAACCCAGAACCAAGTTAGAGAGGTGAAACGATGGTATCGAAGGATTTATTAAGTTACGCAACCTTTCATTCGATTACGCATAAGAACTGTGCCTAAACAAATATTATCTTTATTTTATACGTAACTTTATTATATAAGTCAGGTGGGATCAGAGAAACATACTTTACTTTGGCTCAAATATTTTCACATATAGGAAGAACAGATAGTCTTATAAGAATGTTTAAATGCACTAAACTTGCCTCTATTTAACCGCTTTACAACTAAAAAACTTACGACGTATTTGCAGAAAACTGGCAAAATACACTAACGTTTCTCATCGCCCAAAATATAGAATAAGAGGAAACAGAACAACGTATTTCTTATAAAGGTAATGTTACAATACCTTATGTTCGGGCGATGTCGTAGCGTCATCTGTTTAAAATAGTTTAAACTAATTTGTTTGTCTGTTTTATCGACTGTGAGTTTTTTTTTATAATATCAAGTGACGGGACTAACAAGTCGTGCGCCTGATAATAAACTACACGCCTGTTCATAACAGTTGCAGTGCGACTCGGCTCTTTAAATCGCAAAAATCTGAGGCACATTGCCACTGCGCCCGTCACCCTGACACGTAAGTTGACAAGTGCCATGAGCCTGTAATTTCACCAGCACCCTTACCCTTCAAAACCGGAACACAGTAATGCTGATATTACTGCTTAGCGGCAGAAATAGATAAGGTGGCAGAGCTTTACTGCTACTATAGCGCTATTGAGACCATAGCGCTATTATAAATTAAGGCTTCAAGTCCCTCTTACCCCGGTGTTCCTTGTGCCCAACCTCACCCTAATAAAAATTTTACCAGGTGTTCTAAATAAATAAATAGTTAAAGTTTTGTCGACCTTTATTACACTCAAAACCGTCTTACAAACACTACTTCAAAAATAAATAAGTTAGTACAAAGGTAAGTAAAGTGAAATCTCTCGCAAAAGCAGAATCTAGCAGTGAACTTGTCGAGCAAATTATAACATTATTGTAGTGTATAGCACTCGCACACGATCGATTTGACGATGATGCCTAATGAAGCCATACGAGGGGAAGAGTTGAACCAAGGGTTTATTTAAGAGGGAGAGGAGTCTCGTAGACATGTCAACGACCTCCCCGAGTAAACGTGCAAAAGTTTTACCACGTCTTTTTATCAGGTTATAATGTTTTATTTTTTAATATTTATTTTCATACAAACAGACATTACAATATTACTGAATACGGAAAAAATTGACAATGCTATAGACAACGAATATTATTACACTGAAATAATAATAACATAGGCTAAAATGGCTTAAATGTACCAGAAAACAAACACATTTTTGGACCAAAAACGAATAGCTAAACCAAAGATGCTCTATACAAATTTGTAGTAGGTAATTTGTACTATGACCAAATCGCACCCTTAGTAATATAAGGGCACAATCCAAAAAAAGTAGATTTTTGGGAAATCGCGTATTAAGATTCTGGATTCCTACATTACACCTATTTTTTCAAATAACATGCTTATTATTTAAGTTATAAATATGAAATTTGGCAGATTTGTTCTTTGATAAATGTATTATAAATAGCAATAAAAAAAAATAATATAAATAAATTCCATAAGTTTCAAGCAAGTTAAAAAAACACTTTCAAGTTAGACCCATATAGTACAAAAAATATAACAGAAATATGGAGCTATATAAGTTTGATCCCATTTATTATTTAAGTCCCTATCAATTCCCAAATTTCCCAAAAATCTACTTTTTTTGGATTGTGCCCTTATATTACTAAGGGTGCGAAATGTTCTATTAGAAACCTCATAAACTTTTTTCACGCACATTATAATGTATTTTAATATAACTCTCATATTTTTTCTAAGTAAAACATAAATTTTTAAAGCATAGACATTCTACACGAGCCTATGGGTCAGGTTTACTCAGAAGGCCTACAACTCCCTATGCATTTTATATAATAAGATATTCAGGGCTCTGTTTGGGCTTCCTCGCTTCTGCAGTGTTCGCTACTATAATAATAGCTAATATATATCGCTACTTAATATCCGCTACTACATGTCGCTACTCTATAAACAGAACTATGAGTTTCAATAAAAGAATTTTGCTAATTAAAGATCTAAAGAAAGAAAGAAGTCTAAAGATCTTGCAATCGGGCCATAAACCTTTATAAAAAAAATGTTGGTTAATATATAAGCGATACTTAGCCATTTCTATTCTATCTCTTTGGTTTATTGCTTTGTAGCGTTTGTTGGCTTTCGTGTCGAGTTTGTTGTCATAGTATGTTAATAAAATATACATTAAAATCAAACATTAGTTATCTATCATTATTTTATTTACTCATAAAAAAGTATTGTTAGCAATCATTACTTAATTAGGTCTTAAAATCTCGTAAAAATTTAAGCAACTCCGCTATAAGAACCCTCATTATACAACGATTGCATAAAATCCTATTAGTGTAACACAAATGTGTTTTTTTTTCCAGGGAAAACATAAATATAAATTATATAAACATAAATGTCAATATCGGCGACCTTCTCGTCATGTATGTTTTTCGACATGTATCTATCAGATGCTGTGTTGTTTATTATTTATTACAAGTTACTACAGCATAGAAGAATGTCAGCATTTACCAATTTATTTTTTATTTCTTTCTTTTTAGTTGTCATGTAAAGTTGGTGTTTTGATAATACGCGTTTATTCGGTGAACCTGTCGATATAGTTTCATAAATTTTATGTACACATTTGAAGGGAGAATAAGGTTTTGATTTTCTTGAGAATACGTAATAGAAGATGCAGGCAAGCGCGTATATTACCCTAATTCAAATGCAATAATATATATTAATAGTTAAAAAGATGCGAACAAAGACAAGTCCTTTGAGATATATTAAAATGAGTTATAAGTTCCCGGAGTCTTATTCCATGTATCCATTTGTACACCGTTTACCAAGAGGCACCCTGAGAATTGTAGGTAGGCAATAAAACTCTAGAGTTGTTAAAAAGAGCTAGTTTATTGTACCCTAAGGGTACATCACTTACACAAAAAATGCATCCGCTTATTACTAAAATGCGGACATTTCAATACGCGAGGCTGAACATTAAAGCATCGGTCTAGCGGCTTTCGTATCTCAGTAAATATATCCATCCAATACAAGCTTCTAATCACATTGAACACTTATAATAAACACAAGTATGGTAACTCCCTACAAACTTACACACACACATTCGCATAATCTAGTTTGAACGTTTGAATGGACTTACCATACTTATCAATTATTAAAACTCTAGCGGCGTAATTGGTCATCACAAAATTATAATGTAAATACAATTCTTTTCAAAACCAATACTTCTAATTGCATCCTACGTCTTCAGCGTATATATGACGTTATATAATTTGAGTGTTTAGTATGTTAATTAAATGACTATAATTGAACGTTATGACTAAAGCATTTAGTAAAAAATGATGAACCTCCCGAAGGAACAACTCGCGGCCTCTAGCAGTATACATGACAATTATTACGAAATTAAAATCAATATGAACAAAAACAACAACTATAACATTATGCAATTGCCTACAGCTCTTTGATTATTGCATAAATTATAAGTAATTATTAACTTAAAATTTAATAAAATAATTGTGACGGTATTCTTATTTAAGTAAGTTGTGATCAGACTTTGGGAAAATATTGTAACACTATATAATAAGCTTCTGCAGCGCTCTCTTAGAATTCGAAAGATGAATTAATCTATCCAAAGCACAGACAAATCGTAAAACGGAACGGAGACTTTGACGAGTTTAATTATCGCGACGATTGTACAAGTATACTAAAAGCTCTATGTTCACATGAACGTAAATTATAGCCGGAGCTAGCTTTATTCTATGCGACACGACAACGTTACGACTTTGATACGAGTTTTACTATATTTCTTGTGACATGACCATAGTCAGTTATAATGGATTGAAATAGTATAGTAATGATGTTGCCACACTTAAAAGATTTGAAAAAACCGACAACTTTTTGCTTTATAACCAACGGTTTCTGTTATTGTGTAACTGCTTACAAATAAGCTTGACGGAATTTAGGAAGGGTTACTTTAGTAACAGTAGAGCTCTCTATGAAAGAGTTCGTCCAGGGAAGTACTGTCACCTTACCTATTTCTGCTACCAAGCAGCAATGGGTAAGGTGGCAGTCAGCATTACTGTGTTCCGGTTTCGAAGGTTAAGGGTGCTGGTGAAATCACAGGCACATGGGACTTGTCAACTTATGTCTCAGGGTGACGATTTAAAGCTCTGAGGACACTGCAACTGTTATGGACAGGCGTGTAGCTTACCATCAGGCGCACGACTTGTTCCTCCCGTTACTTGATGTTATAAAAAAATACTTTCTGATTACAAATAAAACGCTTCCTGTCATTTCAAGCGACAAAATACAGAGAAACTCAGGTTTTATAACAATATATACAATGTTAAACACAAGGGTAACACACCATTAACAGGATGTAAAAGAATAATCGCAAACGTTGACATAAAACGACCTAAAACTTAAGCAATCTTCGTAGAACGAACTTCCAAACTCCTCGGTGGAATCAAATCAAGATGTATATTAAACTCGTATTGGTAAGTCGACATTTAATGACTATTGTACAATATTTGTTTAACTCCGTCGACTAGACAATCTTTTATTACGAATTCAATATGGGTTGAAATTTTTGCTTTAGTAAAATTTCGTATATTATAATTGTGTTCATTTTCCGAGAGACGGGGAAAGTAATCAGTAAAGTTTTAATAATATGTTGCAATATTTGCCTTTAAACTTGAAGAATAAGATTTACATTTGGATAATATAAAAATAGATCTTTTTAGATTATACTAGCCATGTCATAATTAGTAATAAAATATACTAAGTGACTAGGTGAAGAAGTCGTGCACTTGGTGGTAAGCAAGCATTTGTATATTTTGATAACTTTAGAGATATTTGCAACTATAAACGCACACACTCATAGTCCCTTTTGCAGGAAACCCTGTATCGCGGATGCCATGGACAAACACATAGACAACCACAAATTACACTCAAACTCACGACAGAAATCAATGTAGCCATAGATTACCAACTCACTTACAACTCTTGCCAGTTGGCAAACTCAAATTAAAAAACTAAGTAAGACGAATTACCACACTCAACTTTCACAAAAGAACATTATGCACTATTGTTTTAAGTCTCAATGAGTAATTTATTGATTTCAGTATTTAAGTTCTATTAGAATAAGGGTCATACTTCAATGACTTGACTTTTCTTTATCAGATTTCAACGCACATTTCATCATAATAAGCTTGATTTATTATCTCAAGCAAAATAAACGTCTATTTCATCCTTTTTGTCGCCTTTATAAGCTTCCTTTAGAGGTTGCAACTTTTTTCTTCTACAAAGGATATAATTTTAAATTCCACATAAATTGCCGCCATGATTTCCTCTTGGCAAAAAAGGAAAAATTACTTATTTCCGTAATGGAAATGCCACTTTGAACATTTTAACGTTCAACACTTCTTTAAAAACTACACAATACTAACTTTTCCAAAGTGCCCTTTTTCGAGATGAAAACATTTTGGGACTAGACACTTTGAGTGATTTGTTTTTTCATCTAATTACCAAAGTGTGCAAATCGATAATCAGGTTCAACCGGAAACTGTATTTCATTTTTTTCTTTATATTCAGCAAATGTCTAAAGTAAATATTTACCTCATAATAAGTATATATTTTATTTTTCTATTTCTCTTTTTCTTTCTTTTATTTTTGTTTTTTATTTAGAATGGATAGCCAACACAATGCACATACAGAATATAGCTATTAAGGAACAATCAAAATATAAAATCACCATATATATCGCAATTACAGGCCACTACAGCATGCTAGTAGTACCAAACGGTTTTTCGTCATATGTATATAGGATACAAATTAAATGTAACAATTTTTACGTAATATAATTTTATTTTAACTTTATTGTAATTTTAATAAACATGAATCTTATTAAAATTCTAAGCTTCTTAAGCTTCAAAACTAAAATAAATTATGAGTTTTATTTTAGTTTTGAAGCTAGGCAAGGAATCTTTAAAAATATCCAAATCACATAGTCTGTGAAACTGTTTACAAGTTAAGTAACCAAAATTAGAGACACGAGTTTTAAAAGGTGTATATAATTGAACCTAATGTACTGAGAAGTGATGGAGAACCAATTTAATGACTCACAATTTTATGGAAAGAACATAAATCAAGCATCATTCTACGATTAGACAAAGACAGCGACCTGTACATTTTCAAGTGTTTGGTGTAAGAGTCACAAGCAAGTGTCCAGAGCTCCCTCTTAATATCAAACATAGCGATTCGTGATATCTATTATATTTCGTGAATGTAATAGATATCAAAAAACTACTGATATCGAAAGTACGTTACCTAATGAATAAAATGACAACTTTAGTTGACCTATATATTTTAAGAGTTAACAATAAGTTTACAGGTAACAAAACTGCCATAAATTAAAAACTATGCTTTAATTGAACATATGCAAATTGATGTTTATTTTTAAGTAAGTACAAAATTTTGTATTCAAAGCAGTTGTTCGCAACTATGGCCTACATAAGAGTCATATTAAATGTATATGGAAGCGTTTAATGGTAAATTTTTAATATTTCTAGTTTTATTTTTTAAAAGTTATTGATGTCTCTAGTTCTTAGGTTTTCGCGATTGTTACACATAAGACATGAAATTATTTTTCTGATGTCGTTTTACTTTTTTGGTAACGTACTTTCGATATCAGTTTAAAGGTTTTTGATATCTCTTTTATTTACGCGATTGCATCCTGTATACATTATGTTCTTTCGCATAGATGATCTTGTCTAACATTAAATAAATACGTCGAAACAGAGAAAAAAATATAAAGAATCGTGATAATTGTCCGAAGTACAGGAATTCTTAGCCAATAAAAAAAAATGGAAATGGTGATGTTTCGTTTTACGCCAAGATCAGAATTATGATTAAATTAAAATTGAAACGCCGTGATATTTTCCTTTAAGCCAATAAAAGACACTAAAGGAAAAATCCAATTATTATTTCACCTTCACTTAAAAGAAGTAATCATTTAATCTGACGAAAATAAGGTCTGAAAAGAAATAAGGTACAACGGCTCTCAAAATGTAAAACAAAGCTATTATCCGAAGGAAACATCCCAAAGTCGAACCGAAGGTTTTAGAGACAAAAATGTTTCAATACAAGGTATTATTGTAAACAATATTCTTTTATACACCGACAATTGCTTTTACGTTATAGCTATTTATTTGACACAGCTGAAAAGGGAGCTTTTCTTGCTTACGTGTTAAAGAAATTTCTCGTTGTCACAAAGATATATCTACCTCACATCATTTTCTAAGAACAAAATGAGAATTTACTCAGCGTTATCGTATTGAGTTTCTGTCAAACGTAAATAGTCATTAACAATCACATTTTCAAATGAGAAAACAAAACTGACTAATAAATACTACATGGATATTTACTAGCAATAGAGCTCCTTATGAAAGAGCTCCAGGAAAGTACTGCTACCTTACTACCTATTTCTGCCGCCAAGCAGTAATGTGAGCATTTCGGTTATGAAGGGTAAGGGTGCTGGTGAAATTACAGGCACATGGGACGTTAACTTATGCCTCAGGGTGACGGGCGCAGTGGCAGTGCTTCTCAAATAGTTTTTTCCTCAAATTGTGATTTGAAGCTCTGATTGGCACTGCAACTGCTATGGACAGGTGTGTCGTTGACCATGAGGCGCACAACTTGTTCGTTCAGTCATTTGGCATCATAAAAAATATCGCGTTTGGTATTCAACAACCATATTTTGCTTTCGTCAATATTTTATAAACAAAATGCGCAATAGTTGTAAGTTCCAGGAAATATCACAAGTAAATACCAGGTTATCGAACTATTCGATACCGTAACATACAAACTACTTGAATTGATGTGTTCAATAATTGTGATTGTAATATAATCTTTAGCACGGTTCAAATTCCCACAAACTAACTAAAACGCAAGCAACGCTTCTATCTACGTTTGACAATGGTACAAATATTTATATTTTGTATAACGATTTCGTCGTATTCCTGTTAAATTGTCATGAATACAAGCATATTAAAGTACCTTTAGATAGAATTCCACGAAAGGAATGCGGGAAAAATTCCTTTATTTCCGTCTTGTCCTATTTGTCGAACAATCTCAATTTGAGGAACGACAATACTTATCAACTCATAGTACTGACATTGTACTTTATCGCTTTACAAGTTCCGGTTTCGTGATCTTTATAATATCGGTGTCATTTTCCAATTTCAAATGGCTGGTAATGATTATATTGACCTAACGTAGTACAGGGCTACCGCTTAACCGAGTCGGGTCCTGAGGTAGTTGCGCGGTGCGGAAGGAGTAACAGTTTACGTAACAGTTACGCGCTGCACACGGGATAATTTCTACAAGTTTTTTCTGACGATATTCAATAAGAAGTTGATTGAAAAAAGTGCCAAGTAGCTTGTCTATTCATTTCAATTATCAATGAAATAAGATTTTTTATTGAGTAATTTGGCAGGCCATTTTTTCAATCAACTTGCTTTTGAATATCGTCAGAAAAATCTTGTTAAAACTAACCCATGTGCAGCGCGACATAACTTTGTACTAATTGTTCCTCAGGACGTGGCCGAAGTACGACATCTACCTGCACTTAACTGTTTATTGGGTATTTCTATATTTGTAACCCGGTCACTCCACGAGATTCCCACAATACGGCGGTAAACCCACATCTCAAAAGCCCTCAACTTCCTAGTTGTGTTCTATGTGAGAGATCAAGTTTCTACGCCATATAGAAGGGCTGAGAAGACGTAACAGCGTGCAATGCGCAATCTTGACCTGAGACTAAGGTTCCTAACAAACAGCACTCTATTCATTTTGAAGAAACGAGTCATTTTGAAGCGGACTTTGATTTCTTAAGCATGGTCGCCGCCTTCATTCATCTGACTATACAATATAGGGAAGATAATATGATAACTTGACGATAACATGATAACATAGCTCATTTTCATCAACGAATCAATATTCAATATTGTATCAAGTCAATTTCATTTGCAACAGCCTTTGTTTCCCAAAATCGATAGCCCATGTCACGTTGCGGTGAAATCAATTTCAAACTTTGCTTCAGGTTACCCTCTTTGCTTTATATATTCTATTAATTTTCTTATACAACGTTAACGTTGCTTCGTTTATTTCATCTTTTTTCCAATAGGTTTTTATAAAATGCGCAAGATATGCCATTGTGACGATCTTTCGAGGAGGCCTGTGTCGAACAGTGGACGTCTTTCGGCTGCAATGATGGTGATGATGAAATTTATTGTAGTTGAATATTTTTTTCTAAAATAAGATCTACACGGTCCATTTTCGTTCTTTCGACCTAGCTCATTTGGTTCCATCAGTTTTCTAATTCTTAAAATGGACAATTATACCAATCGGTAAGTTTCTTTTTTATGATGCTAAGTGGCTGAACGAACAACTCGTACACCTGGTGGTAAACGACATGCCTATCCATAACAGCTGCAGTACCACTCAGAGCTTTGAACCACAAAATGTTTGTCCACCTTACGTATTTCTGCCGCCAAGCAGTAATGCCAGATCACTATGTTCCGGTTTTGAAGGGTAAAGGTGCTGGTGAAATGAATGACACGTGGGCACGACTTGTTCTTCCCATCACTTGATATTATATAAAAAATATAGAAAATAAAACAATATCTAAGGGGATCTGCCACTGCGCTCGTCACCCTGAGGTATAAGTTGACAAGAACCATGTGCCTGTAATTTAACCAGCATTGCGTACCCTTCAAAACCGAAACGCATTAATGTTCACATTACAGCAGAAATAAGTAGGGTGGCAGTACTTCCATGGACGAGCTCTACTGCTATCAAATCAATAATTATTCGACTGCATTAAAACCAGTTATGCGGTACATAATAATCAACATAATTGTCTTAAGCTGTCTATTAATAGCATAACAAGTTATTATAGAACAAAAGTTCATCAATGTAAATAGACACTTAATACTCACTACATCATGCGACACGTTAGTTGAAATCCAATATAAATCCACACACAGACCGCTAAATTATAAACTCAATTTAGACTACACTAGGAACAACTAGACTTGAATTGTAGTTTTTACCAATGCTACACATTGAAAATTATATTTTCTCAAACATGCTTGGAAACGTTTGCATTACTTTCAAAAAACGAACACGGGAAGTTTGTCATTTATGGACCGTGTGTCTTCTTCCCGGCCAAGGCCTGCAAAATAAGTATGAAAATCCATTTCGGTTCGTAGCTCTAAACTTTTAAATCTATCTACTAATACTGGCAAAGGAAAAGCTCATACAGCCAACTGCCCTGTATACCTACCTGTATACAGGGTGTAATCGTTAAGTGTACCCAGGCGATTATTCCATAAATTTAAAAGATATCAAAAAGCTTTACACTGATAACGAAAGTACGTTACGTAGTGAGTAAATCGACATCAATAACTTTTTAAAAATTATACAAGAAATATCCAAAAATTTAACATTAAACACATACATTTAATATGACATTCACAGAGAGGCTTTAGTTTTCCTACTGTAAGAGGTAACAGTAAGTTAACAGATGACAAAACTGATACAAATAAAGTAATGAAACTATATTTTAGTTGAATAAAAATATAATGGCATAGTTAATTATTTGGTCAAGTGTGAGTAGTCCATAAAAATGAATAAAATTGATAAACATTTCTTTAGTGCTGATCGACTCGAAATCTTTTTGCTATATCTCTTATATTTATGGAATAATCGCCTGGGCACACTTAAGGATTACACCCTGTATATGTAAACAGGCAAAGAAAAACTCAAACAGCCAACCGTTCTGTATACCTTCCTGTACCGCTTACTTTAAAAAGAGAAAAAGACGGTAAAATAATCTGAAGTGCTTTGGTATTAATTTGTGTTTTGTCATCTTTTTTGTATTTTCATCGCGAAAATGGGTTCTAGTGAGAAGAGCGATAACGAAAATACTGTAATGGATTGTACTCCGCCTAATTTTAAAAAGGGACAATATTAGCCAAATTTTAAATATTATTTTTAATATTTGTTTACTTTTTCTATTAAACTAAAAACTAATTTTTTTTTTATTTCTTCTCTAGTCTTTTATTATTCCCTCGCATTGTTTGAGAAAAACACCATACAAAAATTCGAAATCGGCCCAATGGTCGTGACCAGTCAGCCGTTGCTATCTGAAATCGTAAAATCAAAAGTAATAAGCAAAAATACGCGAAGATCCAACATAATAATAAAAAAACTGACTTCAAAAGTTTGTGGAATTACATCTATTTGCCAAGTTTTATTGAAATCGTTTAACGGAAAGTGGGTGAAATTCATCCCCTAATTTGCCGCCTTTAGAGGCAGAATATTTTCTTCCAATTTGAATGGGATTACTACTGAGGTACCCCCTTTGCAATAAAAAAAGGAACATCGAAATCGGTTCACAAATGTCAGAGTACTGGCGTAACATACACACACAAATAAAAAAAAGCAGTCAAGAACCTCCTTCGTTTTTGAAGACGGTTAAAATTAGTGTCATTTAAAAAATAGTGTTATCCACTTCCAATAAGTCTTTCAGGTCGTGGTCGTAACTCGAAAAAGGTATATTTCTTATAGATTATCACTACGACCGTCTTTGTATCGTTCGTTCTTTCGTTTCAGCTCGTTCAACTTGCTATAAATAATAGCACGATGACGAAGATTTTTTATACTTCTAACGATAACTCTGATTCTTCTACGTTTCACGTCAATGTCAGTTCAAGAACCCTGTCCTGATTTATTTCCCTTTATTTCTCATTTCCATCACGATTCGTGGAAGAAAGCGATAGCTGGAATTCAGCCAGGCCCATTGCGTGCGTGACTATTTCGACGAATGATGTTTATTAGCAAACAACACGGACACCGTAAAATCCAGCTTTTTTTATTATTATGGTCTTATTTTCTTCTTTCCTAAGTTTCGTTAATAAAAACTTGTTCTATTTTGTATGTTTTTTTTTCTTTTAATAAAACAGTTGCTATTAGATGTAGTGTAAAGGTGGACTATTAAAGTTTTGATAGACCTTTAACGTAGCTCAATTTTATGCCTGCAGTAAGTTCAAAAACATTTCAAAAATAAAATCCGACTTATCGCTTTGTCTTTTTCCTTTACGATAAAGGACTTTATACAGACTCTTTCGCGCGTGATACAGTAATCGTGGGCGAATGAACGCGCGTGTAAAAATGTTGGAATTAAAATAAAAAGACTGCGAGATTGCATTCATCAGTCGCGCGAGCAATCGTGCGTTCCAAAGTTGCCTTTTACACGGACGCTCTTCCGTTGTAATAAAAACGAACACATGCAATCGCACGCGATAGAACGTAAGCTTAAAAAACTTCAAACAGGCAATCGAATCACGCACGATAGCGCGTGCAGGATTTCCCGCTGGCTCCTGGGGACCTACCACAACCTCTTAGAACAATATTACTTTAACATTACATTGACTTTTCGTACCATAACGGGCTTAAAGTAAGCTTATTGCTGTATGATGTTTAGTTTCAGCTTTGTGACTATTCCACTCAGTTCGTACTATTACGCGACTTTAAAATTAAAGTAATATTGCTCTTATGTCAAATTTAGCAAGCCTAAAATAGTTACACGGATGCAATGGAAACAATATTATTTTCAGTTTTACTCTCTTAATGTCGATTTGTAATGATTAAAAGTGAAGTTGAACTTATTTATGTACATATATCTCTTCAATAATTTGTTTATTTTGTATTTATTAGAACATAGTAAATAATTTTTCATCAAATAAAAATACGCGATGTCTATATCGTAAAATTATAACGGACCCATGTATATGCTCCTTGGCGAAACTAACAGTTGACACTAGACTATAGTTCCGAATTCACAACGTGACTATCAAGACTCAGCTTCTTTTATTTATTTTTCTTCATGAAAATGCGGAATAATTATTGAAAACAACGTAATTTTAATAGATTTTAGATGCTTTTCTTTTTTTTACAGTCAAATTTCTCTGAATGTAAATAACATTAAGTACTTAAACATTATACTATGATAAGGCGATTCGGTACATCAAAAAACAAAAAAACAGATGGCATTATATCTTAGCTTAGATAGCATTATCTCTTTCCTATTTTTAGTAATAGATAATATTAGCAAATCATTCGTTCTTTCAATCACTTTTGCAATAATACATTACTTGGTTGACAGGTTCGTCATGGTGCGAATATGAGTAATAATATAATAAGCTTACTTTAGCTTTCATTGAAATAAGATTGTTACATACATTTTCAATCTCTGTTTATTAACAGGCACATTTCCCAAAGTACTGAAAACAGCCCATATAAAACCTATTTACAAAAGCGGCGATAAGAGCAATATTAACAATTACCGTCCAATCGCAATATTGCCATCTCTTTCTAAGCTACTTGAAGGAATAATCTATAAAAGGTTTGTTAATTATTTAGAAACTAAGAAACTTCTATCGACGTCTCAATTTGGGTTCAAAACAGGGCTATCGACGAACGACGCAGTTGAAGAACTGACTGATTGCATTTTAAGAAATTTGGACTCGAAGAATAAATGTTTAGCTATTTTCCTTGACCTCGCAAAAGCCTTTGACACTATAAACATACCAATACTTTCAAACAAGTGAAAAGTACTTGGAATTAGAGGAATGCAGCTCAAACTTTTACAGGACTATCTTTCTGACAGAAAACAGCGCGTGACGATTGACAAAATTATGAGTGACGAATTACCGATTGAATATGGTGTTCCTCAAGGAAGCATATTAGGATCAATCCTATTCCTTGTCTATATTAACCAACTATGCGCTATTCCCCTCTCTGGTGGCAAGATCATATCTTACGTCAATGATACAGTCTTATTATTCAGCGCCTCAAGGTGGAATGAAATATTTTCACAAGCTCAATTTGGTTTAAACACAGTAACCGAATACTAGCAAAACTAGATATATGACTTTCTCATACAATATCTCTCACAACCTCCTGAGAATGCTTATTCAATAGTACCTCACCATTGTACAAGCCCTCGAACTCATATAAACCTCTGTGCTTGTCCAACACTGGACAGCACAAACGACATTAAATATTTAGGTGTCATAATTGACAATCATCTAAATTGCAAACACCACATTGTAGCGCTTACTTCTAGAGTTCGAAAATTGATACATGTTTTTAAAATTTAAGATATGCAGCTAGCAGCGTACTTCTCAAATCAGTGTATTTAGCCTTCTGTCAATAATTGCTGCATTACATCCTGGGGCGGTGCACATAAGACCACTCTGATAAACCTGGAAAGAGCGCAGAGAGCTGTTCTTAAAGTCATGAACTTCCGTCCTTTCGATTGTCCAACCCGCAAACTCCTAAACGAGTGCGATGTCCTCTCGGTTCGGCAACTGTGTATCCAACAAATAATTTTGAAAAAGCACTCAATTACTCCATTTGATTCTGTTACTTTAATCAACCAAAGACGACTCAATACCTTTTCATCTCGTGCACTACTCCGCACAGCACACTCGCATAGATTCTTTTGCTTCCTTGGTACATACCTTTACTTTAAATTAAATTCTAATTTGCATTATTTCGCCATGAATAAAATAGAATGTAAAATGACCGTCAAATTGTGGCTTAAGAGTAAGACTTACAATGAAACAGAAGATTGCTGGAAGTTGTTTCATAATAACACTGTTGTTTTATATAGGTAACCATTAATTAAAACTACCTAATTATTTTATTGTTAAATATAGAAAATCTATTTTTAAGCTGTAATGTAAAGAAATTTGCATAAGAAGATGCCTAAAATACAGGTATATATTTACTTAATTTAGGCATTGCGATTACACATTAGATGCTTTAAAATATATAATAGCTATACTATGAAGAATGTATAATCTAGATTTCCCGGTTAATTCTATAATAGCGTTATTTACATTTGTTTTTACTTATATTGTATTAGATTAAGTTATATTGAAATAAATTTTTCTTATCTTATTTCCCACTACTCCTTCTCAAACAAAGTGGTCAATCAGTGCCTCCAGTGACAAACGGAGTAAGACGAGTGCCCTTTTATTATTGCACCATTGACTTTTGCGTGTCCGGTTACATAACACATCAATAGGACATCTCTCTAGCAGTGTCCTAACGTCGTTTTTCTTATTGCACTAAGGCCATAACTCACTGTTTTAAGGCATAATTTTAGTTATCGGGGATATTTCTAGAGTCTAAAGGTACAAGTGCTCTCAACTCAAAAAATACATGCAAGTTTGACGAATGAGTACCGATCTATTCTTACTTAAAGACACTTTTCGTATTATTCCATAGTGACTGGGAAAAAAAATAGGAATAAAAGCGACTATTGCCTTATTCCAGAGTGTAAATAAAGGTATAACTGAGCATTCCGTTTGTTCCACTGGACAGGATTGGTCATACCCGCGACTACACCGTGTTGCTATTGGTTAATAGTTCGCAACAGAAAACTAGTCGTTTTATTCCTTTAACGATTTTATGTCTTTCATCAATGTGGTTAGTATTATAAGTATCTTTATAACCATAGAACAGGCGCAGTTAAGGGAATAAGTTGAATTATGTTTAACATAAGTCGTGTTATTACCCTTAAGCATTCATAAACAAGGACGCAACTCGAAAAAAAACTAAAAAATATATAGAAAATATGACTGAATGTTTAACCCATAGCCATTAAACGAAGCTTAGATGTATACCTAAAGCTAGAAATCAAAAAGTACTAATAATAAATGCGAACAACCAATAATCATTAAATGTATGGTTTTTTGCCTCTCCTGAAAAGTGACTATTTTGAGTTCTTCCCTTTTTCAATGGAGGCACTGAAATATCCGTCTTAAACACCATAACATAGAGCTCAAAATTCTCTAAAATGTACTACTTGTACTTGACAGTCGCCCTCACAGTCATAAATTCATTTAAGGTACAATGCAAACGCTTCTATAATAAGATTCCGGTTGATATTCAAAATTTACCATTTACGATGTATAAAACTATAATAGGTTCTGCGTACAATAAATACTGTAAAATGACAGATGTATTTAAATGCATATTTACGTTGAACAACCTCTAGAGTTTCTTGCTCATTCTTCTCAGAGGATTATGCCTCGTATGAGCAGCAGTAGAGTATAAACAATAAGACGACTTCAAGTATAATTTGCTGACCTATGAAATAAAGATTATTTGACATTGACTTCTATTTAAAAACAGTTAGTGTCCGACAACGGGTCACCACCATGGAGTATTGTCATCCAAGTACGCGGAAGCTGTGTAATAACTTAATTAATAACCTTTAGTATAACAAATATTTTTTATAATAATATTTAGTATAAAAAAAAATGTCCGACATATCGGTACTTACCCTAAAGATGCATAGAAAACATGTCATTAAATAATTTCGAAAAATGATTTTGTCACAAAGTCGCGTTTTCGTTGCTGGCTGCGACCGCCCCGACGCGAAACTCACAACGTCTTTTGGCATGTCGATAAATGTGCTAATACACTAATATCCAACATTCCCATATGACCAATGCAAAGAAACAACCCCATTTCTACACACCAGTACCAACGCCCATCACAATTTGAAAAAAAAAAGTTCAATCCAACACTCAAATACGCTTATCTACCAGTACGAATAAGATAAATAAGGTTATCTGCTACTTACTTTATTTATATCATATTTATATAGTGATTTTCTTTGGAAATCAACATCTGTATCTATTGGTAAGTAACTATGTATGTATGTAGATACGTTAAGTGGATAGGTAAGTATGATTATGTTTTTATTAGACAATAAGTTCAAATTTACAGGTAAGGTACAATACACGCTGAAATACTAGAAATTAAAACTAGGATTTATTATACGAATAAAATTGGGTCCTCGAGCAAGGTGCCCAAGATGCTGGCAGCGTTCCCCCTTTGTACAGCTATGCCAATGCGCTGGGCGAGGTAGCTGCCCTGGGGTTTCCCATAGAGCCTATTAGGTAGGTATGTAAATGTATGTCCATAATGATCATAATTCATATTACCTACCACCTTGTATAGAACATTATGGTATGCATAAAAGTATGGAGTCTATAGTTACATAGGTATATATAGATATGCAATTTTATCACACTTTAACTTAAGGAAATTCGATGTCCACTACTGGCTAATTGCTAAATATAATTTGAATTAATTTTATTATATTATTTTATTATTAATTTAAAGTTTATTAAATTTGTAAAATAAATTTAGTTTAAAATAATACATAAAGTCGATATTTAAGTTCAATCCTACGTAACCCAATATTTGAGCACTTTGTCGTTGATTACAAATACAAATAAATAAAGTTTCCCAACTGTTTAGCCCAGTGGCCTTGTGGTAAGCAGTTCTATTCCCTGAAAGATAAATTTAATAAACGAACATTTCTAAACTGGTTCTGGTCTGGGTGGTCTAAGTAGTGCCAATTTCATTTCTCAAGTGACCCTAGTACGTCAAATTCAGATCTGCTAATTATTAATATTGTTTAACACAAACATTATTATTACTATTACAAAAAAAGTAGATTATATTCTTCAATTTCCCATTGATTTTTGAGTTGCAAATTATTATTTGGTTAATACGAAGGACTACAAACAATAATTTTCGCTTGGTATTGTATTCGACAGTCGGGCTACTTACTCAGTGATAAAATAATAATAAAAAAACATCACATAGAAAACACTAGACTAAAGCTAATAAATAATTCACAATATACTTATAGAACGCTTCATAAACGAGGAAATCGAACACTTGAAAAGAATAATTATTTTTAGAAACACGATAAAAAAAATGAACTCACTTTGTCAACTCAACACGTGCTTTGACGCAACTGTGACAAGCGTAACGCGTTCAATTTACGAACGATGCCCGCCGCGGACAGAGACCGAATGAATGAAATTCCCTTGCTTATTTACCAAAATGAAGAGCGAAGCCCTTCAGCGACTTTTAAATAATAATAACTAACCCTTATAATCAACAAACGACTCTGTATGAACCACTTAACGTTGAAATTAGAATAGCTGACAATTATTATCACACATGCAGCACAGACGTAGCTGGCATATATAATTTTTCTCTTTCTGTTGTTTGGTCTAGAACTCGAGGAAAAGAGAAAGCACACGACAACAACGCGCATGTGCGCTTTTCCCCTTCAAACAGTGCATATGCATATGATAAGCATAACCTCAAACAACTTTATTTCGAGTTACGAATAAAATAGCTTTTCCCAAGATACGATATGTATTCTGGGAACAAATTCTTGAAATATGAGAATAAACCAATTCGTTATTTATCAAATAATTATAGTATGTATAAATAGCACTTTTAGATTCAAACTTAAAAATGCTTATTTTTTGTTAATTATCGTTTCGGTAATGCTGTTTAATTGCATCTTAAGCAGCGATGGATTTAAAGTTAAAACGCTCCCCAGTTTTTTTAAATATTATATTAAATAATTAAAACACTAAACGCATGCGTCTCTAGGGTGAAGCTTAGCGGACTTAGCGGTAAATCCAGCCCTGATTATAAGTCAGAAACCAAAATATCGAATCGTTAAAAACAATACAAAATGTTATTTAAAATTACTTACCAACACACAAAGGCACTGTGTCATTCCAACTATTGTCGTCATAGCACCATATAAACCGCGTCCTCTGTCGCGTGTCGACGAAAACAAAGTTCACGTTGCACATGTAGTGCGCTACGTCCTCGTTGCGATACACTAGATAGCCATCAGATGGCGCTGCTAGCGTTACACAGCCAATACCTGCAGTAGTATTAAAGTTTGTTAGTAGGTGGCGGTGCACATCATTTTATTTTAAGTTTCAACAATTATCAAACAGATGGCGCTCAAAGGCACGAAAATAAATTGCTCATAATTGTGTTCTATCAAACTTGCTATCAAATTAATTAGAAATTTATCCAGATTTACCATTTGTGTATATATTTTATGGGTAATCGGCACATAATATGATATAAATAATAAATAGTTGTGGCAACGTAGCGCATCATTTCGGTCTACTTTAGCAGCAAACATCGTCAAACTCTGTGTTACGGGTGCGCGGTTGCCATGAACACTTACATAGACAAATGTAGGACATACAAATATTTCTCTCGGCCCGGGGATCGAACCTGAGAACTCTGCGTGGCAATCCGGCCATTCAGTCAAAGAATATGTCTAAGAGTCGTATTCCAGAACTCTACTCAATACCCAAGTAAGAACTTGAGTATTGCAGTGAGCACTGAAAATCATACTCAAGTCCTTGCCGTTAGGGTCGTATTCCAGTGCTTGAAATCATACTCAAGTCTGCTCAAGTCCTGACTTGGGCATTGAGTAGAGTTCTGGAATACGACCCTAAGAGCTTCAACTGAGGATTAAATGGCGTACTTGTAAAGACGCATTGAAGATGAACGCTCTAGCAGTTCTAAAGGAGAACAACCTACCACCGTTAAAATGGAAATTGGGTCGAGCTACAGCTCGTGTTTCCTGGCACTGATGGCGTCTATAGAGTGGCTGATATCAAAACTTCTACAGGAATTGTGAGAAGATCCTTTTCAAAAATTTGTCCATTTCCTGAAGCAAGTACTGGTTGAATGGCAAGCTTTAAACGGCCGGCGGAATGTTCACGGATGAAGACTTATTTTTATAAATAGCGCCAAAATTTTATAAGGAGCAATTATTTTAATGGTTGATTTTGCTTCGCTCCAATTTAAGGCTTTTTCTCTCAATATATTACTTTAAGCAGTGAGCACCGATTGTTATTATCTCCTGTGTTAAGTCACGTACAGTAGCGAACTAGGGGATCAATCCGAGTTTGCGCCCTTATAATGTAACCGATAATCGATTTCAATAAAACTTGGCAAATAGATGTAATTCCACGAATTTTCGAGGTCGGTTTTTTTAGTAATCTGTACTGATATTATTTTGACAAACTGAATCGTTTATAGAGTGCTTAACGTACCGTCAGCAACGCGGTATCTTAAAATTGGACGACCGAAACGAGAAAAGGTAGCGAAGAAATAAAAATTAACGTACAATGTTTGTCACATTATCTGATTGTCGGCTAACGTGGTCAAAACGATAATTTTCGCCAATGAATGAGTACTTTTTTTTTTTTAATTTTTCGTCCTTCGGAACAGGCTAAGGCTTATTAACCATAGTGCCAGTATCGTTTTTTTTTCTGGCATTTTCCGCAGGAAATCGTTACATCTTCACGGTAGCCATTTAGGAACTCCCGCCCATCAATGAATGAGGCCCTTTTAGGAAATAGATAGCTCAGTGGCGGATTTGCCCTAAGGCCCAGTAGGCCCGGGCCTCACTGGTGATAACAAGAAATAAATCAAAGTACCTAAATATTGTAAAGGCTCACGCACATTATGGCGGACCGCACTGCACCACATCGTATGACAATAATCTTTCTAAACCACTTTCGTACATTTTATGTATAAAATATGCATATGTTACATATCTATAATGTGATGTCACTACATATTATCACTGCCGCGTTTGTCTGTCTGTCTTATTGCGATAAACTCAAAAACTACTCAACGGATTTTCATGCGATTTTTACCAATAGGCAGGGTGACAGTGAAAATCATTATGTAGTCTACCAGTATATGATGAGTGCTGAGAAAGGGGCGGTTCGTACTGACTGCATGGCCTGGGGCGTAGGGCGGCCAAAACTACAAATCCGCCACTGAGATAGCTACAAAATGTAGGTAATTTAGACAAGTTTTACTTTACGGCTTCGCAGGAAGTATTTCGGGGTAACAACTTACTTTTATAATGCAGCAGTATTCCCCTCTTCGGATAAGCGCCTTCGGATCTGGCTTTGACCACAACTTCACTGTCGTCTGTCGACGATATTAAACGAAGGGGAAGATCCACCTGCTCGCACGAAGAGAACAATGTAGCCCCGCTTGAGTCTTGAACTGTGACGTAGTCTGTACAATCATTGTCGAATGGACCTAAACCTGAAAGAAAACAAAGTTGTCAACAGAATCTTTGCATTCTTGAGGCCAATTAGAGATACACCCTTATTATTAGGTATACAGCGTCGGTAATACATTTCAAGTGAAGCTGCACTGCAAATAAATTTGATTGAAATCAATAAGTAAGGCCGCTACCAAACGGACTGCATGTGCGAAGTCAATAATTACAACTGCATTCAGTTGACACCAACCACACTCCGTTGTCGTCATACGCCTAGCTTAGTAGCTTTGTTGATGCCGAAATTAAAGTACAAATGTTACTTGAAACATCAATGTATTCGGAACATTTGCGATTCCAAATGCGGTCTTTATTTTTTATTAATATTGAAATAAAAATATCACTATCGCAATCCTCCATTTTATTTGTAAACAAACTCATGTCCTTAATCCCCTTAAGTACACTTAGCGCTGGAATTTGCGAAAATGTAAACAAAGACGCCATTACAAAATAAAAATAATTGTGCAAATGTGAAATTAAGCCACCGAGAAAAGTTTCATTAATCGTGTTTCGGTTTCACTATTATGTTGAATAAACACTCAAGTAATCGTTACCTTTTCTTGTTACAGTAAAAAATTAAATCGCATAAGACATAAAAAATCATAAATCCTCTGAAGAGTGTCTGATTTTCGGACTATGGTTCTACCTATCTATGGTATTTCTATTATATATTCTATCTATCTATGGTGTCGACTGTAGCTGACGCTTACACACAGTTCAGTCTCGACTGTATGTACCCTTAATTGCATGCAGTCCATCTGTTAGGAGCCTTCCATCTAAACCTATAAAGCACAATGATTGCAGTGACTATTTTAAGTAACGAGTTTTGAGAATTGCATTGTGTTTGAATCCGTTATGAAACGTGATTGATTTCATTAAGATCGAATTGATAAGTGTCCACATAATAGGGTGTTTCTTCAGTGTGAGATATGGCGCTATTGGTGGACGTAGCAAAACTAAGTATCACAAGACCTGTTCATAGTAATATAGCCCGTCGTATAATCGTTGATACGATACATTAGATACATACGATACATTAGATACGATATATTAGATTAAGTTTATTAGATTAAGTTCTGCTTGTGAAAAAAGAAATATCTACCACTCCACAAAAGACAATATTATTTATCACTAAAAGGTAACATTTATGTAAAGAACATTATATACCTATATTTATATACCAGTATACCTTGCGAAATATATATATATATAAATGCTTATAGAAGCGCTATAGTGGCACGGCGACTGCAGCTGCGCCACAGACGTGCCACTACTAATTTACATCTGGAAGTGCAGTCGCAGCGCCACAGTCGTGACAAGAGGTGGGAAAACTGCTCATTGATTTTAAACGTTAAAACGGTTTACTTTTTTAAATAATGCTTTCGTGCTTATAAAAGCAAACGCTTTTTAATTTGTAGCTTACAAAATCGTTTAATTCCATAAGACCTTATGTTGAGAAAATGTTGCAAACATTGAGTTGACATGATTTACACATAGGCGTCTGTAGACTTTAAAAAAGTAAATTTATTTGCAAAACAATTGTAAGTCAATGGCAAAACACAAGTTTTTTGTTTTAATTTATTTAGGAAACATAACTGGTGGCATAATTGTCACTTAAACACATTGTAAAAAATGAAATTTTTGAGTATTGGACTGAGCAACGCTTACAACTTAAAATTATAAGCGTGTTTGTGTGCTTATATTAAAAAGTAAACTTAAGTGCTTTTCGTTTAAACGCACACATTTAGTCGTATCACGGGCCACATTTGTGTAAGCAGTCACAATAAGTGAAGAAACGTACTCGCGGCTGCCGCACCACGCTTCTATAAACGTCTAATTTGAAGGCGCTCTTCGGCCAGCATTATAAAATATACCTATGTTTTCGGCCTAGCTCATTAAGTGATTGATTGTTTAATCTAGAATAGAGGTGCGACGTCAGATAGCAGACTTAGTAAAATTGCTTCTGGCGCCGTGGACTCCCCGGAACACGTGTACAAGATTTCCCTTAGAGCCCTGCAAAGACGCTGTGCGCACCTCTGGCCTCTTCGAATTTTCGGCGAAATGCATATCTCTTGCGTGCGAGTAATAGCTTCAATGTCCTTAATCAACTTAATGTGTGTCTATTGGTGCAGACCTATAATTGGCTCTCCATTATATTATTTCAGTTTTTACCCTGTAAGATAGCCGTTGATCTTCCAATAAGTTAAAATTAATATAATATTACTATTGTTATAGCTCTTACGTTTATTTAGTATTATATCTAGTCATACTAGGAAAGTGTTGCTCTAGTGTCTTTGAATGTTGTGTAGGTATGATTGTCTTGTGCACCAGAATTATGTTTGTGATCAGTTATGTTAATAATTATGTAATGATTTAATACACATGCTGTTGGTGTTCCTACAATAAATTAAAAAACCTGTGGTATCTACTTCCATTTTCTAAGAAGAAATAATCTATATAACTTGCTTAATAACAAACAACTCACTTCTCAAACTAACGTCCAACAACGTGATCCGAATTCGCTGTTCAGGATTTGTCCTGAGCCGCCACCGGCACTCGTCGCCGACGTAAAAATGCGGATATCCGGGCGTACGGATGTAGCCCTCGCTATCAGGGCCTTTCGGTGCAATTTGAACCTCGCGATTGCAGTAGTGGAGGGACACTGTATCTGTAATTTAAGAAATTAATTATCGTGATTTTCTACAATTTTCATTACATTACTATCTTTCACATACCAAGTTGACTACAGTGGGATTTATTTTTATGGAATCTTAACGATTGTTATAATATCAATAAGTATAGTACGCTAGGGAAACCCTGTAGCGCAGGTGCCATAAACACAAAAACTACAAATCACACCCACACTCACGAGAAAATTAAATATAGGCCGAACAAATATTTCTTCTTGCCCCGGAATCGAACCCGGGACCTCTACGTGGCACACCAGTATTGGAAACCGTTCGGCCACAGAGTTGAATGACTTTAGAAGTCGCTCGACGCTACATAACGCCTACTCGCTCTCGCCTTGAGCAATGTTCAGAGTTTCTCTGAAGGATAACATTCGAAATGATGTCATCCGACAGAGAATCAAGGTCGCCTACACGGCTGGTAGGATAAGCAAATGGAAGTGACAATGGGCTGGCCACATCTGTCGAAGAACCGATTACCAATATGGGAAACGAGTTCTTGAATGAAGACCACGGCTCGTCAAACTTAGTGTAGAAATGTAGAACGCCCTATGGCCAGATGAACTATCTGCGAAAGACTGCTGGCAAGGCTCCGGCCCTCGCTCAAGGTTACGCCTTAAATGCCTACCGCTAACTGTACCGATATCAGCACAAGCATACAAGTCTTTCATATTTCATTTATGAGACTTCGGCTCCGCACGGCTGCACATGGTGGACAACGTTATTTTCACCTCTCTGAGCGGGTGCTTGGGTTCCTTTTTACTCGTAATGAGCACCTGTATCATTAGTCAAATTTTGTATGCTATTATAGTGTGCGTATTTCCGATTTTGTATAAGAGTGATGTATCTGTTAAGAGCTCTCGTGCCAAAAAGGTTTTGACGTTGGCTCCGTCCAAATTTGTGAAACAAATATATGCCTGAAGTTCGCGTGACATGCGCCAGGAGATGTTGAATTTTGCGCATTAAAAGTACCAAATTCGTTTTAGCGGAATAACTCTAAAACTAAAGGGATAAAAAGAAAAACCCGTAGTGACAGTTGTCGATCATGCATAAATATAATTAATTATCTAATTTTTGTCCTAATAACCTGTAGCATTTCGAGGATAAATCGAAAAAATGAGAAAATTAGAGGTCATTTCGTGATTTTTATCTATCGAGGAAACTTTACTGTTTTATGCCTCTGATTAATGTCTATGGTTGAATATATCGTGTAGTTACTCATACAATATTTTATTTTTAACTTTACTCTAAAATCAAATCGTAGATTAGGAATTTTTCCTCTGTTCCCTCTTAAGTAATTTGTGCTGCTGGCAACAAATGAATTCGTCAAGCTGAGGACCGGACCGTTATTAATCAATAATGACGATGATGATGAAGAAAATTACACTTGAAATCATCAAATTGATTAGACAATACCTTACGTATTCGTAAGGTAATTTTTAGTAACAGCAGAGATGCTTGTGAAAGAGTTCGTTTAGCGAAGTACTGACCTTAACTATTTCTGCCACCAAGCAGTAAAGTGAGCATTACTGTGTTCCGGTTTGCAAGTGTAAGGGTGTTGGTGAAACTACAGGCACATGGGACTTGTCAACTTATGTCTCAAGGTGACGGGCGCAATGGCAGTGACCCTAAATTTTTTGCGATTTAAAGCTCTGAGTGGCAACTACAACTGTTATTGATCGGCGTATCGCTTACCACCAGGCGCACGACTTCTTTGTCACGTCACTTGGTATTATAACAAAAAAGTAGATTACCTTAAGAAGTATAAATATAAAACTCTAGGGATTACTCTTTATAAATTGATATTTGCTCACATTTATCGTTCGCGGTGTTTATTTAGGGATATCAAAGATAAAAGCATTTTGAATGGGTTAAAGGAATCACTTCCATGTATATTTACCGTCAAAGCTGTGCAGTAATCTTATTATCATAAAGGTTATTGTAGAAAGCTGTCGATATTTTTCACCCTTGATGTAATAAAACCACATCTGCAAAGTGACAGTTTCAGGTAAGAGCTTTCAAGAGTCTACGAACCAAATTATTCGATGACTTTTTTATACTGAAAAGCCGATACAACCTCAAATAGCTTTGGTTAATTCCGCATAACAATGCAAGTGTTGAATGAATCACTTTGGAAATAATATATAGTAAAGTTGAGGATATACACTGATTACTATGCTGTGTGAAAACACGACTCCAAAAAAATTTTAACAACAGAAAAAACACTCGACAACCAACTTATCTCGAAATTTTATAAGAAAAGCGTTGTATTCAATAGGTACTTTACATACTTATACCAATGATTTTTTATATCAACTGAACTAAATGGGACACGTTTAAATATGTATTATATCGTTACACGTTACACGTTTGTATATGATATACGTTTTTCAAATGGACTTAATTTCGTTTGTAAAACAAAAAATTGTGAAATAAAGCCAGTGTCCCGGCCGCTCGACCCAAGCAAAATGAACCGTATTAGTACGGGAAAAATTTTAATTCAAGCTGACTGTTGACTCTTATATAGGAAAGTTTAAAAATTTCACATATACATAATTTGTTCCATGTAGTTTGTATTATTTTATGACTTTCATGTAATAATAATCTCAGTACAGAGTACTAAAAAACCCGACCTCAAAAGTACGTGGAATTGCGTCTATTTGCTAAGTTTTATTGAAATATCCCCTAGTTCGCCACTAGACAGGACTTGACACTGGAAATAATACAAATCGGTTCTCACTACTCAAAGAATATTGAGAGAAAAACGCCTTGAATTGGAGAAATAGCAAAATCAACCATTAAAATAACTGCTCCTAAATTTAAAGTTAGGCGCTATTTATAAAAATGAATCTTCATGCGTGAACAGCAACCCTTAGAGGTGGATGACTTTCTTCAAAATGAAATGGGACCACTATGGAAGTACCCCCTTTCCAACAAAAAAAGAATCATGAAAATCGGTTCACAAATACCGGAATTATCGCGTAACATGCATACAAAAAAAAAATAAAGAACATACAGTCGAATTGAGAACCTCCTCCTTTTTTGAAGTCGCTTAAAAACACGATTGATGTATAATCATCAAGGGTACGATATCATAAAGTGGCAGTAGTCTTTAGTAGAGTTGAAGTGGTCGTCTAGAGAGAGACGTACTGCCACCTGACCCATTTCTGGCGTCAAGCAGAATTGTGAGAACTACTGCGTTCCAGTTTTGAAGGGTAAGGGTGCTGGTGAAATTAGGGGCACCCGGGACGTTCCAACTTGTCTCAGAGTGACGGACGTATTGACAGTGCCCCTCAGACCTTTAGGATTTCAAGATCTAAGTGGCACTGCAACTGTTATGGACAAGTGCGTCGCTTACCCTCAAGCGCACGACTTGCTCGTTCCGTCGCATGGATCATCCTGCTTCCGTCGCCGAACGGTTACCACGCTGGACTGCCACGCAGAGGTCTAGGTTCGATTCCCGGACCGGGAGAAATGTTTGTGTGGCCTACATCTATTTCTCTCGTGAATTTGGGTGTAACTCGTGGTTGTCTATATGTGTATCCATGGCACTCGCAATACAGGGTTTCCCTAGTGCGAAACTAAGAGTGTGTGCACGCGTTATTATCATACAAAAAATAATACCTTGGATACTTCCGTATTTTAAAGCATTTCTCTGTTTGATAGTTTGTAGAAGCTAGCTAACAAAACTTTGAACAACATACAGTCATCAATATATCTGTATCCTCAATCTAATTCGGTTATACAACGTCCCGCTGTTAAACGGTCATATAAACGTTATAAAAGAATCAACAAGTAATTGAGATGTTGTTTCAATGTCTTTCCCGCTGCTTTACGACCGACTTTGTTGTCTAAATGGTGTCCATTTGTCATTGACTTTTGGAAGATCCATCACGGCACTCAAATGTTACTTAAGAGAAATATTTCAAACTTCAAAAGCTCTGTAGTGTTCTTATAAAGTAATGAATGGTAGTGTTATAGGAACAAAGAGTGTGAAAACAGTAGCAAAGACATTAGTTAAAATAGCGTTCAAATAGTGTTGTCGTTAAGTAATGTTATGTATTTAAAGTTTCATAATAATTAAAATAATAAAAATAAAGTTTAATAATAATTAAAATAATTAAAATAAATTAAAATAATTTAATAATAATTAAATAATTTAAAATGCATTTTGTGTAGCAGTAGAGCTTCTTACTGCCTTACTGTCTTAGTACTGCCACCATACCTATTTCTGTCACCAAGCAGTAATGTGAATATTAGGGGTTAAAGTATGAAATTGCCGTTTTATTGCAATAGGTTCTTTGAATTTTCATAGAATCTTCATGGTTTGAGGTTTTCGAATGAAACTTTTTCAAATGGTTTCTGTGATTTTTTTTTTTAAATTTGAAACATTTGAATATCGACTTTCAATTGTTTTTGTTATTCAATTTAGACAAGAAAGATGGATACTGCGAAAATTCGAGTGATTTTTGAATACGAGTTCCGACGCGGAACTAACGCGGCAGAAACAGCCCGCAATATCAATGCTGCGTTTGGAGAGGGGTCTACTAATGAACGCACCGTGCGATTTTGGTTTAAACGCTTTCGTGATGGAAATTTCGACTTAAAGAACGAGTCACGAGGAAGACCGCCCACACAGGTGAATAACGATGAATTAAGAGAGATAGTGGAAGCCAATCCTAGTCAAACTACCCAGGAATTAGCGGCATGGTTTAACGTTACCTTACCCACAATATTGACTCACTTGCGTCAAATCAATAAAATAAAAAAATACGAAAAATGGGTGCCTCATGATTTGACTGATCTGCAGAAAGAAACGCGTGTTGAAACTTGTGTTGCCTTGTTGAACCGGTACAGACATGAAGGAATATTGGATCGAATTGTAACATGTGATGAAAAGTGGATTCTTTATGATAACCGGAAAAGAAAAATGCAATGGCTGACCCCAGGTCAAATGCCACAACAGTGTCCTAAAGCAAAACTTACCAATAAAAAGGTAATGGTAACTGTTTGGTGGTCTCAGCATGGTGTTATTCACTATAGTTTTCTCCGATCTGGTCAAGCAATAACGGCAGATGTCTATTGTGCCGAACTCCGAACCATGTTGACAAAACTAGCAGTAAAACAGCCCCGACTCATGAATCGATCTTCACCATTATTGCTCCACGACAACGCGAGACCTCACACAGCACGAGAAACCATTTTGACCCTTCAGGAACTGCAGTTAGAAACCATTCGTCATCCTCCGTATTCACCAGACCTTGCTCCAACGGACTACCATTTTTTTCGTGATTTGGATAATTATCTACGTGACAAGAAGTTTTCTTCCCAGGAGGCAGTACAAAATGCTTTCACACAGTTTGTGCAGTCTAGATCGTCGGAGTTCTATCGCAAAGGCATTAATAACTTTCCCATTAGATGGCAGCAATGTATAGATAATAATGGCAACTATTTTGATTAAATAAATTTGTTAAAAATTTAAAAAATAAACAATTTAGATTTTCAGTACAAATCGGCAATTTCATACTTTAACCCCTATTATTACCGCGTTCCGGTTTTGAAGGGTAAAGGTGCTGGTGAAATTACAGGCACATGGGACTTGTCAACTGATCAGGGCCCCTCAAATCTTTGCGACTTAAAGCTCTGAGTGGCACTGCAACTGTTACGAGCAGGCGTGTAGCAGACTTGTACGAACAAGTCACTTGATATCATAAAAAAACATGTTTATAGTAAGAATGGAAGGAAGCATACTGTGGCTGATGCTCCCCGAACCATTAGAAGATAGGTTAAAGTTTTACAGTCAAATACACGAATATAACTCATAGTGTCATTTTTTTAAAGGCAAATTATCCCTGATGACGTAGATCAACGGGGAATGATGTCATATCTCAAGCCCTCCAACAAATTTCGTAGTAAATCATTTCAGTAATGTACAACAGGGGTATGGAAAGTTTCTGCAAAATTTGCTTATAGGGGAAAAAGCACTTCGTGACGTCATGACCTTTATGATTATAGTGTGTTTGTTTATGATACCACTTGATGGGTCCAACAAGGCGCGCGTCTGGTGGTAAACGACATGCCTATACTTAACAGGTGGAGTAACACTCAGTGTTTTAAATCATAAAGATCTGAGGGGCACTGCCACTGCGCCCGTCACGCCTGTAATTTTACTAGCACCCTTACTTTCAAAAATTACTGCTAGGCGGTAGAAATAGGTAAGGTAGCCGTAGCTTCCCTGGACGAACTCATTCACAAGGAGCTCATTTGGGGAGATAAAATTTAGTTAAAAGACTATAAATATTCATACTGGTTTAAAATACTTATAAGTAATGCGATGAAAAAATTTGTTACAAAATAAAATATATACCTACTTAATAAAATATTAAAGTAAAAATCTTATCATCAATAAAAATTATTTAATTGGGCCATCATTTTGAATCCTGTAAAGAGCTCGAAACTTTGGTTTATTTTTCGAACATAAAAGAATTACTATTCGAAATAATTCATTTCAAAGACTCCTTTACGATTAAAGGCGCCTTCAAATTAGATGCTTATTTCTAGGAGCATCTCAGCGCTTCTGCGCTGCAGCGGCCCCACTGTGGCGCTGCAACCGCGCCGCTACTAATTTTCAAACAATATTTAAAAGTGCAGTTGCAGCGCCAGTACCGCCACACGCGCGCCGATTTTGCAGACATGATATTTTTTTTAAATTAGTAAATTAGGCATGGTTGACGCGCCAGCGCTTCTACAAGCGTCTAGGGACTCACTACATTTATTCACACAGTATCCTTGAGCTGAGTCGATAAGTGTAGTGACACGCTAAATTGAAGGCGCCTTCGGTCTGGACAATTATGGAAGTAACTCCCGCTTGAAATCCGATCTTCCAAGTCGCTTCTATTTGCAAAATTGAATTGCGTAAGTATCTTCTGGCACGGTTCTAGTATCATGTTGCTGACATGTACGTTTATTAATCAATGCAAGTTTATTTATATATATTATGTATATAAATATATATTCAGGTACACAATATATTTTTTAAATTATTTTATGATAATTTAATGTAGATTTTTGTACGTTTTGAAAATATATTTTCGTAACCGAATAGATATAATGTTGAGTAAAGGGAATGCAATATAATACAGAAACTAAAAACAAGATGATGAAGTTTCTTATGGCCAATATACTATTAGGGTATACGGTCACACGCTGGGCACAGACCTCCTCTCATAATGAGAGGGCTTGGCCTGTAAGCTTGCATGGATAACTTCACACGCATCATTAAATTTCTTTACAGAAGGTTTCCTTGACGTTTTCCTTCACAAGAAACCTTATTATGCACTCTCGCCGTCGAACTTTGTCGCCTCATAAAATTACGCCCTTACGACGACCGTAGACCTCTTCGGCGTGAAATGAGCCTGTAATTCCTCTATAATCTGGTCGTACTTAAGATCGTCTAGTTTCCGCGGATGCCCAGGTTACGCACCAGCCGGTACGCATCGTCCAACAGATGCGTCAGCAGCACCGCCTCCTCGTTATTTTTTAAATCGTCTTTATTCACTTTTAAAACCAAACTGCAAACGGCTGTGAAATATTTGCTATATCTGAGTCTTATCATTTATTATTAATCAAATAAACTCAACGTTTCGATTAAGGAAGACATTTAAAAAATATATATTTTTATTGTACGCGGATAGAAACACACTCGTCGCCAGTTGGTATGTAGGCAGATCGCGAAGAGACAGTAAAAAACCGTTCGTAATACAAGCTCGTTTATTACTGAGGAAGGTGAGGTGGCGAAGCGCATACGTATACGTCAAAATTTGTAATAAAATTCGCACATAAACTCCGAAAAAGTCAGAGGTGCAAGTTCGGATTAGAACCCCACGACCGTTTGATTTAAACTTTCACTTAATCGTGTATAAACATATTTTACCTCGACGTTTCAGACGTGTTGCAACGTCCACAGTATCGAAGGGATTTCCCTTTCCGTACTAATTTTAAAATCAAATAACTCACGACCTCGTGAAAATATTTAAAAAAAAGATTATTGCCACAGTTAAGCCGATCCTATCGCAATAAAAATTAAATATGTTCATACAATTTTCTGAACATCGCTACCATAAAACGATATTTGGTTTCCCATGGTTGTATGGAGAAATGAAACTTTATGCTACCATTTCAAACGCAGTCAAAAAAGGTCAATAAAGTAAATCCGCAAAATAAACACAATCCACCCCTAATTCGTACGATCACATTGCGGGCACGATCGGCAAAACGAATCGATAATCCTTGCTTTACTTTTAAAAAATCCATCTAGTGCGTTTGATTAAAAAGTGTTATGTGGTAAAAATATTGATAAAACCTGCAAGCATTTTGCCGTTTCTATACCTCCAGTTCATTATATCATATCCATATTCATTTACTAATATTATGCTCCCCGAATTTTGTGAATAAAAACAATGTACAAAATTTGAAAAAAAAATAAAATAATAAAAGCAGAACTTACGTTGGCGTAGTGTTCACTGGAGGTATCGAAGTAGGCATTTTAAAGGTTAGTCCGAAGATTAAATCAACAACATTGGCTCGAACACCTCGAAAGGATGCCAGCTCATAAGGCGATGAAAAGTGCCAACATAGGACGTGAGACGACGGTTGGTTGGCCCAAATACGACGAAGAGACGAAGTGGAGAAAAACCTCCTTTCATTCAGAGAACTGGGAGAAGACCGCACGAGATTAAACGCGTTGGCGCCAACTCGTATCGGAGGGAAAGACCCTCTTCGGGTCGCTGAGTCAGCGAAGTGAGGAAGAAAGTAAAGGGTCTCTCTAATAGACCTAATTCGTAATGAAGTCACACATCTGAGAACTACAAGTAACCGATATAGGTCGCAAAATTAGTAAGCCGAAGTAGCAGTGGTCTAGTCATATCTGCAGGAGAGCTGATGACCTATAAAGCAGACTTGTTCTAGAGATGCAAACTAGGACCGTGCCCGAAGATATGCATTCCAATTCTGAAAATAAGAAGCAACTTGGAAGGTCGTATTTGAGCGACATAGAATGTCGGATTTCAGACGTAAAGGAGTATTTGAAACATGGAGTATTTGAAATCAGAAATGGAGACGAAATGTCATTTAATTTGTTTGAAAACTATTCTGCCAAATCATTGGCAGAATAGTTTTCTTTAATTTTTTAGATTGGCCAGCCCGAATTCGAAACAATTAACGGGTGTCGTCAATTGCTTCACTTCAAATCGACCTGTTTAACTTGAGTTTTGCTATAATGGACGAAAATTGAAAAATTGCATATTTAATATTTAATTACCGATGAAATGTGATTCCGTTTCTTTTGTAATTAGATGTTTTTCTCACACCACGGAATGGAACAACCCCCCAAAGTGAGAGATATAGCTTATCTTTATTACAATAAATACAGAATATTTTTGGAATATACGGAGACGTCACACGGGTCAGTTGTTGGCGTTGTACTATTTCAAGTATCTAATTTATGATTTCAGTGTAAACGAGAGTTAATATTTAAAAGTGATATAAGGCCCATTTGCCTGATGAGTTGCCAGGGATGGATGGCCTTTATTTCGTCTCTATTTCTGATTATATACTCGATGGTTTGAAAGAAATTTATTTCGACCAGTAATTATCTCGTGGCCATTTAGATTGCTATCCCAATAAAATCAATCTTATCAAGCGAACCATCGATTCATAATCCAAATTCGTCGTGGGTTTGCACTTTGTGCCATAAATTCACCAGTTGGGCGACAAGGTTTGTCATTATCTGATAATCGTGCCGTAAGCCGATTCTATTTCAGATAGATAGTAATGGATTTGATTGTGTTATTTTATGTCGTAGCTAAGTATTATAATTTTGATATTAAATTTTTCTGCATAATAGTGTTTTCCACTAAATGTACACCTTTTTGGACCTGTTTTATAGTCTTTAAAGATATTTAAAAAAAGATGCAATTAGTCGATACTATATCTCGGCTCAAATTAAAATTTTTCCCGTAATATACGGTTCATTTTGCGTGGGTCGAGCGGCAGGCACTGGCGTTATTTCAGAATGTATTTTTTATAAACTTAATTAAAGACATTTCAAAGGTGTTTATCGTATACTATACGTGTTCTATTTAGTTCAGTTGATATAAATAAAAAAAGGTATGTAAAGTACTATTGAATACAGCGGTTTTCTTATAAAATTTCGAAAATGTTTAGTATGTATTTTTTCCAAGGTGATTGATTCAACGCTTTCACTGAAATGCATTTCGGAATTTGCGGAATCGACCAAAACCATTTGAGGTTATATAGAACTTCAGTATCCACCGTGTTCGTATGCGACCGCATAATGTAACTAAAAGTGCCAAAATTACCCGCGTAAAAGATTATCGTTATTATTTCATCATTTTGACACTGATGACGAGCTCTGTGGTCCAGTGGTTTGTACACCAATGGTGTCGCAATCTCTAAGGTCCTCGGCCGGGTCAATGAAAACTAACTTTTCTACATATATTGTCTCATGTCTGGGTGTTTGTGGTAGCGTCGTTGTTTCCGATTTCCATAACACAAGTGCTTTCGTTACTTACTTTAGGATAAGAGCAACGTATGAGATAATGTCCGTGTCCGTGATAGAACAATAGAAAGTTTAACACCTCTGATTGGTAGGTTTTTTTAATAAATGAAGTATTTTTGTAATGAAACTATTTTTTTTGTAAAGTGCCCGAAACGTTGGTTTGTTAGAAAAAACAGATATATACGCGATTTAAATCCGGAAAAATTAAAAAGTTTCATTTCCTATGTATAAGAATCGTGAAAATCTAAGCACTCGATATATTTTTGTATTTTTTTTATATGATATATACCAAGTGATGAGACCAACAAACTGTGCGCAATGTATAAAACGCAAAGATCTGAGGGGTACTGCCACTGTGCCCGTCATCCTGACACGTAAGCTGAACAGTCCAATGTGCCTTATGCTAATTAAAAAGCAATTAAACAACTTACTAACTAATAAAATGTATTATATAGTGTTCGAATTTATAAATGATTAATAACATTATTGTGTTATAATCTTTGACGTTTCTATATTTATTTTGCTGTTCTTCAAATACTAGGTATTAATTATTTTGACATCTAAATTGTTTTCAATAAAATTAACCCAAATAACTATCACCTCGTTTAAATTACTGACTGATTTATGAAATCCATATGTGCACGCCGCCTTTGGTGCACGCCCATGTGATGTTATTAAAAAAAACAACGTTACACCCAGTTTAGTATGTTGAAGTGCATGTGAGTAAATGTAAAGTATACCTTCAATATGTTTGTATGCCTAGTGTTTGGCCGGACACAGTGAAACTATACTTATTTTGTTACATGTCAACTTCTATACAACTCAACCCGTGATCATGGAACGAACGAACCTTTTCGAAATATCTTAGACTTAAAAAAAGAAAGATTTTTTTCTTATGTATGTTACACGATAATTCGGCATTTGTGAACCGACTTTGGTGATTCTTTTTTTGTTGTAAAGACGATAACTCGGATGTGGTCACATTTAAATTTGAAGAAAATATTCCACATCTAAAGGTGGCAAACTAGGAGATGAATGACTTTTGAAGTCGGTTTTTTTAGTGCTCTATACTGAGAATATTATATGTCAACTTCTGTACAACTAACCCGTGACCACGGGGCGTGTATCCTTTTCGAAATATAAAAAAAATTACATGACGGTAAGAAACCTGATTTAAAACCGACTTCAAAAAGGAAAGTCACATGCGGTCATACGTCAAAAGTGGTTTTATCACATGAAATACTGCTGCCATCTTTGGCCGGGAGCTCCTGGATGCCAGCTTCGGCCCTTTGACGCGGTTCAAGACGTGCTATAAGAGTTGTTGACGACCTGTGCTTATTGACGATATTGAACCACTGCCTTCGAGGAGAGACTTTACCTCCCTATGTCTGTTCTATCGCCTATAAAATGGCCAGTGTTCTGAAGAACTGTTTGACATGCCAACAGCAACATTTTATCATCGTACCGCTCGCCACCGACAGGGAGCCCTTCCTCACACGTCGGAACCGAGTCGATCTCGTACTGTCCGGTTTCAGAGGAATTTTCTCCCACGTACAATTAGGTCGTGGAATGAACTCCCCATCAGGGTTTCTTGAAGGAATACAGTACGGAGTCCTTTAAAGGTGTTTGAAAAAGGTCCTAAAGGGTTGTCAATGCGCTCGTAACGCCTCTGGTGTTGCAAGTGTTTATAGGCAATGGCGACTGCTTTCCATCAGACGGGCCGTATGCTTGTTTGCTGCTTACTTAATATTAAAAAAAATACACTAAAGTCTTAAAATTATTAAGTTAAAAAGTTGTACTTTTGCAGATGTGGCCTTATTACCCTAACCACCACCAACCACAAGGACCAAATTATAATTCCTAGTAGTGTATTTATAAACAACAGTCACCTATCATGGATCGGGTATCGGGTCCCCCACAGGTTCGGGGCCATCTACATTTTAAGTCGTGGAGACAGATATTACATTACATATCATAACATATATGTGATTAATGTACTATTACATCTTCTTTGACATTTTTTTTTATTTTGTAGTATTTTGACTTTTACAACTGTTGCGTCTAGATATACTCTGTTAGCAATATGTTTGTACAATAATTGAATAAATGAATTATGAATTATGAATTATGAATTATATCGGACCGTCATCTTTTAATATTGTAGCATTCGATGATACATGTTCTCATTTTTTAAGTATATAACTCTATTTTGGAATAAACATTTAGTGTATAGCTAAACAACTAGACCACAACATGGCAATAGTGGCCATTGCTAATAATAATTTCACGCATTGCGGAGGTTGGGTCCATTACCATTTACCCCATAAATTGGCAGTTTGGGGTGTGATCATAGCCGGGTGTTATTAACGGCATAATTCTCGTAATACTTCGAAAACGAATGGTGGTAAATTTCACTTTGACGTACAGTACCTACGTTATTTTGTTGTATAAAACTAATACCAGAGTAAATTTGGTTCTTTTGCCTTTTTTCTCTTTCTTTTTCTACTGCCATCCACCCAATTCTGAGTATAGGTCTCTTCGAATGCAGACCACTGTTTCTGATCTTGTTCCTTTCGAATCCAATTTTTTCCCGCCACTTTCACAAGGTCATCCAGTCCATAGGTTGCCTGTCTACTTCTCTGTACCCTTCTCTGGGTCTCCACTCAAGCACCGTTCTGCCCTATCTGTGGTCTAGCTTATGCAAATTTTCTTAAAAAAAAAAATCTTTGAAATCTCAATGCTCAATGCACTAGTAACTATATGAGATAATCAATTATCAAATTCTTCTATTTACGAAGTTAAAACTCAGTTTCAAAGACCACTTTAAGACTAGACTTCGTACGGTAATACATAGATATCGTTGGCTTCTGATCCATGATAGTGACCCGCTTAGTTCTTTCTCTGTCTATGATACTTGAAATAAACATTTTCAGTGATAACTGTGTACAAACAAATGTTTATTTACAAAGAGCAACCATTAGACTTTCTTAATAATTCTTCACATGGGAATCTTACGAATGAGTGAATGAGAATCAGAGATTTTAAGTGTGATTTGTGAATCGCTCATGAAACCAAATACTGTCGTAACTCAAAACTGTTGAAATTGAGAAAATACAATTTGAAAAATAAAAAAGCACTGAACTTATTGCGAATAATGTGATTCAAAAATTGCTTTGAATTTCTAAAAAAAACAGAACAAAAATTCAGTTTTCTGTGTTCCTTCCAAATGTTGTCAATCTCCTTTTTCTTTAACGAAAATATTGTTGAATTTAAAGGAAATACTTTGGATTATCATAAAACCGACATTATTCTATATTGAACCACTAGTAATACAAAAGTCCATCTTCCCCAAAAATATGAGAAAAAAATAGCACACGCCAATAATTTCGCTGGTTAACAGACGAGAAAAATGAGAATCCCTAAAATTGCCGTAAAATATAATAAGGGCTGATATTGCCCGATATGAGGAGCCCTTGGTCTTTGTGCATTGTACCGGTTTGTTAGTAATGATTTCCCTTTTTTATACGAACACGTGGTCTTTGTGTTTTTTTTTGGGTATAAATTGATTTTTGGGTACTCTGATGTAGTGCAGTTTCGTAACGTACTCTTTTTATCTGTTGTTAATATTCCATGGACTGATTGTATACCAAAATAGACGTATATTAGAAATGAAACTATTTTTCTAGTATATAAATTCATTGTTCCAGGATCTAAAACGTATACATTTGTCAAAATCAAAGTCAAATAATGATTTGTTCCATAGGTAAAATTTTACACTTGAAAACGTCACTTTTTATGCTGCTGCTCGTTCACTGTGCTGACTTCCCTGAGAAGAACAAGCAAGAAACTCAAGGGATCGCTCTTTTCAAATAAACTTAAATGCTATGGGATAGACTTTGAATCATATTTGTGTGGAATCTAGACTCATATCGTCTTTCCATACAACTTTATCTAACACGTAGTCTTCAATTTTGTAATGACTTTTCATTTAAAATACTTTTCACGTATCTTTTAAACTTAGGAAATATTATCATAATATATGCTCCGGAATCTTATTGTAACAACGTATATAGTTCCCCCTAAAAGAGTCGTTTACCTTGGGTAAACGAAATTGTGGTACCATGAGTTTGGAATTTAGACTTTAGTCAACATACCAAAGTTACGTTTGATTGAAAAAACAAATGTAGGCGATTTGGATCCCAAAAAAAAACGGTTTCATTTCCAGTGTGTAATAATCACAAAAACCCAAGAACTCGATATGAAAACAAATAAATGTGGGATTGCTACATCTGAACGCATGTATTAATATGATTTAGGCGTGAACGCACCTTGACCCGGGAGTGAAAGGGAAGGAGTGTGCAAGAGAGTGGGATGGTTCGAAATTATAGAATAGAAGACGAGCGCGATTGATTTTGTATTTTGTTAGGAGATGGACGACTCACGATGAAGGAGCAAGATTAAACTGTTTCAGACCTTATTTATCCCTTTTCTTTGACCACTTACATTTTATTTTGCTTTTAATTTTTATTTATTTTATTTAAATGGTGCCCGCGACTGACAGCGTCTGTGTAGAATGAGCACATCGAGGAGCCTGCTGTACTATAACTATTAATTTTCATATTTGTGCTTCATAAAAACTTTCACAGATAATAAAAAATATGCCTATGATCTTTGTCTAGGTCCCATCTATCTCTGTACCAAAATTTATCAAAATTAATTCATGGGTTTAAGCGTGAAAATATGACAGAGTTACTGTCGCGTTTATAATATTAGTTTGGATTAGGTAACTACTACGAAATATAGCCTAGATCACTTATAAAGGTACGAAGTGAGAGATCCAAAATATGGATTGTCGACTACTTCAATACGTTATAAATAACTGTTTGTTTGATTATATCCGAAACGACTCAGTTTATCGGATATATCAGTAAACCGTATCGTGCCATTCGTGGTTAAAATAGCTATCGTTCGCACATTGTTGTTATTGAACCGGGCGTAAAATGAAATGGCTTATAACGAACGGAGAATTTCATCCCACAAAACATGGTGGGTTACTGCAGTGTAGCAAACATCAGATGCCGAACTGAAAACATACTGGACTACTTCTATTGCTTTTCCTCTGTTTTGTGTCCGATTAATGGCAGTAACAATATTAGTGCAGAAAAAATCAGAATGGAGCTCGGAAAATTTATAGAACCGCTTCTGATTTATAATTACCATCCGGACGTAAGGCATACTTTAGTAATGTAAGTACATGTAATAATAATATCTTAAAGTGCCATACAACCACACCAAATAGCTGGTCGCAAACTAGGAATCAAACTGGGAACCTCCTCATCCCTGCCGATGTCGCCTTCAGTGATTGTCAATTCGTCTTTCAAAGTCTTATTTATGGCCAGTCTTCTTTTTTCGTAATAGCCTTTGTCTACCAGTAGACCATATCGTCGATGTTTGGAGAAAGGGTAGTTTGGTTGTAATTAAGTTTAAATTTTAAAGAAGACGTAAATATTTTAAAACAATCGTGAAAACCTAAAACATACCTACCATCCTCTGAAATTTTTTTCCAAATATCACTTACGACCTTTCGACAAAACGCGGACATATTGTCCCATTAGTACAAACGAATGTAATTTGCATTTTTGAGACAAAAACGTTATTAAAGTTGCAAGATGCAAAATTTTTATAGGAAATGGAACTAATTTTTCAGATCTAAATCGTGTATATTTGTTTTTCAAACAAAATAACGTTTCGGACTCTACAGATCCCACTGTTGCGTCAATTTATTAGATAAAAAGTAAAACAAATTGTGACAATGGCCTTGTCAAATCAAGTTATAAAATCACGTCTCAAAGATCTTTGAAATGCTGACCTACTTAATTCTGTAAGCCATATGTCGTTTTCCCGGACACAGGATATTGCCATTAGACGGCATCGCCCCGATTTATTATGGTAAGTCGGGGGTTTCGTTTTGGCTCCAGATAAGTATCTTTAAATAAATAATTCCTTTTTTAAAACATTCAATAACAGCACATAACATTTGCAGCAATAATAGATGACCGTCAACCGACTGAACAACAGACGACAAATTCTTGGTAATATGGAACCTGTAAAAAACCCGTATGACCGCACATAGGTGTGTGTTCGACATAAAAATGTGGAAGCGTAACGCTTCGTGCGAATCATTGGAATATCCACAACATAAAGGTGAAACCCCATCCTCTGCCTAGTCCCCCTAGGTGATGGAAAGAGAAAGCGGAATTAAATCGTGCAGTTCCATCGCACACCCTCCGTGATAAATCCTGTAGAATACCGATAAGCAGGCAACTTTATGAAGGTGTTCAAGGCTCTGCAACTTCACCTCTATAATTCCGAGTCACCTATAAACGTCTTGCTACGCTTTTTGACTGAATCCAAAGTAGCCAGTTGGTATCTAGCAGAACCATCCCATAGGTTGCTGCAGTACTCCATTCATGACCGGATTTGTGCTTGGTACAGCTGAAGCAACTGTCCTGGTGTGAAGTAACGTCACACCTTGGAAAGGATGCCAAGTTTGCTGACTGCGTTTTTAACCATAGATTCAATGTATCTGCCGGTGTTCAAACTGGGCGATAGGTCCATTCCAAGTAGCTAGAGACGGTCGGCTATCGGTATGGATATATCAGTCAGTGGTAGGTCAAATTTGACAGGATTGGCATCATCCTAATTGGAGATTACATTTAAAGCGATGCCACTCTGGCACTGCTGATATTGATTTCGAACGATAAAGATTTCAACGCACCGAGAGCTGCACCAGCAATGCGGTGTCGCAACGTAACGCCCGCAGTACCCCTCTCCGCTTCGTCTGCTAGCCCCTTCTCCGATGCCTATGCATTCCGTCGTCGCGCGCCATTTTAACGCACCACGCAACGACACCGCCCAAGCGTCGCAACGCCGATGCATCACATCGTGTGTCAAATCCAAATAACTTACTATTCACTGACCCTTGCATTGATTTAGATCCAAAAAAATTGTTTTATTTCCAATGGCGAAAACCGAAGAACTCATGTTCTGTGTTGTGACGCCAACAATAATACATTTTCCGTGAAAATTCTAAGTAATGGACGTACCATTAGCCTTGTGAGGGATATAATATATATGATTACTGTCTGATAGAGTGAATCGCTGCATGTACATAAAAATGTCCCCATTGATGTCGATTTTCTATAAAAGAAATGGGTCCGACATCATTTCCTCTATAAAATATCTCATAATAGTTGACTATTCGCTGACCGACGCCCATTAGCATTTTATCGCTTTAGTACACTTGCCTTTATGAGAGCAATACTATATTACATCAATATAAATTAAATAACATTATAAACATGATCGAAACTTTCTTGGCATCCACTCGAATTTTCAAAAACTCGAGTATTCCTCAACCAATATAAATTAAATTTGAAACTAGCATAAACAATACAATTCTAAAGGTCACGATGAAGCCAAAATTAGGATTTTCGATCTGTGACCTAAGATAGTGGAGATTTCAACCTTCATTTCGTTTTCGTTCACGGTAAGTTCATTGAATTAATAGTACTTATAAAAGTTAAATTTGAATATTGGGAAAATAAAGAGAAATAAGAAAGACAGATCCGCGTCTGTAGGGAATCGACATTCCGTCAAGTAATTTACTTTACCAGCAAAATATACAATTTTAAAAGAAATTTTTAAAAGTTCTTAATACACTATTATAGAACTTTTTACTAAATAAAAACTTTATTCCCAGGGAAATAAAAACTTTATTCCTGCTGAGGACTTTAAAAAAAGACGAAATTAAAAGCCACTGTGATGTCAAAACAAAACCAAAAATAAAAGTTAAATAGTGATAACAGATTTTTAAACAGCCATTTTCGAAACATGAATTTCAAAAAGAGGTTCCACAGTTTTATTTATTTTATTTTTATTTTTTATATTTTATTTATGGCACAATGTACAGACATCAGATACAGAAAGTGAGGAAAATAAAAACACTTAAAAATTAACACAATAGGCATATGTATCTGTGCCCAATTATTACTGTGCTCAACATTCATTTTAAAACATTTAGATATACTTAAACAGACACTAAATCAATCATAAAAAAAAATCGAGAGAAATAAAAAAATAGAGAGAATGAGAATATGCTATTCACTTTACATTAATGCTAGCAGTGACCTCTTAAATGCTGGGACACTGCAGTTAAAGATATCACAATTAGTACATATTTCATTATAATACCCACATAGAGGATTATTGTGTGATACATTGTTTTTTGAAATGGGTATACTGAATAGTCGTTGATTACGCACAGACCGAGTCGGCACCCTGAACAGTAGCTTTAACTTGATAACAATTTTAATTATAACCTCCTTACCCTTCTTAGTCCAAATTTTGTTCGTTTCAGATTGCACTTGTAATACTAATTTTATGTTGTAAATTATACTTTGATTTCGTTTGAAATCAATCGCACGTGGCGTCGTAAGTATCTGATGTCGTAAACCATTAACTGCACCCCAGATTTCAGAGGCATTTCGACATTTTTGGGGTAAAATATGTCAATGGATTGGCAACTAAAAGCGACCAGCTTTTCTTCACCTACCCCACTCTTGAAATTTACAAATAAATGTTAGAAATGTAGAGCTCTGGTTAGTTTGGACCTTAAACATAATGGAGTAAGACACGTGGGAATCCCAGAAGGGAGCTATATGCCACAATAATACTTTTACAACCACGATACGGTCACAAAATTGTCACTATCTATTACCTGAATTTACTACCAAAATTGGAAGTAAATTTAAACTCTATGGTGTTACAATTAATGCTGAACAAAGCAGGAGAGAGGTAATTTTACTTTGTAATGATGAGTGAACATTTTGCAATGTAACAAAATGGTTATTGACAGAATTGTTCACTGGTAATTTGACGCCATTATCAATTAATTACAACTGTTTGTCCAAAGGGACGAAGGGAGATTCTATTTACTTTGTAACTGCTACTATATCCTGTAGTTACGTTTAATGTCGTCCGTACAACCACTTTGTTAAAAACTTTAAATCCCAATTGCAAATAACTATGATATGTAGACCACATAATAGTTAAAGTCCTTGGCGCAGTTAAATCCAGTTCTGAGTTAGGGTAGTGAGTAGTATAGGTGACGAATCGAATGTAGGATTTAATAATCAGCGCACAGACAAATTCGAAGTCTATTGTAAACAATAACGTCTTTTGTTGATTTTTCTAAATTGTCTTTTTAGTATTTTAGTTTCGTTCTTTCTGAAGATTAGTTTTTATTGAATTTTAGACTTTATGGCATTGACAGAAATAAACAATACAAAGACATACGAGTTTAGGTACAGTATCCCTCTTAACAATGTACACCCTTAAAGGATTTTACTAGCGATTGAGATCCCTGTGAAAGAGTTTCTCCAGGGAAGTACTACCACCTATTTTAGCGCCAAGCAGCAATATGAGCATTGTTGTGTTTCGGTTTTGAAGGGTAGGGGCACTGATGACTTTAGGCGACTTCGTTAGCCCAACGGCTTATATTGTGAGCGCTGGATGAGAACTTCCCGGGTTCGATTCCCGGTAGGACCAAATTGGAAAATGAACTTTTCTAAATTGGTCCTGGTCTGGGTGTTTGCTCTGGTACTTATAGTACAGGGAATTCTCATGTTTGAGACCACGTAATTGGTGTGGTTGCTTGGCACATTATTATTATTACAATATTATTATGGGACTCTCTCAACTTATGTCCCAGGGTGACGATCGCAGTGGTGACGCTGCAACTGCTATGGACAGGCGTGTCGCTTAACACCAGGTGAACTTGTTCGTCCCGTCACTTGCTATCATAAAAAAGGAACATCAAAAAAAGGTTGAATATACTACAACATTTAATTTGAAAATTGTTATCATAACTGAACCTCTTTTTGGCGTTCCTATAAATATGTCCAAGAGTATGTTAGGTGGCCACATTGACCAGTCTTTTTAAATAAAACAGCCGTTGAAGGTTTCGCTGTTTATTGAGGAGAGCAAGCAGACAATCCAATTGGCACGTTAATGCATCAGAAAATAACTTTATTGCACAAAATAGACGAGAGTCAAGGCAAGGGAAAGTTTTTGTGTAACTGGAAAGGTATATCGACGACGCGTTTTGTTGGTGTACGGTCTCTAAATGACGTTTTTGTTTTGGCACGGCTTATCACACTATCTTACAAAGTCACTAATTATATTGACGACCTCGGTGGCCCAACGGCTTGCACTGTGGGCACTGGATAAAGAGGTCCCGGGTTCGATATCCGGTAGGACCAATATGGGAAATGAACTTTTCTAGACTGGGTGTTCAAGGGAAGTGCCCCAGAGTGAATTCCGTTGTTCTGGTACTAATTGAAGTTCAGGAATTCCCAAGTTTAAGACTAGGTAATTGGAGTGGTTGTCTGGCACATATATATATCTCTCTAAACTTCAAGGCATACATATAGAGTAGACAATACCCCCTCTACAATCTCGAAATTATTAAAAATAATAACGATTAATATAGAGTACTAAAAAACCGACCTCAAAAGTTCGTGGAATTACATCTATTCGTCAACTTTAATAGAAATCGGTACAGGAAAGTGCCCGAAATGGGATACATCCCTAGTTTGCCACCCTTGGTGGTGGAATATTTTCTTCAAATTTAAATTGGACCAATCCTCAGCATTGGTCCAATTGGCACTCTTTTTCCAACAAAAACGAATCGTCAAAATCGGTTCACAAATTTCGAAGTTATCGCGTAAAATACATACAAAAAAAATACAATCGAATTGGAACCTCCTCCTCCTTTTTTCAAGTCGGTTAAAAAACAAAAATCAAAATAAAATAGTTATATCTTCACTTACAAGTTTTCTTTTCTTAGTTACACAACTTTTCTTTGTTAGTTACTCCTCAAAAATAGATACAACAACATAATATACAATAATTCCGGGTTTTCAGAGGGAGGTATATGTTAGGCGTGATGTTTATGTTAAGATGCTTTGCCTATTTCGGTCTCTGCTCATAACATATTTATATGTAAAAACATGTTGTACAGAAGTTGATAGTAACAAAATATTTCGGACCCTTGGTATAAAAATTATATAATAAAGTCAGAAATGTCATCATACGTTAAAATAATACTAACTACATGAAACAAATAACGTATATATGAAATTTTATAGCTCTCCTATTTGAAATAGAATCCTATTTGAAATACCTATTTGAAGTTATGTCAATAGTACATTATTGCTGAGGCCGGGAAGTAAGGGATTGCCGGACGAGTATAAGTTACAAGAACGAGCGTCAGCGAGGCCTTGTATTAATACGTGTCAAGCAATCCCCGTTCCCGCCGAGGCATAATAATAGAATTTTTTTTAACAAACAATGGGAGGAAATTATTATTTAATAAAAGACTAAAGAGAGGAAGATGTTTAATAGAAAAAGTAAAAAGACGAAAAAACAAAGAAATTCCACAACACTTTAGTTTAAATGTATGTATCGCCATTTTCTTTTTTTTTTAAGAACGCGGTACATATACGCATTTTTAATTCTCTCAATTGAATGCGCGCTCTCTGCTTTTGTCATTTTGTAGACGTGGCCTTGTTACACCAAAAGTGCGATTTGTAGTTTCGTCCAAACCTAAGGCGTATTAACGTATTAAATGCGTATTCTCCACTTAGTAATATACACTAAAAATAAATAATCTCAGTACAGAGTACTAAAAAAAACGACCTCAAAAGTACATGGAATTACGTCTATTTGCTAAGTTTTATTGAAATATCCTCTAATTCGCCACTATACAGGACTTGACACTGGAGATAATAAAAATCGGTTCTCACTACTCAAAGTATATTGAGAGAAAATTGCCTTGAATTGGAGAAATAGCAAAATCAACCATTAAAGTAATTGCTTTTAGAAGCAATTACTTTAATGGTTGATTTTGCTATTTAAATTAATGTTAGGCGCTATTTATGAAAATGAATCTTCATACGTGAACAGCCACCCTTCGAGGTGGATGATTTTCTTCAAAGTGAAACGGGACCACTATGGAAGTACCCCCTTTCCAACAAAAAAAGAATCATGAAAATCGGTTCACAAATACCGGAGTTATCGTGTACCTAACATATATATGTACATACAAAAAAAAACATACAGTCGAATTGAGAACCTCCTCCTTTTTTGAAGTCGGTTAAAACATAACAAAAATTGAAGCCTTCTTAAAAAAAAATAAACGTAATGACAGAGTTTTAGGTTAACATTAATAAATGTACTGAGATCGTTTTTGACAACTGTTTTAACGCGTTCATCGCCGTCGTGGTCAAAATGACCAACACTCCACCTACCTATTGGGCCCTGGGGAGTAAAAATAACAGGCACGCCACACCTAACTTTACGATGTCCGCCAACAAACTTTAGTCAAATTAAAAAAAGTCAAATTTAAAAAAAATATAAAAAGATCTTATTTTAAAATGTATTTCAAATTTAGAAACTACAAAAAAGGTTAATGTGACATGTCAATCTTTTTTCTTTTTTTTTATAACATCAAGTGACGGGACGAACATGTCGTGCGCCTGATGGTAAGCAACACGCCTGTCCATAACAGTTACAGTGCCACTCAGACTTTAAATTGCAAAGATTTGACTGGCAGTACCACTGCGCCCGTCACCCTGAGACATAAGGTGACAAGTCCCATGTGTCTGTAATTTCACCAGCGCCCTTACCCTTCAAAACTGGAACACAGTTATGCTGACAATACTGCTTGGCGGCAGAAATAGGTAAGGTAGCAGTCCTACCCTGGACGAATTCTTTTACAAGGAGCTCTACTGCTACTAACAGACTAATCTAAAATAACAGACGTATGTCAGTTTTAGGTATATACATCGATCGAACATTACATGTACGTACTCTGCCCAGGATTGTGGCCTAAACAGAATAATTATTACGTTTAGGCCACGCCTGTCGTTGTTGAAATTTCCGGCACTAAGAAAAATCCCAAAATAGAGGCGAATAACGAAATATCGCCAATATAATTTTTTGACCAATGTTTAAAATTCTAGAACGTGTTAATTATAATTTTTTGTAAATTTTACCTGTTTTCATACGAAGCATAACTTTAGAATAATGGGCAGCTTCCCACAAATTTAGTAGTGTTCCCGCGGGACTCGTACGAGTACCGCACGCGTTTTGATAATTAACCGGACACGTGCCGGATCGAGTGGTAAACCGGTGACCTCGACTCTATGTAGAGTTTCATTACAGGTTTTACAATTTTACTATTTCTTCTCCTATTCCATATTTAGTAACAGTAGAACTCCTTGTGAAAGAGATAGTCCAGGAAAATACTGCCACCTTACCTATTTCTGCCGCCAAACTGTAATGTGAGCATTACTGCGTTCCGGTTTTCAAGGGTAAGTGTGCTGGTGAAATCACAGGCACAAGAGACGTGTTAAATTACGTCTCAGAGCGACGGGTGCAATGCAGTGCAGTCAAAAAGTTTTTATCCTAAGCATAAAAAGTTTTCGACTAATTTCGTTAGTCAAGTCAAAGCAAATACATCTTTATTTCCTAGTAAGCAAATTACACTTCAAATTGTGATACCGATTAAACTCTACTGCTCATTCGTAAGGCAGATTCCCCTGAGAAGAATGAGCTAGAAATTCTAGGGGTTTCTCATTCTAAATATACATTTCAATATATTTATCATTACAATATTTAAAGAATTTTTTTATAAGAAGATTTGAAGTTATTTAAACATCTTAGCACGAGACTACCTACCCCTGTAGGGCTAGCACGACAGTGTGTGACTAGTGCGAGATACTGCTATTATCGCATAGAGATCCCGCATTTTATGTCGCTCTCGTGCAAGTCGCGCCCTGCCGTGCTAGCTCTCCTGTATTAGCTAAACGGGTCACTACCACGGATTTTTGTAATATTTTTTTATCGAACAAGTCGTGCGCCTGATGGTAAGTTACACGCCTGTCCATAACAGTTGCAGTGCCTCTCAGCTCTTTAAATCGCAAAGATCTGTGGCGCACCGCCACTGCGCCCGACACCCTAAGACGTAAATTGACAAGTCCCATGTGCCTATAATTTCATCCAAGTACGCAGAAGCTGTATAATAAGCTTTAGTATAAAGTTTTTGTTTTACTATAGTTTTAAACCTCCTAAATGGCAAATATTGAATATAAATCGGAGTCTTATTATAGAAGAGTACACAATGCCCCTTAAATGCATTTGAGATTTTATGAAGTCGACTGTCAAGAAAAGGTAGTTTATTTTTATTCCTCGTATTAATGTCATGCCTGTCACTATATTTCATAAATAATAATAATAATAATAATAACGCACACACTCAACATAGCCCCGCACTAGGGAAACCCTGTGTCGCGGGTGCCATGGACACACCCATAGACAACCACAAATTACACCCAAACTCACGAGAGAAATAAATGTAGGCCATACAAATATTTCTCCCGGCCCGGGAATCGAACCCGGGGACCTCTGCGTGGCAGTCCGGTATGATAACCGTTCGGCCACGGAGGCAGTTGAAAAAATAATGTTTTTCTTAACATAAATAACATTTTCATAAATGTACTGTAACGTTAATGTAAGAATGTTAATCTCTTTAAACTTATCTCTCACAGACACTCTGGAGCCCAAATTATAAATTGCCTTCACCGCACGTTTCTGCAGTTCGTAGTATCTTTAAACCTTTCCTGAAAAGTTGGAGTATAAATTTCTTACACAAGGCGATAGAAATCGTGTCATTAGGACACACTCCTTATAAAAGTAAAGAAGGTCAAGTATACTATCCTACCGTTTATACCGGTTTAAAACATTTATTCTCACTAAGAATTAGTTTCTCACTTACGTGAGAACAGAGAGAAACATAACCATTTTTTTTTTCCGAAAGCATACAAGAGAGGGTTATTCAACTACAAAATAATTATGTTTTACCCGCATCCTAATATGACAACAGACAACACGATCTCAGGTGCTAGTAACTATACAAGCACAACCATGGCTGTATTCACAGACTACGCCCACTGCTTACTTATATTAATTTTATATATACAGATAAACTATACAAAACTCCAAACAATAACGTTGTCACTATTAACCGTAGAATCACAATCTAAAGGTGTGTCAATTGGTAACAGAACTCTGATTGATTTAATTAACGTCGCATGTTTCTCCAAAGATTTTTGGCAGAAATTGAAACTGCAGCTTATATATTATGCCATAAGGCTTTTATGGTCTGCTGTCAATACTGTACAAGAAAATACACTTTAGTCTTACTTTCTAGACGCTAATATATGCACCACAATCGCTTGTTGAATCAGTAGAAGCTCATAGTAGTAGCAGTAGAGCTTTTGTGAAAAAGTTCGTCCAGGGAAGTGCTGCCACCCTTATCTATTCCAGCATTACTGGTTCCGGTTTGGTACGGTAAAGGTGCTTGTGAAATTACATGGGACTTGTCAACATTTCCCAGGGTGAAGGGCGCAATGGCAGTACCCCTAGATATTTGCTGTTTAAAGCTCTGAGTGGCACTGTAAGTGTTATGGATAGGCATGTTTTTACCATCAGGCGCACGATTTGTTCGTCCACTTGGTATTATAAAAAAAGAACAATGTCGGAAATCTGAAAAAGCGAGTTTTTCGTTAAATTTCGTTATTAGTTTCAACGATATGTGACAGTGATTATTATTATATGTTTAACCGACTTTCAAAAAGGGGAGGTTCTCAATTCGACTGTTTTTTATATATATATGTTACGCGATAACTCCGGTATTTGTGAACCGATTTTGATGATTCTTTTTTGTTGAGCAGAGGGTGGTACCTCGGTAGTGGTCCCATTAAAATTTGAAGAAAATATTCCACCTCTACGGTTGGCAAAGTAGGGAATGAATCCGATTTTGCACACTTTCCGGTAACCGATTTCGATAAAACTTGGCAAATAGATGTAATTCCACGAATTTTTGAGGTCGGTTTTTTTAGTACTCTGTACTTAGATTATTGTGCTTAAATAGGAGAGTTGTAGAATTTTACGTATACACTCATGCAGTTCGTATTATTTTTATAACTTTCACGTGATAAAACACCTTTGACGTAAGCTCACATGTAGGTACAACATTGGTTTCATTTTTATTCTATCTTTCACAAATTGCCTATATTAACAACGGACTATCACAATTGCAATTGCATTGCCATATTTACAACAATCAACTGTTTGTTTTAAACTTGCCATTAATTATATCAATGAAATTTCAGTACCTTAATGAATATATAGTTTTATTTTTATTGTACTGAGTAATTTGGATATCTTTAAATAGTTTACACATAGGAACTGTGCATTTGTAAACATTGCTTTTATTTTTTTTTAATATATTTATGTATAATCTGTTCGTGTTCCGAACGAACACATTTTGGTGAAAATACGACTAGTAAGTACATACGAAAATGTACTGTTTACAATTCCACGAAGTACACTTAATTCCGCGTATGCGAAGCATGTAAAGGCAAACTTTACGAGCTTGTAAAAAGTATTTTTATGCTTCTTTTAGCCGTAATAATTTTTGTTGCAATTTCCAACAGCCCCCGAAAGTTTAGGGCGTATCAATGGCATATGGCGTTACAATAACTGACAAGCGTAACAACTACGCATCTGTCCCGTTTATTGACAATATGAATCAATTTTTATAAACCGAATCCTAATTGGACGAAATTTATAATGTGGGGTAAATAATTAAGATACAAATAAAGGCTTGGATGAATTAATTTATATTAATTTAAACCAAAATATGAATGCAGTAACAAATATTTGTATATATACGGAACCAAACAAGGAATAGGGATGTGATAAAATTAGACTGTTAAGCATTATTACTTTTATAACGTTATTGAATATCTTGATATTTTTACTATCAAGTTTTTTTTTGTAAAAAATGCTCCATTAGTTTATTGTTATTATTGATAGGAAGATCGAACAAACACAAAGAAAAATTCCTTCGATCCGACTGGCTTCGAACCAGCGACTGTAGCGTAGCTCCCGCTCATTATTAAGCAACATTACGTAGTTCGAAGATCACATGGACTGTAGTGTGAAACTACGGACCTCCTATCATCTTCAACTCTCTCATTATATGTTTTCTAGGAAACATCCTTACTTTTCTTGATTCCTGAAAGGCTTAGTGAAAAAAGCTTTCGTAGTTTTCTCACAGATGGCACTACTTTTATGTTTAATTTTATTTCTTCCAACATAAGTTAGGTATGTCTTTGAAATATACCTTATCTCATAGGGAATTTATCTGCCTTTCTTGTTATATAGAACATATTCCATATAATTATACAGAATAACATTTTTTTGCGACAATATGGAGTTTTTAAATTGTTTTTTTTTTTACCTAGTGTTTTGAAAAGTTTTTTATTGCATAATACGCTCACCATTCCGTATTACTTTTACTCCATAAAAAGGTTTTGTAATACTGTCAAAAAAAATCACTTAGGAACATCGCGTTTTGTAGACAATCATAAAAGCTTCATAGGAGTGAACATTCTTCTACAAGATCAACTACGCTAAAGCAAGTAAAAATTGAATCTTTTCGTATTTTAAAGTTTTTCTATAGATAAAGCTATAGACAAAATCCTCACAACAGTGTTTTGAAAAAAGCTTTAAATTCTTATCGCCATTTTTATTTTTAAAGAATGATTATAAAGTAGCCGAGAATTTTTTTTTTCTTTTTAAAAAGTAAATCTAAGTTGAAATTAGCTTGAAGAAGCCTAGAACTTCTTGGAAATGGTTTGTTTTGTGAGTTATTTTGTATATTTAGGCTTTCTATAAATATTTAAAACCGAAAATCGATAACTGTATTTTTATTAAGTTTACATTTGCACAAAAATATTTAAAATACAGCGAGCACATTAGTTTTATGACAGGTTTTTCATTACTTTTCACTATGTAATTTAAAGTCGCACGTCACTTCGCGCTTTCTAAACGATTAAACATTGCGCGAAAAAGTCAGAAATATATAGTTTATATTTTATAAGCCATTAAACTTGAAATCTATTAGTATTAAGAGAATTGCGTCTTACGTTTATAACGCTTTAGTTACTTTGGTTTTAAAATAACATTACTAAGAAAACTATCATAGACTATAAATTATCTAAAAACTGTCTACTAGACTAAATCCTGTTCCACAAATGGTCTTCTAGCATTCTAGAAGGGTTACTTGAGAAAAATGATAAGAATCACTCTTAACACTACCTACAGATAATTTGTCAAAGCACTCTTGTGATCTACTAATAAAGTTGTGCCCACTTTTACTTTAAATTATCTAGAAATCTTCTTCAAGACATCTTGAGGGAACTTGAACTCTTAAAATGTTCAATCGAATTAAATTCTATTAGATATCTTATTTGTAATATCTATCTTATCTATAATATCTATCTATCTTAGTTGTATAATAATTATTACAAACTAGTGGAGTAATTGCACCAAATTAATTGAATATCATGGTGGTCAAACATCGTGACATTTATTAAACTTAAAAATCGCATATATATTATATATTTTGATACCAGGTAATTAGTGTGGTCTGACACATTTTTACTATTATACTGAAATAGAAGTTTCAACAATTAACTTACCGTCGAAACAGGCGTACTTGATGTAAACCACCCCTGGAGTCCAACTGTTTGCAGGTGGGTAGTCCTTCGCTAATATAAAACTGCAGTGATTTACTCCTGTACATCTGGAACAACAAAAATACATATATATATACACATTACGTTCAATGTATGTTCATAAAGGGTTCATGGCTATTCACTTCATCGTTATGACGAGTGACTGGTTTCTTGCCACTATATGAATTTTGATTAATATAAGAAGAAACAAATTCGTTTGATCTGCTGATTCGTCTTGGTTTTTTAAAATAAATTATAGACACACGCTCGGCCACAATCTCGTTAAGCGACGACGATGGCACTCGCTTGCCTAAAAAATGTCTTGAATAACTCCAAATTATACTTTTCGGGAAACACAGCCGATAGGGTATTCAATTCCTTTGCCATACGCATTAGAGAGGAGGAAGCAAAGAGCTTAGTGTGAATTGGTGGTAGGTATGTCAACGACGTGAGGATGGAGAGTTCTGGACTTCACAGTCGACCGAAAGAGGAACGGTGAGGGTGGAACCAAATTGAAAAGTTCCAGAAAAGAAAAGAAGAAGAAATGTATCCGAAAGAAAATCGACAAGCAGGCTACTTTACCGGCAGGCTACTTTACCGGCAGGCTACTTTACTGCCGCGGTCGAGATTTTGTAGCTTCGACTCCACAAGAGAATTGTTGTCAATAAGTCTCTTTACTTTTAGCTTCACCGAGTCCTTGGACTGCCTTGGCAGTTAACTGGTAATGGTTCATTCCTTAGCTTAGCTGGCAGAGCGTAGACCTGGTATACCGAAGACACAGGAACCCAGCTGGATCGAATGAACAAACTAGTGGAGTAATTAAAAAAAAATTACTTTAATAAAACATTATGTTATTTAATAAACTTCATGTAAGAAGAATAAAATTAAGGGTGTCTTCAAATTTGATGCTTACGAGTAATTTCATCAGCACCCTTGCCCTTTAAAACCAAATACTGATTGGCGGGAAGATTGCAGTACTTCCTTAGACGAACTCTTTCACAAGTAGCTCTACTTCTACTCTCTTCTTTGTTGTCACCCACAAGGACATAGCAATATATATACCAAAAATTATTCAGATTATATTATGTATAATCAATTTTTTTTTTAATTAGATAACGTACCATAAGTTACTCGGATCCCAAAGTAGGTAGCTAAAGAACTTCAACGATGCCAATTTAAAGCTGGCTGGTCGCCAGGGACCCAAATTTTTTGCCACAAAAGGCACAAAGCTGCACTACAAGAGTAAAGCTTTTAAAATTTATATTCTACTTTATTAGAATTTATAGACTTTCATGTACTCCAAACTTCCGGTACTCTATCTATTGATAGGCACTCTACTTTATGGAGCTATAGATAACATCATTTAATTTCCACCTTTCCCCCAACACGTTGAATCAGATAAGAATTAAAATTATCATGTATTATGATGATGAGAGCGATGGGTAAATTTTGATGGTTATTGACCTGAGACTTGATTGCTAAATCATGTTTGATTTGTTGTTTATTGACGTGATATAGACAATGTTATTGTCTTGATACTAACATATTAGATATTTTAAAGTATTCGTTATTTGAATCATCGATGTAGTTCATATGACCAGCAACAACGTTTTAAGACTCGATACAACCTAAAAAGACTGATTGATTCGACATAATAGTGAAAGTGTCGAACTTTGAAAAAATATATAGTAAAAGTAAGGACATACACTGATTATTATACGGTGTGAAAACACGATTCCTAAAAATTTTCACGTTAGAAAAAAAAACACGAACTTACCTCGAAATTTTATAAGAAAACCGCTGTATTCAATATGTACTTTACATATACCAATGAGTTTTTTATATCAACTGAACTAAATAGAACACGTATATATTACTATATATATTTTTCAAATGACTTTGTTTGTAAAAAAAAATTCTGAAATAAAGCCAAAGTCCCTGCCACTGGACCCGAACAATAGTCCCGAGTCAGTACGAGTAAAATTTGAATTGTAATATTTGATGATTCTAAAATTTGAGCTGAGGTAGTATCGACTATTAATTATTTTATTGAGGATAGTACAATAAAACATTTAAGGTAGTTCTCGCGTGTTCGGCGTACCAATGCCTACACGTCTCTCGCAGCGTAGGGTTGTCACATTATTGCTTTAGTTGTACCTACAGGTTCCAAAACATAATTTGAAAATATAAAGGTGTCCGTTAGAGTATTCGTGCTACAGTGAAATATCCTTTGTCAAATGCAGTACTTGCATATTTATATTTTTTTATCGACATCGCGGTTTGGTATCGCGACTATGATGACGAAATACAAAATTGAATGAGAGGCATAAGTAAAGAAAACAATTATAAACTTGATACAGAAAATTATTTTAAATATTTTAAACACCGAACAAACGCTTCAATTCTATAATAAATAGCGGGCTTTACACAGACACTCTATCGCGCGTGATACAGCAATTGTGCGTGATTGAGCACGCGTGTAAAGACGTTTCATGCACGATTGTGCGCGCAGTCTTCCCGCGCGCAATTCTGTACGCTCCTGATCACGCGCGATTGATTTGACTGTGATAATACAGTACGCCATAAAGAGGCGCGTTTCAGTGTGGCAGGGTTTATATAAACTCGTACATTACAAAAATACCCGCGCCCGGTACGCTTCCGCGGCCGCCTCTCTGTGGCCAGAACATAAACAATTCATGGCGCGTGTGATGACCCGCGCTATGCAATGTGAGTTCACCGCGAGATTATGCGAATGTGTGCATCCATATATGGCGCGCGGCGGGCGTGCACACATACGAGACGCGGTGCTACGTTTGTATGTAGTTACCATACTTGTATCTAACATACAACTAACTTACATTAATACGCTGAAATCAAATCTGAAATTTGGTTATCGATATCTCTTTCCAGCAAAACATTCGTTTCCTAGAAAAGCATGACCATTTCTTTCGAATGCCTGCATCTGCATGCATTGTTATTCAATTAAATTGTATTCCGCTTCGCATTGGACCATCAATTTGTATCAATTTTTGTAGCATTTCCTTTTCGTTACTTTTTAAATCTCAGTTTAATTTTAAGGCTTTTATTCTAGAAAACATGCTGAGACATGAGCGGTTTAATTTTAATAAAAACATCAGTAGCCAAGAAATGCTGGACATCTTTTTCGTTATTTAATAAGTACCTTATTACGTACCTACGGATGAAACTAAACTTTGAAATCAGAATGGGTAAATTGTATTCCGTGAATCATTAACCACAAAGCTGACACGAATATTAATGAAGTTAACTGCAAATTAAAGTCTTGCGTACCACAGAGTACAGTGTTTTGAAAATAAAATAAAAGGTTTACGGCTACTACAACACTTTAACCGAATGAAGTGAAAATGACCAGCGATTTCCATCTAAATGATGGATCGTGAGCAAGCACAATAACATGTGCTTTCATTTCCGAAGCTAATGGTGGAATGCAGGTTAAACTACGATTAAGGGGCAATTTTGTCTCTATTGGATGTTAAATGGATAAACTGTACGTACAATGCAAAACAGCTTTAAAAAAAACGTGTGCAGTTTTATATTATTTCCTTTATGGCGGCCGCTAGACTTGTGCCAGTGTTAGTTTTTTAAGTATAATATATAATAAAAATTATGGCGATCATCGCTAGTGTCAGTTGAGCTTTTTTCTTTTTTCTGTATTTTATTCTTAGACTATATTTTTATCCGTCCTTTAAGATTTTATTAGCGCATGAAAATGACGTTCTTGTTTTTTAAATTCTTCTCATTAAGGAAAAGGCAAAAGTTAAAAGCCACACAGCAAAGACTTGCCGAGTATTTCATTTGCCAGGCATTAAGCCTCGTCTTCCGTGAATCACCATGAATTCTCTTTGATGGTTCTGCATTGTGAATATTGGCATACTAAGCATAAGCAATTTAACCGCTACGTTTTATACTAGGTTTGAAATTAAAGAAATTGTTGCAGATTTGACTTAGAATTTATTCCAATGCCATAAAAACAATATTAAAAATACAGGGTTTGACATTCATTTTCTTTTCGCTTTTTGGCAGCTCAAAAAAAATGGAAAAAATAAAGATTGGCAATAGAGTGTCACAGTCAAATTGGAACAATTACTATAATTATCTACTTACATACAAATTAATCTTCTTTCCTGATCTTTTCTTCCAAAATTGTACATCTTTTCTATCCCAGAACTCCTTTTTTCCCATTTTACTGTAGCAAAAATATTAAAAATAATAACTTTGGCACGGAAAAATTTTAGAAGAACGCGAATTAGACGAAAAAAAAAATTCGAATTCGGTCCATAGACCATTGCCATTCCGCAAGGAAGTTAACTCTATAGTTCCAAATGTGAACTGACCATGAACTGACTACCAAGCTGAAAACTTGATTCTGGCGAAATCATAAGAAGACTACCGCCAATAAACTTATGAAGAAGAAACATATAGTGAGTTTTACATTATACGCACCTACTTGTAAAACCAAACGACTAAATATACTTGTATTTTTATCCTCTAAGAAATATACTAACATACATTGGGATTGTAACAAAACGCTTGAAAAATGTCAAAAAAGAAATGTCAAGAAAGAAGAAAAACCAATAAATGTTTGGAATACATCCGAAACGTGATTCCTTTAAAATTTATAGGTATGATTTGGTACGTCTAACACATAGAACTATAAAAGTAGCTAACGTGTTGTACGACAAACAAATTTTGTAGACTTTAAAAGATTGATTGTTTTTGGAAATATGAGTAATATCTACTACAAAAGACATTTTATTCATCCCAATTATTTCCTTTACATTCTATACATTGTGTGTCTCTTCGCTGTGCTAAACCACTTTGAAGTGAACTTCAATTTACATCATAAAGAAGACCTTTACTATTATATAGTACCACCTTATTTACTAGATAAGAAAACTTATATGGCAATAGATACAATTGAAAAATATCCTATAATTTGGTGGTGTAGAAGAAATTACGATCAATATAATATATACGAACGCACTATTCAGTGTGGTAATGTAAAATGCTTGATTCGACGGTATTCTGAAGAAGTACAGACAGATAATGCAGCTTACGTGTATCATCCAGACCACTTAACTGTAAGACCGTCGCTACTTCTCCCAATAAACCCTTCTATAGCAATTTGGGGTATACTCTTCGAAGAATCACCTAACTATTGTAAAGAATGTTACATTGATAAAATATTGACTCTATTCAACTATTCCAGTACTTACAGCAGATATAGTACTGTCCCATTCCCCTTACAGTGGATGATATCCTTAAATAACATAACAAGTAAGTTGTATTTTGTAGAGACGTCGAAGAAAAATTCATTTCTTAAAGAAATATCTCCAATAATATATCTACAGTCTGATTGCGAAACAAGTACACAAAGAGACTTGTATGTAAAAGAATTGATGAAGTATCAATCAATAGATTCCTATGGTAAATGTCTGAACAATAAAAATTTACCAAAGAAAATGCTTCGACGAAATCATCTTCTAAAATTCAATTCATTGGAAATTCTGAGATTAATAGCAAAATACAAATTCGTAATAGCCATCGAAAATGCTGTCTGTGAAGATTATATTACTGAGAAATTCTGGCGGGCTATACATTTGGGTGTAGTACCCATATACTTCGGATCTCCGTCAGTAAGGGATTGGTTTCCTAATAACAAATCAGCTATATTGCTTCAAGATTTCCCTACTCCGGAATTGATGAGTGCACATATCAATAAAGTTATGCAGGATGACAATTTATACGAAGAATATTTGGAACACAAAACAAAAGGAATTATTTCCAATAAAAACCTTATTAAGGAGGCAGAAGAACGAAGTTACCAGTTGCATTTTAAGTACTCGGTGGAGAAATTTCAATGCTTTCTATGTGAGAAGCTGTATAAACTTAAGGAAAGACCATTGCCATATAATGTTATTGATAGAAGCCATTATAACTGTCCTACACCGATTTCAGCGTTGACACAAGACGTGAATGATGATTGGGTGAGTTTGATAAATTCCACGACGGAAAACATACGCTAGCAAACACACTGGATGATCTACTTGAGATTGATGTACTGAGCATATCGAATTCCAACATGTTCTGTGGTTCAAACCGATGATATACGCTGTGTTTCCCTCGATGACTCACTGTAACATCTTGAGGTGTGTTCCCACATTTATATGTGTGAGGAGCGTACGAACGCCTGAAATAATGCCATTATATTTTTTTATAGACGAACACGTAGTCATATTATGCGATCGTATTAAGCGACGATGTTAAGTGTTTGTTTAGTAAATGCCTATTCATCTCGAATTTGAGAAGCCTAAAGTTATAGCTTTTGTGACACAATAATGAATACGCATCTTACTTAATATAGATTGTTAATTTTATTTTTTTATTTTTTTATTTTATTTATTAATGGTAAACTAGAAGTATATACATTTATATTTCTAAATTAAACAACGAAGTAAGCTAAATAAGTTTACACTTGTAGAAATAAAGTAACTTAAATAAGTAAGCACTCTAATAAAAAAAAATCAACAGAAATAGAATTTTACAATATAACTTTATAAAAAGACTATCCTAAGAAATAAAAAAGAAGTCGCTGAGTAATTTTCTCGCTGTGACAATTTTGGTATTGAAGATATCAATATCTATTTTATTAACCAGGTTATTGATGTTGTTGCAAGCTCGCAGCAGAAACGAATTCTTTCTGTAATTGGTTGAAGCTATAGGTATGTCAAATACTTTGTTAACCCTGAAATTACGTGTGGGAGTCAAAAAGTTGAGTTTATATAGTAATTCGGGACAATCAATTATATTTTGAGAAATTTTTAGAATATATGCGCAATCGGCTATTTAACGACGCATGTAGAGGGGAAGAATGTGATGAATTTTACAAATGTGCAGGTAATCATTATTATGATATTGTCGCTTAGTTCGGAAACATAAAAAACGAATGAATCTTTTTTGAATACGTTCTATACGCGAAATGGACACCTCATATTGCGGGTTCCAGATCTGTGACGCGTATTCCAGAATACTGCGAACAAACGTACAATACAAGATTTTAACTGTCTTAATATCCTGAAACTCACTAGACCGATAAGGTGATAATCTTGCCATCGAAACGGTAAATTAAAAAAGAACACGTCGAATCTACTTTTCATTGTGGATTTTAAAATGTGTATTCTAAAATGCACAAGAAGGCGGGAAGGAATTTTGTTATAAATATCTAAACATGATAAATAGAAAAGTGGTTGCCTTCGATCTATAAATGTCGTCGTAAACCTGAATGCATTTATGCCGTCGTCTCGTCTTCTTATGGTTCGATGTCCATGACTCGTGTTTGAGCGACTTTTTTGGAAGTAACTCAGTAATTATATTGGATATTTTAGAAAAAGTTTAATTTAAGTACATAAAGAGAGCTATCCGACTATTTTTACTTGATTAAGTTTTGCGAGCACTTGAAAAACATGAAAATCTTCCAGTGTAAAATAAAATCTGTAGTTAATTGAAATTGCACTTGTTATGATTGCAGATTATTTACAAATAATAATAAATGACATTTTTATAAAACAAAT
>NW_020653337.1:6094216-6168174 GCF_003589595.1 Hyposmocoma kahamanoa
AAATTTTTCTGTATCTAAAGGACCAATAAACGTTTTTGACGTAACTCCACTTATGTTTAAGATCATACGGTTCGTTTTGACGAGGACTTCCATCTGCGTTTCAGTTGTCGTTGACGCGGACGCAGCAACGATCACAGTAAAACAGATAAGTAGAGCTTTGAAGTCAGTTGTTTTTTTTTATACAAAATAATTATTAGTATTCTACAAAATACCGATCACTTTATTAATTATTGGGCCACATGGGTCGTAACATATAGGACTATGGAAATAACGATCTGTTTATGTAAGATGAACCTAAGAAAACAAAACATCTCTCATTACGTTAGATTGCTTTACCAGGCGGCGCAGGCGCGTTAGGTATTTGATAATATTATTTTTATCTCTTAGGTCACAGTTGTGTGGACGTAACGGCACTTGCTTGGAAACATTTCCGCGTGTATCTTTTATATTTGGTAGTTTAAATATTATGGTACATTTGTAGATGTTTTTAAATGTAAGCAACTCCAAAATATATAGAAAACGTTTGATTATCTTGAAGCTGCTCAAGTCTGAAAAGAGTTGTTTAGTAGAAAGAAAGTAAGAAACATTTATTCGGCTATTTACAATAATATTTCAAACATATCAAATACAAAGAGCACACTGCATATTTAGGTAGGTACAATTGTAATTTTACTCTCGTTTCTCTCGCTTCTCGTTTCTAGGGACAAAGTAGCCGTGTGTGATAAGCGACACGACGATCCATAATAGGTGCAACGCCACTCTATAGGGCTAGCACGATAGGCCGCGACTACCACGAGAGCGACATACAGCGCGAGATAGTACCATTCTCGTATAGAGATAGCGGCCTATAGTGCCAGCCCTACAGAGCTTTAAGTCGCAAAGATCTGAGAGACACTGCCACTGCGCCCACCCTGAGACATAAGTTGATAAGTTCCTTGTGCCTGTAATGTCACTAGCACCTTTCAAAACCGGAACGCAGCAAATACGCCATTTCTTGACACTTCTTGACCGTAGAAATAGATAAGGCTTGACTGCTACTAACCCTTAGTTATATACATTACTTACATGCACACATGCTAACACACGTGCAATTCCGAAATTCCGGCACCTAACTACTGTAGCGCATAAAAATTAAAGTTTTTTTATAATATCACGTGATGGAACGAACAAGTCGTGCGCCTGATGGTAAGAGAGCGCAGGTCGTTAGAAGTGAGGAGTAACATGCTGACTCGCAGATTTGCTCGATGCACAGAAAGTGTAAAAATAACACTGTTTAAGGCTATAGCACGTCATTTTACTCCAGCAGTCTGTGGTGTCAGTACGCCAAACGAGCTTTCAACGCCCTACGTATACAGTATAACAATGTGTTCAGGATGCTATTGCGGCTACCACGCCACTGCTGCAGCGCGTCAGGAATGGTCGCGGAGGCGCGCACTGATGGCTTTCCCGCTATAATACAAAAGAAGGCTGCTTCTTTTCTTCACCGTGTGCATGGTAGCCGGAACAGCATACTGATAACACTCGTGAACCGGTTCGATAGTCCCTTGCTATGGCATCTAATACAAAGAGTCATAGGTGTAATTTAAATTAAGTAATTGCATATGTGATGTAATTCAAATGTAATGTAGTTTAAATAAGTACCTACTAACATAGTTGCTAAGTCTTACTAACAAATTATGGAAACTTTTTCTGAAATAAAGTATTAATCAATATGATGATTTCAAGAGTAATTTGCTTATCTATGAAGTAGAGATTTCGTAAATTTAAAACATTCACAAATGTAACTAAGAAGGTTATGACTACATGCTGTCACAGGAATTTGAATTTTATGCAAATAAATATATCCCAAAACATAACCAAACAACGGTGTTCACGGTAAGTTAACCCATCTTTAGATGACAGTTACAAATTACTGTAAGTAATGGGTCAATCTACTTTTAGTACCTTCATAAATCAAGTCGTGGAAACAAAACATCCATTAATTATACATATTGTTCTTAAAATAATTTAAGATGATAATGATGATATCTTTAAGGAATTAAGTTATACGGTACTTATAATTCACGTAGGGCATATATTTCGAAAAGCCTCACTTCAAGCAATTTTTCCTTCCCTGATTGACCGAAAGCATAGTACAGTCATGTTGTCAGCGCCGGCACTAGTCACACCCTACGTACCGAACGAAGTGGGACTTTTGCTCCGCTTATATTACTACACTAAGCTCAAAGTGATGTCGTATATGGATAATCCTTCTTTTATACGTAACCTCTTAGTTTTATTGTGTGTCTATGATTATTATGTTTGCGGCCTAGCCTTAGCGAAAGTAAAATAAGGATTCGGTTATTCACATGTAGAAAATAAAAGAACAAAAGGCTGTTATAAAAATACAGTGATGTAAAAAGGTTCAACATAATAAATCCACTTACCCCAAGAAGGCCTACATGCTGTATTCTGATGACGTAAAAGAAGTAAATCACGTGAAGTTAGGGTTTTCAATGAGGATACTTCATGAGCACGTCCTCTCGCTTTAAGAATTTTGGTGGGAGTAATAACGGAACGAACCAAAGTAAAAATAAAGAAGAAAAGGAATTATAGAACGATTCAAAATTTCAAAAGTGGCCAGCAGCTTGATTTTGATTGCCTCTTCACAACTGGCCGATCGGAAACTTTTGCCATTTCAAATCGGAACAATAGTTGATTTAACTCACAAATTAGAAAGATATAGTAGGAATCAGGTTCGTCTTCTCGCTCGGAAACCCATCTGATTTCAAGACACGGATGGGATTTGAATTAAAATCAGCCTGCAGGAGCCAGAAAGAGGTTGACAAAAGGTGAGATAACAATGAAGGAGGTCGCATCATCACATGTTATTTATCAACTTAATAATAGTTGTAATCATTGTGCTATTAACTTCACCATAGACGCAAAATACTAAAATACAAAACAAGATCCCAGGCTTGAACCCATTAACACCCAGCATTAAAGGATTAAGTCGTACTTCTCTCTGATTTATTTCAGCGCCTTAAACTCCTATCGCTTTGCATAGTTTGAAATATTACACTGTGTATTAACTGATACTTATTTATAGTAGACATTTCAATAACAAAACACAGGTATGACAGACAAATGCTTTGAATTTATACACCATACAGTCAAAAGTACGCTGGGCTTAACATACCAGCTAGCTTAAAGCGGTTACACACGGCGAGTTTTGGCGGCAATGCAAACGCGATGCAGTAGCGATGCAATCGCTAATCGTCTACCTTTACACACACGCGCGAATGCAAGCGCGCGACTGTACGTTGTACTCTTACGTTGTTACTCTTAAACAACGTGACTTTTGCTAGCGTTATCGCCAATAGAAGAGAAAGACAATTAATGATATTGACATAAGCGTACGAAATGTCACCTGATCTAACGTAACGAACGATAAATTGGTAGCCAATGTTAATCACTTCCTATTCCATCAAATAGAACGTCCAGCTTGTACCACAACCAACATACAAAGCGTAGCCATAGTGGCAATTGTGACAAGCGCTTGCGCTCGCTATCTATTCTATTGAATGATTACGAAGCGAAAGCCAAAGCCTTGTAGAAAACGAAACAAAATGGCGATTGTTTAATCATCTGATGAAGTGTGTGTTGTGTGTACAAGTTTTTAAGACTACTCATACACGGACATACGCATGTAGAATTTGCTAAACGCTTAGTCGCGGTAGAGCTCCTTTTGAAAGAGTTCGTTCAGGAAAATACTGCCAGCTTTCCTGTGGCTGAACACTTAGTAGCTGTAGCACTTCTTATGGGAAGGTTCGGCCAGAAAAGTACTGCCACCTGACCACTTCTGTTGTCAAGCAGTATTGTGAGCATTACTGCATTTCGGTTTTGAAGAGCAAGACTGCTGGTGAAATTACAGACACAGAACTTGTCAACAGGACTTGTCATGTCTCAGGATGACGAACGCAGTGGCAGTTACCTTTAGATCTTTGTGATTTAAAGCTCTATGTGTCACTGCAATTATTTAGAACAGGTGTGCGTTGCTTATCATCTGGCCCACAACTTGTTCGACCCGACACTTGGTAGGTCTCACAAAAAAAATGTTTCCTTGAAAAAACAAATATACGCGATTTATATCCGAAAAAAAAATGAAAAAAGAGTTTCATTTCCAATGTGTAGCTATAGCGAAACCCTAAAAATATTTTGTCAATAAATCTTCAATGTAAAAGACGACCTAACGTTAACCGTATAACTCGTATTTTCAGCAACAAAATCTCGTCGATACATTCATCATGTGTCTAAGTTAAAAGAAATTCTACACCAATATAGAACCACACAACCTAATAGATTTTAAAAGCCGTGTTCTATGTCAAATATATGTCAAGTGCTATACGCCATGTGAATATGAACCTTTATTTCCAGACTCTTTTACGCAGTGAGAACAAAAGATGTTGTTCTGTACAAAGTTCGTTCAAACAAAGAAATATTAACCATGGACCTATAACTCAAGACGATTGTTACATACAGATCGTAACTCTAACGGAAAAAGGTCTAAATTCCGTCTTATTAATTTAGATTGCGCTGATAAGTAGCCTGGAAGTAGTTTACTATTATTATTATACAAAATGGCAGTGGACATCAATTAATTCTTCTTTAATATGAAATATGAGTGGTCTGTTTTTTCCCTATAATATTATTAAAATATTGATAATGACCTAAAATTATTTTCTGAACTTTAACAAATGCGTCTCAATAGATGGCATTGCGTGTAACAAACTAATTTAGAAATTATCGCTTGCTAAACATAGGTAGATAGCGGTATTCATAAAAATATGCAATAAGCGCCATCTAGTTAACTTTATTTGGTATTACTAGAAATTAGTGAAGCTTTGATAAATTGCAGCTCGTCAATGTATAACAAATTAATAGCAAAAACAACTATTTGGTACTCGTCACGACATCTGGTGGAAAAATAAATACTAAATTGTCTTGGGGTCCCGATTAGTAGTCTCTTGTATTATTGGTCTTTGGTATCGAGTATGTAACCAGAAATAGGGACGAAATAAAGGCCATACATTCCTGGAAAACTCATCAGTGATACATCTACTACTTATAAATATCAACTCTCGTTTGCACTGAAATATGGACAGCGCCAACAACTGACCTATGTGTGTGTACGTCTCCATATATTCCAAAAATGTTCCGTATTTATTGTAATAAACATAATATCTCTAACAATGGCGTGCAGTCCCATTTGGTGATGTGAGGGAAAAGCAGCAAAACATCTAATTACAAAACAAACGGAATCAAAATTCATCGGTAATTAAATATGAAATATGTAATTTTGCAATTTTCGTTCAATAAAGCAAAGCTCAAGTTAACTGCTCGATTTGAAGTGAAACAATTGACAACACCCATTGACGACACCTGCCAATTGTTTCGAACTCGGGTTAGCCAATCGGAGTGCAGTTGTCACAGTATTGATATGGCAGAATAGTTTTCAAACAAATTAAATGACATTTCATCTTTATTTCTGGTTATATATTCGATGGTCCTTGGTAATACGTAACACATACACCACTCGCAATAATTGAATGTGCGCAAAATGAGACCAAAAAAATCTCGTTTGGTACAAGTTTAATACAGGTTCACTACGGCGTTTACTCATAACTGTAACGGAGCCTGATTACTGTTTGTGAAGAGTATTAAAAACCGACCTCAAAAGTACGTTGAATTACGTCTATTTGCTAAGTTTTATTGAAATATCCTTAAATTCGCCACTATCCTGTATAGACTTGACACTGGAGATAATAAAAATCGGTTCTCACTACTCAAAGTACATGAAGAGAAAAACGCTTTGGATTGGAGAAATAGCAAAAATCAACCAATAAAATAATTGCTCTTTAGTAAAATTTAGGCGCTATTTATAAAAATGAATTTTCATGCGTGAACAGCCACCCTTACAGGTGGATGATTTTCTTCAAAATGAAATGGGACCACTATGGAAGTACTCCCTTTCCAACAAAAAAAGAATCATGAAAATCGGTTCACAAATTTATCGGAGTTATCGCGTAACATACGTACAAAAAAAATACAGTCCAACTGAGAACCTCCTCCTTTTTTAAAGTCGGTTAAAAATGAACGTTATTTTTAAAGGAATTAAATTACCCAATGTAATGGTTATTAGGCGAAACCTATATCAAGGAAAAAATCTTCGAAGACATCTTTTAGTAGCAGTGAAGAGGTGAAAAAATTCGTCCTGGGAAGTACTGCCACCTTATCTAATTCTGCCTTCAATCAATAGTATTAGCATTACTGCGTTCCAGTTTTGAAGGATAAGGGTGAAATTACAGGCACATAGGACTTGTCAACTTATGTCTCAGGTTGACGGGCGCACTGGCTGTACCCCTCTGATCTTCACGATGTAAAAACTTCAACACTATTTGGTCGCTCCTCGCCACTATTTAGGCACAGTGTCATCAGTAAATCAGTACAATAAACAACGCTAGTCCGACCACACAGCATGATGCTTATACTCCGTCCAACTATTTATTTTACTATGTCTTAAGCATGTCTATGAAGTTCCGTAATTATTGACAGTCAACCATAGACAAAGAAATGCAATATTTCATGGACGCTGCTTTTTCTTCAGTAAACTGAAGCGACGTGCTCTTTAGCTCACGATATATTTTATCGAGCCGACAGATTATGTAACGAAAATATCTCTGTTGCATAGGTTTTGATACCCGTTTAATAAATCATAAAGGAAATAAATAAATTATCATAATAAATTGTAATTGTTTGTTATAATGAATCGTCGCATTCTTCTCCACATGAACTGGAATCATCACTAAAATCCACAGTAACACTAATTATTAATTATTGAGTACAGAATTTGAACACGTCCTCATACACGATAAAAATTTCTTCTTTAATAAAGTCGATTATTACAAGAAATATAGTTGGACGGAGCACAGCGCGCTAAAACCCTTTGATGTAGCCCGAACATTCGCGACGATAGCCGATTAATGGATGGCTATACCTGGGTGTATCGTATCATAGTACGAACCTTCATGGTGATAGTCGCAGGTGCGGCCTCAGCACAAGAGGATAATCGCTCCAGCAGGAATGGGTTGACGATTATGACACCGATAGTTTCATTTTCTGAGTTCACTAATAAATTATGACGGTAAATATTATAGCTATAGTAAATGGGGCTGTTATGGCCAATTCAAACAGTGAAAAGTCGATTTTTATTTGCGGAAAATAACGGGTAATTTGTGATAGCCGAAACGAACCCGGAACAGCATTCGAGACTACCTCGAGAGTATACCCTTTCAAACAAAAAATAATTTTCAAAATCAGTCCGCAATTGACGGAGAAATCGATGAAAAAATGGACATGTCTATAAAATTTGATGGTTTTTCTCGACTTCCATGGGATTCCCTCATCGGATTCTGACTTGGTAACAATGGAACCACTACGAGAGTGCACTCTTTCAAACAAAATAATAAAAAATAATTTTGTTCATAATAGGTTTGTTTGAAAAAACAAATATACGCGATTTAAATCCGGAAAAATAGTTTCATTTCCTATGTGTAACAATGGCGAAAACCTAAGAACTCGATAAAAAAATAATTTTTAAAATAGGTCCACAATTGACGGAGTAATCTGAAAACATACATACGCAGTTCATCGTGTATGGAGCATCTCATGATATACAGCATCATGTATGGAGTTGTTCATGATACGCAGTATATCACATACTTAGTTGAAAGAACTGAACATGAATTTTATGTACCTAACTATAGTATCTATTCCAACCAAACGGTAAATAACATTACTAATCCATAATATAACCCACACTTCATCAGCAAGTCCTATCTATCCGCAATTACGTCTATTAAGGAAATACGTGGTCAGGGTAAGAACGAGAAAATCGATGTGACTTGCGAGCTGAGACTGAACACATTATCGCTTACAATATTTCTGAGTATGTTAGCGCACACTGTAACTAATGACAAACTGTACGTGGTACCGCTAGTATAATAAATCCATTTTGAACGTAACGCACACTAAATATAATTATATTTAATATAAACTTTTTTAGCCGACTTCAAAAAAGGAGGAGATTCTCAATTCGACTGTTTTTGTTTTATGTATGTTACACGACAACTCCAGCAACTGTGAACCGATTTTGATGTTTTTGTTGGAAAGAGGGTACCACGATAGTGGTCCCGTTTAAATTTGAAGAAAATATTCCACCTGTAAGGGTGGCACTAGGGACTTCCAATTTCACACACTTTACGGTAACCGATTTGAACAAAACTTGCCAAATAGATGTAATTCCATGAACTTTGGAGGTACTCTGTACTGAGATTATGTCTGACATCACCCACTGCTGGGTATTGGTATCGGCCTCCAAGTTTCTTTGCTAAATTAAAAGTAGCAGTAGAGCTCCTTGTGAAAGAGGTCGTCTGAGGAAGTACTGCCCCTTTACCTATTTCAGCCGCTAAGGATTAATGTGATTCGGTTTTGAATTGTAAGGGTGTTGGTAAAATTACAAGCACATCGGACTTTCCAACTCATGTCTAAGGGTGACAGCGCAGTGGCAGTACCCCTCAGTGAATTTTTGTGACTTAAAGATCGCGGCGGCATTGCAACTGTTATGCGCAGGCGTGTCGGTTAGCAGCAGGAGCACGACTTGTCCCGACACTTGGTATCATAAAATAATAATGTTTGCTTTTTCAATGTAGTACTGTAGTCTAGGCTCTACTCTATGAGTAGAATCACTGGCTGAATGAATAGTTTTGTATTTAGAATGTTTTGAAAATGAAGTAAGAGAAAAGAATGGAGCATCTTCACATTATTGAATTGAAACCCAACGCAAAAACTATGTGAAAGAATATAATAAAGTATATTTTGAAGATTATTCCACTTTAAATTCATAAAAGTACCTCTCACTACGCAATCCGAGCTACGCCCCAGTTACAAATGGTGGCGCCGGTGAATAACCTTGCGATGGATAAGGTATTGGCAGGAATGAAGTATCGTAATGTGATAGTTTATGTTGATAATATATTGGTATATGCAAGTACCTTTGAAGAATTTAAAAATGCATTAAAGGAGGTTTTGGTTCGATTGCGAAATGCGCATTTAACTTTAAAACCATCTAAGTGTCGTTTTGGTTTTCAGAAGGTGACTGTTCTGGGACACGAAGTGTCGGCCGAGGGAATTGGTCCGGATAGTAAGAAAGTTGTGGCGATGAAGGAGATAAATCCTTTCCATTTAGTCTAAAGGAAGTGAGAGCGGTTTTAGGATTGTTCTCTTATTATCGAAAGTTTATTGATAATTTTGCTAGATTAGCGCTTCCCATCACGAGTTTGACAAAAAAAGACAAGGCGTTTGTTTGAACAAATGAAGCGCAGGAGGCATTTGAGGTGTTAAAAGATCGGATTTGTAAAGCGCTTGTTTTAGGACATTTCTCGTCAAAAAGTGAACAGGTGACGCGGCTATATGTGGACAGCAGTGGTTATGCAATTGGAAGTTGTTTAGTGCAGGGAATAAGAGAGATGAAACCTATAGCTTATGCTTCGAGGAAGTTAAGTGAAGCAGAAAAGAAATATTCTATTACGGTGAAGGAATGTTTAGCACTTATATGGGCGTTAAATTATTTTAAAAGTTATTTATGGGGACTTCGTTTTCAGGTAGTTACAGATCATCGGGCACTTGTATGGTTAAAAAGCTAGAGAGATATGAGTGGGAGATTAGCCAGATGGGCGTTATCGATTCAAGGTTGGGATTTCGATATTGTTTATTGTAAGGGTAAAGATAATGTTGTTGCAGATTTCTTGAGTAGGAATCCGTTGCTGGAGGATGTAGTCGAAGATGGAACGTGTGCCGGAGCAGAGGGACGAGTTAAAGTTATATGTTTTGCGTGTGAATGATGTCCAGAATAAACAAGAGGCGGATGGATTTTGTAGAAATATTATTGATTGCATTCGTTCGGGTGTTAGTGATAATTATCGAGGCTTCTTTTTACAGAACGGAATTCTTTATAAGAAGTGTCGTTTGAATCAAAATATAGTTGATTTAGTGGTCGTTCCGTCGGAATTGTTTTCGGAATGTATGAAGGAACTACATGATAGTGTTTGGACAGGCGGACATTTTGGTTTGTTAAAAACTTTTTGAAGGTTTAGACAGAGGTATTTCATGGTGAATGCTGAAAAGAAGTTTGAATCATATGTCAAGATGCTCCATTCTTTTCTCTTACTTCATTTTCAAAACATTCTAAATACAAAACTATTCATTCAGCCAGTGATTCTACTCATAGAGTAGAGCCTAGACTACAGAGGGATGCAGTCTAGGCTCTACTCTATGAGTAGAATCACTGGCTGAATGAATAGTTTTGTATTTAGAATGTTTTGAAAATGAAGTAAGAGAAAAGAATGGAGCATCTTGACATTATTGAATTGAAACCAAACGCAAAAACTGTGTGAAAGAATACAATAAAGTATATTTTGAAGATTATTCCACTTTAAATTCATAAAAGTACCTCTCGCTACGCAATCCGAGCTACGTCCCAGTTACAGTACCAAACAGAATTTTCTTTACAGTGCACTTAAACATGTAGGCAACCTAAAATCTCCACATCCTTCCACCATTTTACATAATCCCGGTCATTACCGGTCTATCTGATTTAGTCCATCCGGATATCTGGCTTGGAGCCAAACGGACTACGCAGACGTAACCGGATGAAGAAATTTTGTTTGTGCCACTCGAGGGATCATATTATTGTGAAATTATTGTTCTGTTTACAGTTTGCATGAAAAATATAAAAGCGAAGAAGGGATATTGTAATAAATAAATAGTCTTTTTAATAGTTTGTTTAGTATTTAGTGTATACATTACAAATTTGAAATTTACCATGAACTTTTCGGTAAAGAAAAACATTGTGATAAAATCTGCACGTCGAAGTAGGTTCACAACTCTCGGAGTTCCCAATCCGCATTTTACCACGGTGGCGAACTATGGCTTAAACACTCGCTTCCGAGGAGACCCGTGCGCAGTAGTGGAACGTACAAATGAGTTGATGATGATGAGCACTAAGAAACTTTCTTTTAAAATTCATCACATTGATAAAAAATATACATCAGTGTATCATTTAATTTATTTAGTACTTAACTGGTACACATGGGTTTTTTTATAAGCTAGGAGACGTCGTCGGTTCGAATTCAGCCGGATCGAAGGGATTTTTTCTAAGTGTTCGTATCGTATCTTTGTATCAATAATTATAACAAACCAGTAGTTTGAGTAATTTCGCAAAAAAATAATTGAATATTAATTCAATAAACATTTAAAACACATTTACCTTAAACGTATAGCGATGTAGGATGCAAACACGGACCTGACACTTTATTTTGGGTTCTAAACAATGACAAAATATACATTTCAGCAGCGCTTCCCTAGAATAAAAGCTCGTATCGCAAACACAGCCCGTAAACGCGCGATAAGCATATAATTATGGTGTAATTCTACTTAGATTTTTTTAGAATATTTATTTTAGAATGTTTACAAGTTTAGCAATTATGTTACTATTATTATTTGAGTCTTCCAGCTTAAGTAACAATCAAGAGAAAATTAAAAATTTTGAACAATACTTTGTCGAACGTAATGCCATGAATTTGTGTAGAAATTCAATATGATATTATTTAATTTTGAATATTAAATAGTATCATTTAGTGCATTATTCAAATTATCAAGTTCGTATTGATTATAATTTAAATATGTACCCATAAAATACAGTTATCGTCATCGAAGAGGAGTAATTTTGTTTTGTTTTTTGTCTGGCAAATCGGTAATATAGAGTGAAGAACAGCGGTTTTAGAATACTACCTTGCGGTACATCGCGCTGAGATCTTAAATTTGATTTTCCACTTTTTCCATATGTTTATCCACGTCCATAATATGCGTTTCCTGTTGGGAATTTTGATCAAATAGCTTTATTAGACCTTTTGCGGGCCCTCTCACCCTACTCGTATGTTTTGTTCAGTAGGTAGTAATTTAAGTGACACGAAATCGAAAGCTTTTGTCGTGTCCATGAAGTCTGCTATAGACTGTGTTATATTAATACTATTTATTTACTTGTTTTTCTGGAAATTGTACTGCTTTTATTTTAACATTTTAATGTTTTCTTAGTACATATCCATTAATATTGTTATAAATGATTCGCTCAAATATTTTTGACATGACTGGTAGTAAAGCCAGGGGACGGTAATTTTTAGTTCTTTTCTTTACTTAAAGTACATGCAGTAGAGCAACTTTCTCTATTTCTGCCGCCAAGCGTTAATGTGGGTATTGTTGCGTTGCTGTTATGAAAATTAAGGGTACTTGTGAAATTACAGGCACATGAGTCTTGTCAACTTATGTCTCAGGGTGACGAGCGCAGTGACAGTGCCCCTCAGATCTTTGTGATTTAAAGCGCTGAGTAGTACTACAACTGTTATAGGCCTGTCTATAGTCTAGTGTCACTTACCACTAGGTGCGCGACTTGTTCGTCCGGTCAGTTGGTCTCATAAAAATAGCATGTAATGTTTTTGGAAAAAGTGACTTCAGTCAGGCACAAATTGAAAATACATCTTATACCATTGAAATATTAGGTAAACAAGTCAATTTAGTTAAGATAGTCTACTTTAGAGCCGTCATTATAGCAATACTGTTTCACTTTTAATTTACAAAGTAAGTATTTACTCTGCCAAAACAACATTTTTTGGCGACAACTGCTTAGGCCGTAATTTATATAACTTACTCAACGTTGTAAACCGTTTTCATCGCAATTGTTTTTCTCGTTTTATATCCGTCGCAGTGTTTTAACGCTAATGCCAAATGCTAACTGGCCTTGTTTTAGTATAAGGTTTAATTATTTTATTGCCTGGCAGACTTGCAAGGTCTTATAGGAAAACTTTATTCCACCACTGGCACGCATGCTGTTTTGTGAACTAGTTTTGCTTTTAATTTTATTTATATCAATGGGTTCAGTTGGTGATAAAGCATTTTAATTTCATTAAGAACTTAATTAAACTATTTTCAAAACATTGGTAGGCAATTAGAATACATTAATGTTCCAGTGTAATATATACACATTTTGGGGAACAAAAGAGGAGAATACTAAATAATAACGTTTATATTCAAATAAATAACAATTGGACTTAGAGTTTTTTTTTTTTACAACGACTTAGTGCAAACCTTTATTGGAAAAATATAAATTAAACAAAATGTATTTTTCGTACATTTTGTGACCACAAAGCAGAAACAGGAGAAAATTTAGAAACTGTACATTGATTAAATCAAAATCATTCGTAAATAAGTGAAAAACACTTTAATATTGATTGTAATGAAAATTATGATATACCATGATATTCATTTATTTTTGTGAAAATACTCCACTAATTTGTTGTAAGAAAAATTCCTTCGATCTGAAATGCCTTGAACGTGTGTCTGTATAGTCAATTTAGGGCAACTTTTTCAACAAAAATTTACGAAATATACAAGAACGCAAAATCTAAATCAAAAGCTTTATTAAATTTAAATAAATACAATGAAAAATAATTACAATCGACAAATTTTTTATTTTTAAATTCGACCAAATAAAAAAGTAAAATAGTCGACCAGACTTTGAAAAAACATTGTATGTTGCCGGTGAGTGTATGACGTTGCGACCTTCTCCATCGTCATCCCGCCTTTTTATCGTCTTTGCTCTGGTTCCAGGCCACTTATTTTCAAATTTTGAATCGTTCTCAAATTCCGTTGCCTCGTCATTGTCACTTTGTTTCGTTCCATCGTCATTCTCTGCTTAATCATTGAAGCGAGCACTCCGCTCGTCTAATTTTGATCTTTTCACCAGTTCCCATCCTACATCATGTACCAATTTTAATACCACTTAAACCTAGTAACATTTGTATAATTCGGCCCTTTCGGGATAAGTTTGTCTTACGATTTTTTAGTGTCTAAGTAGGGAGTGTTTTTAATATTGTACCTGTTTTTTATGCCTTTTTTGTTACAGCCTTTCTTTTTTTCTTCCACCTTAACTTATACAATAAATTCTTGGACCGAGTAATCGATTATTATTGCTCCCTATTGCCAGCCTACAACTTTTTAAAGTGTACAACTTAAATGTACACTAAAAATAAACAAAGAAATAGGCCCAAGAATTGCTGATAATTTCTATCAAATCTGAAATCAACGAAACCGTAAAAATAACAAAAAGCTATGATTCTGTACGAAACAATATCGGTTGTTACACTCCTGCATGAATTCTGTGATTCCGCACGTCTATAATCCTAGCGTTCAACATAACAAATTTTGTTTAAAAAATAAAGCTACAATTTCACAAATGAAACGTGATGCCCCTAATGGATCAGAAGTGGTTAATAAAGGTCGCATTTTTAGAGCCATTACATCGACGAAATATGTTCGAAGAGGTCCCTGAAGGCTCGTTACCTTTGCTAAATAAAGCCTTTTTTACCGATCGCATCTCATTAGTCATTACCGTTACTTAAAAAAAAGGAAAAACTTTGTTTTCTTCTTCCCTTTCCTGTTGTTTTGTATATTTATATGTATATCATTGGTTAGAAAAATAATTCCAAGCCTTGGTACAAATTTTGATACAAATTAAACTCTTAGTTTTTTGCGATTGCTATACTATATTGGAAATGAAACTTTGTAGAATAATAAAGCGGGGCGACGAGGTGGGCACAGGCATTAACACAAGAAAGGTATGAACATGTGGTTTATTATGGATACAATTTGTACAGACAGCGTTAAAAAACATGCTCTACGGCGATGCAGCTACGACTGTCCCACAAGTGGTAACAGTGATGCACCAACGAGGGGAGTTACGAAACAGTCCCACAAGTGGAAGTAGTGACGTAGGCACCCTAAAGGTTTCAGCAGAGAATATAAGCAAAAGCAAGTCCCAGGAGAGTCTCACAAGTTGGCTTATTCGCTGAACGTCGATGTATCGAATCCATGCGATGTTTATCGTACGATACATCGGATTGATTCGATGTTTTGACAAGAAGAAATTCTATTCGATGCATCGATATTTTTGAATAAAAACATATAATTATAGAAAACACTAACTCTGGTCGTGCCTCTATTTTTCCATTTGATATTGTAAGTCATTTAGTGTTAGTTTTATTTGTATTTATTATTGTTTATTTCTTTCTTTTGTGAATGAATAATTGAATATCTACTTATTTGTCAATTTTAGACAGTTTACCTAATCACAAAGAAACATTCCTACTTGGAATTATTCTTGCGTAAAAGCATTTCTATTAATTTGCGGTTGTTTTTCACCTATAAATGTATGCCTTATCGATGCAATATATATTTTTTTAAGTTCTCTTGACCAGTACTACTAAACCAACACACAGTATCACAAAATTAAACGTCACTACAACGACAGCACCACTTTATTGGTAAAGTGTTACTCTGCGTTCACTATTAAGTTAAGAAAAACATAAAAGTGATCGATGTTTTTAAACGATGCCTCGAAAAATATCGATGCAAGATTTCGATGTTTTACATCGATAAAGTACCCCTACTCACAAGTGGAAGCTCACCCGGAAGCAAGGTAGGTGGTGCAACCAAATTTGCCGTGAACACTTCGATAGCGTGTTCTATTTCGATCTCAACGCCATCTAGCGGCAAGGCGATACTATTGGGCTGTGGTGTTACAACTTTATTATTCGCATCTAAATCGATGATATTTGTTTTTCAAACGAAAACCCTGACTTACCATAATTGACCGAGACAATTTCGTTTCATTGTAATGTCCCGTGTCCGGGAAAAGGACATATGGGTTACAGAATTAAGTAGGTCAGCATTTCAGGGTTCTTTTATGGATGGGGTCATGTATGTTTCAAATAAGATAGGTAATGCGTGTGAAAGGGGAAAAACCTTCCAAAAACCTAAATATTAAAAAGGCGAGTAACAAGAAACAAATGAGATTTTCTGCTTCGCTGAATAAAGAATTCAAGCCTAAGTGAGTGGCAATTTCAATAATGTTTTTTTTTGTTGCTTGTATAAGATATATAAGAACTGTGGTAGCCTAGTGAAAAAACTGCTACTTTTCAATTAAGAGGTCGAATACCGGTGGCAAGAACATTTGTAAAGTCATAAAGTCATTATGAAACCTGCACGTCGTAGACACTTCTTTTGGGAAACGTTGAACTCGCCAACCCGCAATAAGCTTAGGGGACAATGCCTCACATTAGTGGAGACCCGTGCCCAGAAGTGGCACATATAATGGATTGACGATGATGATGATGATTATTATTGCTACGACATCTTTATTTCACTATTAAACATTAATAAAGACCTAACTTATTTGAGGAATGGGTAAGTTTCTTATTTACAATTTTGAAATAAACCGATATCCAAAATAATAACGGCATTAGTATTTAGCATATACAATCGCGTAAGCAAAGTACTAGTGCCTGTAACTATGTTATAGTTGGTAGACCATAAGGCCCATAAAAGCAATGTAAGCTAGCGATTAATTATAAACAACAAGTTGCGACAGCCCGCTCGCTTGACGACGTGACAAGCGTGACTCTAACAAATCACTTGGGACGCGGTACAAGCTCGAGAAAACTTCCGTTGGAGTCGTATTTCATAAACAAGTTAAGTACAACATCAACACATTTCGCTAACTTGATTAGGGGCAGAGACGCTTCTCGCTTGACCTAGGATCTTGAATTAGGAACAATCCAATAATAATAACGTTGCAGACAACCACACCTGGTCTCAAACTGCCCAAAACACTCCGACTGGAACCAATTAGTTAGTAGTAATAGAACAGTTCGTATCCCAAGTTAGTCCTACCGAGAATTTATCCCAAAATATTCAAGTCAATTCCAATTCCATTTATTTGTTACAACTATAAACATAATACTATATCTACGGTCTTAAATATGTGGCGAGGATTCTAAGCTCAGTACCGATTTTCAGCCAGAACTTTCCTTGCAGGAGCTAAGGTCTCACGATGGTGTAATAGATCATTTCAAGAAATAAATTAGCACAGACCATTGATTAAGCTATCGATGAGGGGCGCGAAAGGAGAAGAGAGAACAAAAAATAATAATTTACTTATACAATAAAAAAACCGATAATGATGTCAACCGTGACCATGGGACCTGTAAAGGGCCCGAAACGTCGGTTTGTTTGAAAAAACAAATATACGCGATTTAAATCCGGAAAAATAGTTTCATTCCTATAGAAGCGAACATTTCCCTTAAATGTGAGAAGCGGAGTAAAACATAATAAAAAAGGATACAAAAAAGTTTAAAGGAAAACAAAAGCAAAACAGTTATCCTAAACATATGAAATTAATCAAAACTGAAATTTACTTAAAAGATATTTTAATGACCTTGCGGTGATCCTGAAGCATCCTTCTTCCGAGCATTTAAAAATATTTTTCTCAGTTTGGACTTAAAATTTTACTGGGACATACTTTCAGGCAATGGTGGTGGTAAATCATTCCAGATTTTGGCTGCTGCATGCTTAAAACCTCATCATCCATCCGCGCACAGTGCAAATCATCGGGACACCGAGACCGTCAATCTAAAGTGAATGCGCAAGACTGAATGATACTTTTGAGAGATGAGAGATGCCTTTAACGAACAAGAAAATAAAGCGAATGCTGTCAACCTATGAAACACACCCATAAATCCTAGATCCCATCTTTCAAGCGAGCAAAGCGAATAATTTACGTGACGCCAGAAGAATTTATTGCAATGAACCAAGGCGAAATATGTTCACGGCATAATATCCATCCTAAGTATGGCAAAAGCTGTAGAATTATTGCTGCGTAGACATCTAAAGATTTATACAGAGATCTATCTTACTACTTAGATATATGTATAGACATATACAGGTGATTAATAAAATATTAACAACCTCGCAGGAGTATATTACGAACATCATAAACAATTTTTATTCCAAGAGTTTTTACAAAATATAATGAAATTGTGAAAAAAAGAACCTTTAAGTTTTTATTGTAATATTTGACACTTTTTAAATCTGTATTTGGTAGTAAGTTCAAATGCAAAAGTTTTTCCCGATGACCCTCACTTTCTCTTGTTACCGCAAAGAGATATCCCCGCACATTTTTATTTTTGTACAAAAGGAAAATCTCATGAATTATTAAAATCATAGAAAAAAAGTTGTTATTATGTTTATGTTGTTAGTAATATAGTCCTGAGAGGTTGTTAATCTTTTGCAACTTTACAATAACCCAAAACTTTACAATATATAATATTGCATGATAAAGTCGTCACCAAGATTATTTTTCGGTTCATTGTTGTTTAGGCTAAAAGGACAAATCGTGCAATTCTGTTAAAAGCAATTCATTTACAGAATTCCAGTTCTGTAGAAATTCCTCTTATTTTCGTAAAATTGTCCCACATTCCGATGAACTACGTCAATTTCTTTTAATTTTGATCTTATAATATTCAAAAATGGTTTTTACGAGAATTTAGGGTAAATAAGTAAGTTCATCGACAAAACAACCACATAAAAAGATTAAATTATCGAGAAACCGAGGATTTATTACGAGGATGAGTACGGGGCTCTTTTAAATTTGATAAATTATAAATACATTTGCAATAGGTGTGGTCAGAGATGTTATATACATAATTATTTACAATACACCTATTTTTATACATTTTTGTTTTAATATTTATAAGTCAATATTTTTTCCGATAAATCGAAGTTTGATTAATTAATTGCTTACAACACTATTATTAAAAAAAATAGCTTGAGGACGTAATTAAACCTGAAAACTCGGGACGTTTCGGAGTAACTCAAAATAGCATTCTATTTTGAAATTCGTGCGAAAATAGTACTTCAAATATGTTTTGTCATATTATATAATGTTTCAATAAAATTTATCTATTTTTTTAAACTTAAATATGTTAATAATTGTTTGTTTATTGTTTCGTTGATCACATTCAAAGTTACATACTATACCGCCTTCGTTAGCTGTCAAATTTGGCCTCTTATTTGGTGACGACTATAACATTACTGCATGGCGGCAAAAATTGGTATTTTTTTCCCTTTCACGCCATTTCTTTTAGATTAATGTCACATGTCTCTTGTTTTGTCGAAGTATTTTGGGAACAGCGGAACACTAAGCATAAAAATAGGACGCGTGGACATTTTAAATATAATTGAAAGGTAAAAAAAGTCACAGAATAACACCATACCCTGAACTTGAAACGACCTCTTTTATCTCGAACAATACAGCATACACAGCAGCATCCAAAATCTCTCATTAGTTAACATGCCTTGTTAAACAGCACTTAATTAAATATAAACGTTAATGACAGATTTAACGGCTTTTGTCCTTTCTGGGAGAAAAATAATTGGTGTCATGTGGAGCCACCAATTTATGTGTTGTCGAATAAATGTGTTTGGAATCAATTGTATGTGACATCCGTGTAACAACATAACTAAAAGTGAATAAACGTTGGACTAATCCATTCAAGGCGCTTCTTGCTTAATAAATGAATTTATAATGATTGTGGGGTCGATTATCTGATCGATATTATTTTCTTCTGTATAGAACTGGTAATACTTACAATGATTAATTTTAAGTAATTCTTTCTTTTAAAAATAGTAATTTTTATTTTACGGATAATAAGACTTGAAGACTGAAATAAATCCGTTATGGTACCAAGTGATGGGATGAACAAGTTGTGCGCCTGATGGTAAGCGACACGCCTGCTCATAACAGTTGCCTCCTATCTAAATCACGGAACGAACTACGGCAAAAAGTCGTTAAATACCAAAGGCAATGTCTGCAACAAGCACATAGGAAAATTCGTAAGGTCCGCTAGTTAAATACATGGTAAGATAATATTTTTTTAACACATATTGTTTAATTTGGTACTTAAATAAATTGTATATCAAGTCTAGAAGCAGCAAACACAATTTATACTCGTTTCAAGCTCGTGAGATTAACTGACAAAGGAAAAGAATTTCAAATAAGCTTAAAGGAAGAATCCTGAACAATTAAGATGTAATCTTTCAAATACCCCGTCCTTACTAAAGTCTCTGGCGGCTTCAATTTTCTGATAACGATTGTAAAGCTGATGGAGAGTTTCAGTGGTAAACTTTTACTTAATATAGCTCCTAATGAGTACGTAATACAGTCTAAATGTCCGCCCAAAATGGGAAGAAAAGTACCAGTAGTCCTTTCAATAGAACTTGTGGGAATAATGGAAAATGTCATACCCGTATTAGGACCACATGACATCATACATCACAAGTGTTTTTATCATATGAAAGTCGCAAATAATACATGACTTTGGCGTAAACACACTGGGTATATATATATATATATATATATAAAGCACGATTCAAACAAAGTAGCTGACGAGTAATATTTGTTTGTTATATCATAGGTAGGCCCACGGTGAACAAAGCCACATGTGATCATACTTTCATTTGATATTCATTCAAGAGTGCTTGAATGTTGTGAGATAAAAGTTATAAAAATAATACTAACTACATGTATGTCGCACTTGACAACTAACATAGTATTATCTCTAAAATTGTGTTATATTATATTTTATCTCAAAATTGCATTATATAAATAATTTATATCTAAAATTTCGCTATATTGATGTGTCGTTCATGTACAATTTAATTTCAAAGTGACAGGACAACACTGTCGCTTTGAAACTAAATATGTAATATTAATTATACCCATTGCGAGATAATACTATGTTAGTTGCCATGTGCGATATGTGGAATTTTATAAGTCTTATAATACCGTTCGTAAAGTTGTCTCCTGAAAAGTTGTAGTTTTGCAGAAGTGGCCTTATTACGCCAACGATGCTATATTTTTACATTTAGAATTTACCCTTGGACTAAAAATAACTAAAATCAACATGTAAACGTAAACTAGCCATTCCAAATATTATGATAACCTTGAAAATAAAACTTATCTAAGAAGATTTGTAAAATATTACGTAAAAATTGACGTCGTTTTTAATTTAGCTGGGGCTAATTCTAACAGTTAAAAAGGAGTTAAAAGTTACCGATCATAAATCTTAAGATTTGTTATTGGAGCGTTAAATAAATCCTGCGATTCAATAAAAGCTGTTTGTAAGCGTCCATCTCGTTTACAAATCGCATTTCATTGCTTGCCTTCACCTATCAAATAATCATTTGTCTAAATTTATTTTGAAAGTGTTTTTTTATGATGTACTAGCTGACAGCCGGTCAGAAGGTCCACCTAATGGAAAATTGTTACCAAAGCCTATTTTATGGTACGAAGGAAGGATTTAAAAAGTTAATCATTAATAACATTAACCTCCTTAGAAGTAGAGCCCCTTGTGAAAGAGTTCGTCCAGAGAAGTACTGCCACCTTACCTATTTCTACCGCCAAGCAGTAGTTTAGTAGTGAGCATTACTGCGTTCCGGTTTTGAAGGACAAGTGCTGGTGAAATTACAGGCACATGAGACTTTTCAACTTATGTCTCAGGGTGATGGGCGCAGAGGCAGTGCACCTCAGATCTTTGCTATTTAAAGCTCTGAGTGGCACTGCAACTGTTATGGACAGGCGTGTCGTCTACCATCAGGCGCGCGACTAGTTCGTCCCATCACTTAGTATTGACTAGTTTTGAAAAAGTCTGAAATCGGCGGATACCCGAGTTAAGAGCAGATTGTTCTGCCATTGTGTCTTTTCAGCATTTTGATTTTTTAATGATACCTACCTAGCGACGAGACGAACAAGATGAGTCTCGTGGTATGCCGTCGACACAAATGTCCATAACCATTGCAGTGCCACTCAGATCTTGAAATCGCGAAGATCTAAGGGGCACTGTGCCCGTCACCCTGAGACATAAGTTGAAATGTCCCATCCATGTGCCTGTAATTTTACCAGCACTCTTACAATTCAAAACCGAAACGTAGTAATGCCTACATTACTGCTTAACATTAGAAATAGGTAACAGGTACAGTACTTCCCCGGACGAACTCGTTTACAAGAAGCTCTATTGCTGCAGATAGTACTCACAAAATGTTATATTACGTGTTTAGAATAAAAGGACATACAAACAAGGATAAAATTGGACATGTCACAGGATGTAACGAAAAACATATGACCCTAAAAGAAAAAACGTGGTAGAGGACGCCTCGACTGGATCTGGAGCAAAATCTTTCCACAGCGTTCTTAATCGCTCAGAGCATATTAGGAGTGCTGACCCAAAATAAATGAGAAAAAGAAAGGAACATAACAATTTGGATAGGATTAAATAGTTCCACTAAATATACTGCTCCAAAATCAGTGTATTTGATATACATACGTAGAACTGACGTCACACGAAACGTTACGTCGGCGTTGCAGAAAAGAAAGGTTTAAAGATTCTATGCATGAAATTAGTCGATACCTTTTTTATGCTTAAATAGGAGCACTATAAAGAAGAATGGCGACATCTCGTGTATTTTGTGACCCAGTGTTTTTCACGACGTGTATTTAGGAGACCTATTAATACTTGTGATTCATTATCAAAGCCTCAAATAAGCTAATTGAGTACAGCCTATAGAAGCTGGGGTTATAAAGTTGATATAGGTTATGTTTATAACATTGTCCTGTATTTCGCTTCAGATGTTTGTTCGTAGTAGCAGAAAACAACAAGTTTTCAGTTTGTTCCCAAAAATAATAAAGAACTTCTCTAAAATTCCCAAATATGCCAAACACTGCCACATTTAATATAACTTATCATGTTCTGCAGAAATGAAAATTAATAAAAATTAAATCAGCCCAAGTGGCAGAAATCTGCCACAAATAGTCACACTGTTCTCAATACCAATGTGACACTTTTCGCTCTGGGTATTTTGGAGGGAAAAGTGTCGTTTTTATTTTGACTTTCGATTATTTTGTGAAATCTAGTTTAAAGTGGAATTAGATAGTGCTATTGTGCCTTAATGGAAGATTAAAACGCGAAATTATACGAATCTCGAACTAAAATACCCGTATCGGCCCGTTTTAAGAAATCCCGAGTCAATCCAATCACGCCGCCTCAAATTGCCTATCCTCTTTGTGGCGGCCATATTTACAGAAACATAATTAAACTTTCCTGTTTAGGTTGATGGCTTTGCCAAAGCCTTATTAAATTAAAAAAAAAACCAATGTGACATTGACATTGGCGAGGGGTTTCTTGTCAAAACGTTCCTTTGCAACTTTCATTATCTCTCATTTAAATACTGTCTAAATATTTTTGTCACATTGTGTTTTATTTTTTACTTTATGCCATTAGGGGAAAGGTGTACGAGATGATCGCCTTAAGGGAGAATGCTCGTAGTTCAAACGATATTCAACTTAATGCAGATGTAAAAGCGTTTAATTATAGCAAATTTATCTGTCTACTTGTTGTCTTACTGAGAATTTTTATTTTACTGATCTTTCGTAACTTATATGACTATTTTTAAAAACAGATGAAAGGATCATCTTGGACACCGGGGTGGCCAAGATGATCCATGGGGTATGGGCAAGATGATCCAGGGGATCACCTTGCCCCTATTTCGGGAAAATTCCAATATTTTGATGATTTTGATTGAATGAAATGAATGCAATAACTTTTTGGAGTAAACAAAATTTGTGTTTTATTTAAAACGATTTTAGATTTCTTATAATTAGGTTTATCAATTGAAAAATCAACATCCAATTCTCAAAAAATGTTAGCTTAAAACAAATGAATATGTAATTTTTAAAGTTCTAGACGTTTTTTGCCTGGTTGTTTTATACACAAATCACAGGTGAAATCGTCGGCATCATCGCTATCTATCCCAGCACAAGCTTCATGGCCCCATTTTTGGCACACACAACATTTGATCCATCCTTCACCCATATTGTCTTTGGAAAATGGTTCCGTGCAGAATAGACAGTCTGTGTCTTCTACCTCGGATGACTCAGACTCGGAGACATAAGTTTTCTTCCTCCTATTTGCCTTTCCTTTGCCTATTCCTTTCTGTTTCTTTTTAAAATTATGTTCTTTTTGGGTTCTTCTATTTTCTTTTTCATTCTTTTTATTTGTTTCGTTCTCTAAATAGTCTTTATATGGTGTGCTTGTTAGGATCGACGTATCCACTCTTTTTCTTTTTAGATGACTCCTTCTGCCTACAACTTTTGGCAATGGTTGAATCTGGGCTGGCGTAACATAAAAATGTCCATATTGGCTATCATCAAGAATTGATGGTGATTCACTTCGGTTGAATGCGTAACTCGTGGAAGGCATCGGTGACAAAGGGTTGCGAACAGAAAAGAATTGCTCTTCATTTATTGGGTTAGATGATGGCGATGGTGTTTTATTCCGCGAAGCTTCGATGTCTTGTAATGGTGAGAGGTTTGTTGGTGGCGGCTGTTCTGTGTTTGGGCCAACATTAGCCCTCTCTATTTGTGATACACTCTGATCTTCATCAAATTCCATTTCGGTTGTTGCAGCAGCAATGAAATCAGCTTCAGTGAACACATCCGGATTAAAAGGATAAATGCCGGTTTTTGCAAACCCATTGATGGCATTTAATGGGACTGCTGTTTTTAAGTAAGCCTCTCCGAAAATCTTTGCAATTTGAAAGACAGTCACTGGCCTGCCAGGATTGTTGTTCATCCATTTTTCGAGTGAGTGATTATGGTACACACTCAAGGGATACATAACGCTGACGTCTAAGGGTTGAAGTTTGTGAGTGCAATGTGGTGGCAGGCAGATAATTGTTACGTGGTTTTGCCGTGCTTTTAAAATTACATCCAAATTTTTAGTGTGTGATAAGTGGCCATCTAAAATCAACAGTACTGGGTCCTCTGCAGAAGGCTTCGTGTAATGTAAGAAATGGTCAAACCATTGGGTAAAAACATCCAGTTTCATCCATCCTGATGAATTACATGCCCATATAGACCCTGGTGGTGCCCCATCCATTAGCTCTATCTTCATACGTACCCTTCGAAAAACAAACATAGGCGGAACAAAAGTTCCTCCAGCAGACATACAAACTACAGCAGTTGTAGTCTCTCCCCTTTCAGCTGATGTAACTCTTGCCACCTGTTTACGTCCAGTTTCTGCAAACACCTTAGTATTTTTTGTCGGTACCGTAGAAATGCTTGTCTCATCAACGTTGTAGATTCGATTGGGTGAAAAGTTTTTCACCTCAAGAACGTTTTTCAATACGGAATAGAACTTATCTACTACAGGTTTATTAAAGGCACGAGCCCGAGCAGTTGAAGTGGACTCTGGAGCACGAAGGGTTATACCTGGATGCCGCTGACGAAATCCTCTCAACCAATCATAACCAGCTTTTTCTCTCTGGAAAGGGTGGGCGATATTATTTTTTTGGGCAAGTTGATATGCCAACGATAAAACATCAAGTCGCGTTAGCCCATACATCCTCGTCTCCATATCTTTAATGTGATTCACAAGCTCGATTTCCTGTCCCGCTGTGAAAACTGTTTTTTTTCCACCTAAATATTTGATTGCGCCAACAGCCACTTTATTTTTGCCTTTGGCCCGTCTCTTTAATGACATAATGGGAACTGCAAACTGTTTACTTGCGGATCTATATGGCATCCCATTATTAACAGCATCCAGTGCTTTAATCATAGAGTCTTCCGACCACCCACCACGATTTGTTTTTCTTTTATAATTACGCGGCATAGCCTAAAACAAGAAAAAGCTATTTTAAAAAAGGATATAAAAGCTATTCAATTAAAGGATTTAGTTAGAAAACTTAAAAATTAAATATAGTCCTTTAATAATTTGAATGGTACAAGATGATCACCACGGATCATCTTGTACAATAAAAACATAATCATCTTGCCCCAAGTTCAAACTTTTTATATTTTGTTCGACAACATAACCTATATGCTGTCTATTGTTACCATTCCATTAAAAAAATCAAATTAAGCATTATCCAAAGCCACTAACACAACAATCTTTGCATTTGATTGCTTAGAACAAAAGTAACATAAGCTTAAAATCAACCTTACCTTAGATCAAAGTCACACAATTTTTGTTTTTTTCCACAAATATTGACTCGTCACTCACGCCGCCATTACGAATTGACTGAAGCGCGGGCGTATCGGGAGCAACGTTTTACCAAAAAAAATAATTAGATGGCGTTACTAGTTTCACTGCAATTGAAAAGGATTATCTTACCTCAAAGGATCATCTCGTACACCTTTCCCCTACTGTTTAATTGATTATTTCATTAGGTATTTTGTAGCTTTAATGTTTTATGTGTATACTATAAAATAACCAATAATGCAGGTAGGTAAACATTCAATCATGCTTAAAATGTAACGTACGTACAAGAACGTTACATAGTCCATGATCGAACTAAATCAATTGCATTGTGTTCTTTCGCATAATACATTTATTTCATGTTGTTCGTATTATTTTTATGACTTGACTTTTTACGTATGCGATATACGGCATTATTACACCAAGTGTAAGGATTATCTAATTTATATCCTCGATGAATACGTAGGTACAGCGTGTTTATTTCGTTAAAACCTATAAATAAAATTATGTCATTATATACCTCCGTTTGATTTGCATGGCATGGCATGTCGTTTAAACTGTTTTCTATACTTTTATTCTATTAATGACGTCGTAACTCAACAATGATGTAGTTGTAAAAACACCATTTGAATGTTCATAAAACTACGGAACGAACCAATAAATTTAAATTCTCGTTTATAAGATTGTAAGATTCATTCAATATTTTATTTTTAGTCTTCAAATCGGGTTTTCTCAATTCCGTCGTTCTTCAGTTACGACACCATTTCATTTCAAGTGCGATATATTAACGCACACACTCGTTGCCCGGTACTAAGGAAACCCTGTATCGCGGGTGCCAAGGACACAGACAACCACAAATTACCAAACTCACGAGAGAAATAAATGTAGGCCATACAAATACTCTATTCTACTGTGCGTGGCAGACCAGCATTGTAACCTATTGTATTATTGAGGCAATAATGAAGGTAGGCTAATACATAAGCATCGTTGGTTAAGTTACCTTTATTGAAATTGAACATCTTCTATTGTACTGTAGAGTACTAATTGAAGTGGATGAATGTGTTACAACTCTAAAACGATGTGTTAAAATCACCAAGTAGCCTTAATTCGCCTATACCTTCAGTACTGAGCGTATCTCTCTTTACGCTGGAGCCCATGAAAATAGTTTTTTTTTACTATTACAAAGATTAAAGCGACATCTGTTGTCAGCGATGGTAGCTGTAACGGTACCTATCTGAGTGAATAAAATAAGTTTCTCACAGATGGCGCTACGTCATATAAAGTCCAAAAAACTAAGGTAAGGGTACTGGTGAAATTATTAATAATTAATAGCAGGCACATGGGACTTATCAACCTATGTCTCAGAGTGACGGGCGCAGTGGCAGTGCCCCTCAGATCTTTGCGATTTAAAGCTCTGAGTGGCACTGCAACTGTTACGGATAGGCGTGTAGCTTACCACCATCAGGCTCACGACTTGTTCGTCCCGTCACTTAATATTATAAATAAAATCGTTCCGTGGCTTTGCTGGTATAGCGTCTGTCACAGTTTACTAAAAGACGTCCTTCGGTTGCAATCCGGCCAGATCGAAGGAATTTTTTCTAACTGTTCGATCTTTGTTATTAATAATGAACTATAACAAACTAGTAGAGCAATTTCACAAAAAATAATTGAATATCATGTTAGTAAAACTAAGTGACAGTCAATAAAAACTTGAAAAATAGTTCTTATTATTTCCTTGCCTAAAAAACGAACAGTCTCAGCCAAAAAACTTATATTCCTGTTGCTGCCAATTCCTGAACAAAAGAGCATCACACTAAAAAGAATAAAACTACGCAGTAGCAGCCACGTGGTCGTCGTTTTGTCCCCTTGCCCTACTTCGGTTGTTCTCACCACAGTTAATTTATCGCCACAAGACGTGTTTTCGTTGGCGATTGCTTTTATAAACCACATATTGTGCTATGAAAACTAAAATTTGAAGTTTGTAGGTACAGTTGTAAAAACTGTATGGTATGCATTGACTTACAATACCATATATGGTATGTATAGAAATAAAGTCGTGATTTTTTTTTTCAAAGTCAAAAGCTTTATTCACCGAGACGACATAGTAGGTTAGGCCTATAGGTAACTCAAATTACAGAAAATACAAATTCAAATTGTTTAGGTACACATATTGTACAGAGTGCCTAACATAATCATAATTTTTAACTGACTTCAAAAAAGTAGGATGTTCACAAATTCGACTGTATTTTATTTTGTATGTATGCTGTACCATAACTCATCATTTGTGAACCGATTTTTGGATTTTGGTGATTCTTTTTTTGTTGGGAAGAAGAAAATATATCCACTTCTAAGAGTGGCAAAGTAGGGAATGAATCCAGTTTCGCGCACTTTCCGGTAACCGATTTCAATAAAACTTAGAAAATAGACGTAATTCCACGAATTTTTGAGATCGGTTTTTTTATGAAAATGCTACAGTTATTTAAGAAATGAATATTTATTTATATTTGAATCCAAAAAATAGTTGGATTTATAAAAAGCGTAATATTTCAAGGTTAATTTTTACAGTTTGCTCGAATGCAACCATTTCCAACAGGTAGTTTATTGTACATACAATTTTTTATATTTATGCCCTGTTTTAACGTTTTTACTAATCTGGTATTTGTTACTAGTTCATGTTTACTTTTAGTGTTATATGTATGTCTGCTATCTTCGCTATATTATTTTTTGTTTCATGTATCTCTAATAGTGATCTGTATCTAGACAATGAAATTACAGTCATTATTCTAAATTTAACAAAGTACTATCTAGGGGATACGCGTTTGTTAACACCTGTTATGATTCGTATTGCTCGCTTTTGGAAGACCAATACTGTCTCAATATCAGAAGAATATCGGAATTTCTTTATACAGGATTATTTCTTTAAATATGAATGAACATTATAAACAAAAACTTACGTGACGCTACATAACGTGGTCCCAATTCGAAGATCTTTAAGAAAAATAACATGAGGAAATTTTGTAACGTTCTTAGAAAAGAACTATAAATAGTAGGATTATCTGTCAAAACAGACATCAATGTCTATGACGTGACGTACTATGCTTCAGAAGTCACGAATGACAGATCATCCGTCAGTGCGGCCCGCAGTCCGGTTTACCGACCCTGACCGATGCGGTTATGAAGCCGAACAGCCCTGAAATAGATCCACAAATGATTAATGGTATCTATTTATGCTATTGTTGTTAATATTAATGAAATCTGGAGTTTCATCAATAAATATAGTCGTTCCATTCATCACATTGTTTCTAGATACCTAGGGACAGCGCAAACCAGCTGATGGCAAGGCAGGGGACATTAAATTTATCAATGTATATTTTGAATAGAGAGCCAAGCCTGTCAACACCAATATCATAAAAAAAGATGAAGATCGTCATAGTTAGACAGATCACAGCACCTTACAACAACAGATCTGGCAGGGTTAAATAGGTCGTATTGGCAGATTCATAATATGCTTAATTGACAACTCATATAACACAATTCATCTATTTGGGAATCTAAGTGTGTGAATATAAGAAAGTATAACTCAATTTACATCGCCGCGGATTTGAATGGAAGCGTATTTTTGTACATAGCATAATTAACTTTATGTCAAATGTGTAACGTATAAAATATGTATGGTACGGTGGCTGTGGAAATTCCTGAGATTGATTTTTTGGCTCGTTATTTAGTTTGTACGTTAAACAATTTATATAAGGTTCTTATGCCATAGTCATAAAAAATCGGTAGACAAGAAGGCAGTGGACATTCAATTTAGCAATGTATATATAAATTGCAATGCTCATGAAACCGACCTCGGAACATCGCGGCGCATTTCTCTTTGTGTCTCTGACCATTGAAATTTAAACATTATTTCAATTGACATAGCATAAAATATACATTATTCTTCTTCTTGAGGGGCCATCTCCTATTGGAGGTCGACTATCATTAGGACTATCTTTATTTACGTCTACTTTAGGTAGGTCTACATAGAACACTGTCAAATAGATGAATTGCGTTTTTTTGTTGTGTTTGAAAATTCATATGAAATGTCCATTAATCATGTTATACACACAGACAAAATATTTTTTGAGATATCGTAAATTGTCTAACGTAGAAACTAGATAACGAGCCAAAAATCAAGTATTTATGTGGTCTGTGCTCGGGAATTTCCACAGCTACCGTACCATACATATTTTATACGTTACACATTTGACATAAAGTTAATAATGCTATGTACAAAAATACGCTTCCATTCAATTCCGTGGCGATGTAAATTGAGCCATACTTTCTTTTATTCACACCCTTTGATTCCCATTAGGGTAAGCAGAGTCTATCAATCGCCACTTGGCACGATCCTGACCAACCTCTCTTGCTTCCCTTACATTCATCAAACTTTTCATACAAGCTCTCTTGTACACTTCTAATGTTATATGCCACGTTAGCTTTATATATTTCTTTCGTTAATCTACTACATTCATTCTATCTAGATCCTTTAATATATAGATGTGTATAAAAACAAGTTACGTACTGAAGAATTTGAAACAATGTTCGTCTCTCTTGGTCTCAGGTTACCACGCCTCATTTTATAAAAAAATATTCGTGTCTACATATTACCTACAAGTGTTAATTAAAAACAGAACTACCATTTACTTATTGTTTGTAAACAAACTTAGGAGGAAAATAATCATGGTTCGAAATGATAATAATTATCATTGACAATTGTTATGACAATTATCACGATAATTATCTTGGTATCTATAAAATTAATTCAAAATAACAAAATGCTACAACTAGCAATATCTTGTCATGTGTTTTATTAGAGTTGCATCCAAATGTGTCAAATGCCATCTGAAAAGTCACGAACCAAATAATTTTCCCAAACATTTTTTTTGTGTTTAATTAGTTTTCTCACTGTTTGTTATTTTTAATCTACTATCAAAATAACAAAAGTAATCAGTACGAATAATTATCAGTAATAATTATCATAATAATTATCAAAAAAAAAGAAATAACCCGATAATTTCGAATCGTGGAAAACAATACACGCAGCGAGATGAAAGAACCGAGTTTCGCTTTTGTTTCGAACAGAAGTAGCCAAAACGAATCTATTTCGGGATGAGGAGGTAATATGAACACAGCGTGAGAATAGAACTCAATAGTTTCATAAATAGCTAGTGATTGATGTGACATCGTTAATCTGGCGATATGATCAACAGTTATTCATGTGGAATTTATAGTTTCCTCAATGAATTCCACAACTTTGTTTAGATATTTTGATATTACTGGAATAAAAGGACGAGTCGATAATACCCCAGCTCGAAATCGTATTTTTCCGTACGCTTTTCAAAGCGTATTGCGACTCCTTTTACTCGTGAGGCTTGTAGGTGTACTACGGCGTACGAGAGGGCGTACAGCGAGCTTCGCGTGCAATATAACAACGCGTTCCGGATGCTGTTGAGTCTGCCACGATGCGATAGTGCAGCGCATCGGGCATGTTCGCTGAGGCGCGGACAGACGGTTTCGCTGCCGTGATAAGGAAGATGAGTGCCTCACTGGAGGCCCGCCTACGCGTTAAACCCAACTGTATCATGAGCATGTTTGCAAAAAGCTGAGACAGCCCAATGTTAGCTCGGTGGGCGTCGTTACACGTTCACAGGACCTTACTTTTTGCTGCCTCCGGCCATACCGACGACGCTGTGACTGTCGCGACTTCATTAATCCACGAAGTCTGAGGAGATACTGTGAATACAGTAGTCGAACGGTTCGGAGTCCCGCTACAGCGTGAATTTTAATTCGTTTGTGGTGAGAGAGCCGAGCGAACATACGGCGACCTTCATGAAGGAGGACTTTTGGCTGAAGGGAGTCATATATCAGCGATTCCGCATCCGGTTACCTGACACCAGATTGCGCCACACGTCGCCGACAAGTGCAATTCGTGTAGATTAGTTAGAAATAGTGTTTTATTATATTGTATGTATGTTAGTCCTTAAGGTATACATTACATGGACCATGCAGCTGGATTAAATAAAAAATAAAGAAAATAAATATCCAATAACTAACAATTTGATGGGGTATGGATTTTTTTTCTAATTATATGAATATCATAAAAATAATACGAACTACATGAAACAAATTGTGGGTATATAAAATTTTTTAAATCCCCTAATAAAATATAAAAACGTTATAGATCAATTTAGTTCATATCGACCAATAGAATCTATAAACCTCTGTTCTGAAAAGTTGTCATTTTGCAGATGTGATCTTATTACACCAAGGGTGCCGTTTGATGTTCATTCAAAATAATAGATTTGTAGATGGAGAACTCGACAAAAAGATTTCGTAATTTTTTATAGGTTTATGATTTTTCAAGACCTATAGAGCCCCAAGATGAAGGCTGAGAACCAGTGGTTTGCTTTTGGCAAAACGACTTCACTTTAGACGCTATGCCAATATTATTTAATATTTATATATTATTATTTACATTTCTATATCCTTTATTTTATTTTTATTTTTTTGTGTATTGATTTTGTGATTTCAATGTTAATTTTAATTTCTGTTTTATTTTTGTTTTGTGTCTTTCTTGTTTTAGTTATTTCATATTCTTGTGTATGCTCATGGGGAGACATTAAACGATTAACAATTTATAGAAACTATAATAATATCATCTTGAAAACTGCAGCTGCTGAGTCGGCTGCTCACAAGAAACAAGACAAATGTAGGGAATTGGAAAGTCGCTACATTTTCGTTCCGCTTGCTGTTGAGACGGCGGGTTGTTGGTTGGTGAAAAAGTTTGTAACGGAAATCGGGCGACGGCTAAGAGAAAGTGAAGATGACTCCCGCGCCGGGTTGTTCTTGGCGCAAACAATTGTCCATGCCTACAGCGAGGAATCGCGGCAAGCGTTATGCGCACTTTTACGCCAGTATCAGTCAAGGCTTTTTGACGAGGGTAAGCACTAACGCATACCTCTGAAACTTGTATTTTGTAACTTTATAATTGTTTCATTTATTGTTAACTACGCAAGATGGATACTTTGTCCGAAATAAAGTAAATTATTATTATATCAATAATCGTGTTCAAAAACAGCTGAAATATGTAAGGAAATAAACGCTTTGTCTCTTGAAAACTTACCCGATAAATCGAGTTCTTAGGTTTTCGCGATTGTTACTCATAGGAAATGAAACTATTTTTCCGGATTTAAATCGCGTATATTTGTTTTTTCAAACGTCAGTTTCTTTGAAAAAACAAATATACGCGATTTAAACCCGGAAAAATAGTTTCATTTCCTACGCTATAAATTTAGTTTTTTTCTATTTGGTGGAAAATTACGGATTATAAAGTATAAAAACAAATCTATCACGTAGTCACTATTAACTTTCTAAATGATGTCTACTAACGATATCAGACATCGTTCGTTCTACGAGGCAAGGATGTCCTCTTAAAGTACATATTGGTCATAAAATAGACGAAGGTAATATAGTAAAAGCACTTACAGAATCGAGAGTGGTTCATATTAAAGATATTAATATTCTTGCCACGGTATATCATTGCGGTCTAAGGATAAAACCAACAGATGAGCAGCAGTAAATCCAAGTGTGTTGTAATAGGCCCCATAGTTAGGTTTATGAAAAGAACATTTACATTCTTTCCACGCATATTAGAAAGCGGTCTACAGATAAACCCAAGAGACGACTAGCGCCAGGTGTGTTAGATTGCAACTTTACCGTCCGAACGCCAACCCTCCCGATTAGTGTTTATTGTTCCTATGTTGAAATAGCTTGTTTCAGTTATAACTCTTATTGTAGTGATGTTTTTAATGCTGTTCTATTAGTTTGTTACTATTATTGATACAAAGATCGAACAAAGACAAAGAAAAATATAGATCTGATTGGATTCGAACCAGCGACTTTTTTTGGCCAAATCGAGTCTATCGCTCTCCCAACTGAGCTACTCTTCTATTGCGTAATAGCACTTTGTAGTAGAGGTGGGTAATAAATAACGTCACGGTGAAAAAATCACGGTGACCAGCCGACCGTTTCCTCTTACTTTTACTGGGTGCTCCTACAGGTAGGAGCACGAGGACATATATATCCTTTTGGTCCTACCAGTAAGAGTAAGCAAGTGATCGATGTATGTTATCAATTCTCTAAGCTTATCAGCCGTCAAATAGTGTCACCGTGACTTTTTACGAAAGAACTGCGTTCCAAAAGTGGATTCAAAATTACATAGGTTGTACCTCCGTTCCACTTACCGTCTCTCTCTATCACTCACATCACGGCATACTACGCATTTTACAAACAAAATCATGGGTGATCTCCATTCTGAAGAGACTAGTGACTGCGCTATTCATTATAGTTCGCATTTATTTTTCATTCAAAATTATATTCAAAACTATTCATAATAAGAAATAAAATTTAAAAATAAAAGCAATCCAATCATTTTTGTACAAACCAATTGTACAAAATGGATCCCAAATAATTACAACGCCGCACGTCTTATTGACGAATAACGCGACAGACCTAAACCTGTAAAACTGTGAAGGTTATTGCGGATCCACTTTTCAAATGGAATTAAACGTTATTTCGAATTGAGTAAATAATAACGACTAGCAAGAAAGTAGCCGCTTCCCGAAACCGTACATCGTGATGTAAGTAACAGGCGTGACAAAATCACGGTGATTTGTCACTGTGATTTTTTGTAACTAGAACTGTAGTCACAGTGATAGAAATGTAACGTTTTTCCTGCTACCCACTCTTCAGGACACCAGAATGCTCGAAAGGTAGTTCACGAACAGAAGCATCACACGCCGGATAACATACTGTTTGTCAAAGTATATCTACTTATACCCGTGCCCATATCTACTTTGCAGTCGACGTCTTCTAGAAGATACTTGTGAAGATGCCTGAATTGATTGAAAAATTTCATAATCGATATACACAAAGAAAAATTCCTTCCTTCCTCCTCAAAACAGCGTCTATTGCCTTACCGTGGCTACCTCTCTTACCTGACTGTATCTTTACCATAAACAACTTTATAAAGATTGTAACTTTAAGCATGCATTACACTGCTCGTCGTAGTAACGTGATAGTGTTTATAGTGTCCGTGGTTTTCATAAAAGTAAAATAAAACTTTGTCGTCGAGTACCTTTTACCTTTACGCTTTTGAAACATGATAAGTCATTCAAGTGGTAGCTCGAATTACCGAAATGTGTCTACTGAAAGGGACGGCGTTTAATGTTGCCTTCAAATGTTTTCAGGAAATTGTATCCTGTTATATTTTCTTTCATAAAAAAACTAATCCATTATTTCACGAAAAACAAAACAGAAAATTCGTTAGCATTATCAACCAAAAATATGAAGTTGTAGCAAGATGTTAAAATCAGTAACTTTCCAACAGGAAATGAACGAACGTAAGAATGCCGTGACTGGAATTTTGTGAAAAAATTTTATTCGAACTTGAGGCATTTCACAATGTCTTGTGAAATAGTAAAATTTCTGAGATTCAATTTCCAATGTTAGGAACAGCCAAATGAATTTAAATTTATTTTCATTCTCTACATTAGTTTCTATTCTATGCTTCCTGTATCTAAGATTTTTAACGATAAAAGCTTCGCAAACCAAAGAAAAACGTTGGTCTGTGAATGCAATTGATTAAGGTCTCTATGTTATATGTAAGTGCTAATACTAAAGTACAATTGGTGTTATTATTAGTACATAGATTGAACAAACACGAGGAAAAATTCCTTCCGTTAGGCTGGTCTCGAACCAGTGATTACAGTCGTCCGGGTTTGGCAAACAGTTGCAACAAATTAGTACATAAACATCATGATATTCCGTAAAATAAATATATTATAAAGTGCAATTGTCACAAATCGATCCGGCCGGATTCGAACCGACGTCTTCCAGCAATCCGTGCCAGACCCTATCGAATCCGGCCGGATCGAAGGAATTTTTTCTAAGTGTTCGATCTTTGTATTAATAATTATGACAAACTAATGGGTAATTTCACAAAAACTAATTGAGTATCCATTCAATACAAATTTAATTAAAGTTAATAGCGACATCTCCAGCCAGGGCTGAACGAAAAACTTTCGTAGATTTCTCACAGATGGCGCCACGGCTAAAAAGTCGTTGAAAAACCAAATACAAAGATACGAGAACCAAGCACATAGAACAATTCGTGAGGTCCGCTGGGTCGTTCCGTTGCTTAGTTGGCATTGGTCAGACTGGAAAACTGAAGTTGAGAGTTCATTTCAACTCTATGAGCTTCTTCTGCTCATCACGCCCGCCCCATTTTAGCACCGGACATCCAGACAAACGGTGGGAAATGAGAACCATCTCTTTTTTGGAGTCGGTTAAAAATAATGGATTCCCGAGAAAAACCTATTTATTCCACACAAAGTTACATTGTTAGCAAAAAATGGTACCTATTTACCATTTCAGGTTGACTCTTAACTGAATCCTTCTGTAACACAAAAGAAAGTCAAATAGATACTAGATCTCTTAAACGCTGACTTTAGTTTGATTAAGTGGTTAGGTTAAGTCTAACACAAGAATTTCATTAAAATACAGCTGCTGAAACATTTCAAAACGGACTCAAAGCAACCGACAGCTATTAATCTTCAGTACTAATCGGTCACTTTTAACTGAACTCAGTCTCTTGTACATCATTTCAAGCAGCTCCAATTAAGAACCGCCTTTGATTACGTTCGTAATTAACCATTTGGTTCTAGGAGTAAACATATGCGTGCACCGGGCGGTCATCTTCAGTACACGCATATGGTTAAATCTTACGACCATTCGAGTTCTTACTATGTACATACAATGGCAACTGCGGCGTTCATGATATTACTATCTACCATTTCTTTTTTATTCGAAATGAGCGAATATATATTGGCATTAACTCAAATTGCGCAATTTACGGAAGTTCTCGATTGTTATAATTATAAATAAAGTAATAGCTTAGAATAATAACGCATAGAAACCTAGCCCGCACACGCTAAGTGAGGCAAGTTAGAGGGTTCCAAACGCGTCTCAGGAGCGCGCGGGCTGTTAGTGCTCAAGGTCATATTGCACCGCGAACAGCTCCAAAATTTTTTGCTAAAAATGACGAAATGTGCGGCAAATGGGTGTAAAAATACAACAGACAAACAAAATAGACACTAACATCGCATTCCACAAGTAAGTAATGCGTTTCAACTCATATTTTTATGTAAATATTCACTAAAACAGAAAAATAATTTCGCGGCAACAAGATACGAAAGTGTTGCAAAGTAACGAATTTTTTTTCTCCCCATTTTGCTATTCTGTATCAAAATAATTATATTACGTAAATTTTAGTGGTGCCTGTAATTTCGATTTATTTGCGCATTTTGAACTAATATTTACTCGAATAAACATTAAATGTTTTCGTTAACTCCTGTAAGTGATTGGGACACTTAATTATTTTATAATACTTTTAACGGCTCTGCGTTCATGCTTTATTGAATAATTATTTATATTAATTTTATTTGAATTGGAGCACATATTGCAACAAATTTACAGTATATATTTGTTTCTACTATAGTGTTGGCACCACCAGTACAACTTTGATAGCTTATTATATGTCTTTCTTTTCGTAACTATTTTAGCGAAATATTTTATATATTTTATATTAAAATATTTTATTTTCTTAAAAGGGGAGCATTCTTAAGCGATTTTTTAATCTATTTTAACAGTTATTTTCTTTAATGTTTGCTTATGGCATTTTCGGTTTTAGGTTTCGAATATGGCACTTATTTCTAAATCCAAGATGGCGGGCGCGATTTTTCGAATAATGGCAAGTTGGGTATCGTTTTTGAGATGTTTGGGAATGTTGAATACAAATATGGGACTCATTTTTAAATCCAAGATGGCAAACACGACAGTTCAAACAAAAGCAATATTCGTAATGAGCACCCCCAAATACCTCGAAAACGATACCCATATTGCATTTATTTGAAAACTCGTGTCCGCCATCTTGGATTTAGAAATGAGTGCCATATTCGTCATGAGCACCCCCAAGTACCTCGAAAATGATACCCATATTGCATTTATTTGAAAACTCGTGTCCGCCATCTTGGATTTACAAATAAGTGCTATATTCGTTTTTCATCGACAAAACCGAGCATATCTGTAGGCACCTGATCGACATTGTCGGGCAAATCTGTAGGCACCTTTAACTTAATGATGAGTTAAGCAAGATACAATTTCCCCACTTTTGAGGGAAATGTTATTCCATGGCATCATTATTTGTATATTTGTGTGCGTGCCGACGAGCGTAGTTACAAGTTGCTTACGCCTACATGAATTTGGTTTTTGCCTCACTTGTGACAGTTCGTTTGATATGAAACTATCCTTCTATGCGTTATTATTCTAAGAGTAATAGTATAAAAAAAACCGACCTCAAAGTTCGTGGAATTACATCTATTTGCCAAGTTTTATTTATATCGGTTACCGGAAAGTGCGCGCAAACTGATTCATCCCCTACTCAGCCACCCTTAGAAGTGGAATATTTTCTTCAAATTTAAATGGGACCACAACTCAGGTATCCCCTTTCCAACAAAAAAAGTGTTATCTAAATCTAAAAAACCAAATCAAGTTTAATTAGCAGTAGAGCCTCTTATGAGAGACTTCGTCCAGGAAAGTACTGCCACATTACATATTTCTGCCACCGCAAAGCTTAAATATGAGCATTACTGCGTTCCGGTCTTGAAGGGTAAGAGTGCTGGTGAATTTACAGGCACATGGGACTTGTCAAGTTATGTCTCAGGGTGACGGGCACAGTGGTAGTGCCCCTTTTTTTTTTTTTTTTTTTTTATTGCGACTCGACAAAATGACTGCACCGCGCCTGATGGAAAGTGCGAATACAGTCCAGAGATGAGAGTAACGGATGGAAAACACAAATATCTTCACTCCGTCACTATCATTTTGCCGGTCTGGCCAAATGCACTGGATGTACACCAACTGATCCCTGAACGCGATTCGCAAAAGCGTTTCACTGTGGAGGGTTTTCCGCCGTGTGTACTGTGGTCGCTATCCAGTCGGCACAGAGCCTACCACAATGCTAAGCAGATGGACACTTGTGACGCCCTCGGTCGCCTCTTACGACCCCCACGGGCATGTATGGGGAGGCGACAATGTATTCTTAAGCCGTCGCCCCACGGCTAAAATCCCTCGCATCTTAGCGATTTAAAGCTTTGAATGGCTCAGCAATTGCGATGGACAGGCGTGTCGCTTACCGCCAGGTGCACGACTTGTTCGTCCCGTCACTTGATATCATAAAAAAGATGCTAGTGAATTCAATCTCAATAAAAGCGGAGTGAAATCGGAGTTGGATTTTATTTAGCTGTCACAAAGTATATATTGTTTTTTTGAAGAGTGCAATCGTCAGTTGAAATGTTGTCGGTCTATTTTTGTTACACACTGTATGTCATAAAATGGAGCTCCAACCCAATGTAAGATCTGTTTAGTATTCCAAACACAATCAATAACAGTGAAGCAATAAACGGATTCAATAAAAACCCTATTAAGTTTACAAAGGGCATCAGTAATAATTTGTTCCAATGGCTCATTTTCCAAACGATAACGTTTTATTGCCTGATCCTGAACCACTTTGTCGATTCAGAATACCGTGTGGCGGTATTAAATGATAGGAAAGAACCCGTGTCTGGAAGAATAAATCGAATCGAATTAATAAGTGAAGAACACTTCTGTGTCGTCTTCACTAGAACTGAAATCGCCATAATAAAGTCAGTTATCAGATACAAAATATTTTATGTCGCGATTCGAGAATGTAGGTGGCGTGCTCGATAAAAATGTTATCGAAGCTTACGTGCGAAGCTTCTTGATGTAGTCGATGGTTTTTGGCGTCTATTTAAATTGCACAATATACAGAAGAAATTACTCAGCCGTTAACCAACCGATGTGTGAAGCTCAAATTTCGAATTTCGATCCATGACCAGAGATAATTGAGGTTGAAAAGTCACTACGATAAGTCAAAGACTTGCTTCTAGAAATCGACACTCCGCCAGCGTAAACATAATTTTGACCATATTGCCGCAGTCAGTTTAAGAAAATAATATAAGAAAAATTTTAAAGTTAATTTGTAATATATCAAACTTAAAAATTTAAAAAGCAACTTTGGAAAGTCTGATAACGCGTAATACCTATAAAGTATAATGGACTGAAGACTTGGCTGTATGGTTTTAAACCCTTGCCTTTTCCTTAGCGGAAAAAATCAAAAGACAACACTATTAGGCAGTATGTCAATTTACGTTCAGAAAAGAAAGGACATCGCACTAGGTGATTCACGCTCCATACTAAGGCGGTCATAAATACGTAACTCCGAAATTATTTTTTTTTTTTTATTTTATTACGTTAAAATATGATTAGGTAAACGTAAATTAATAAAATTATACATTTTAAAAAATATTTGACAATATTTAGGTGTAAAAATGTCTCGCAGTAATTTTGTTTTTAGACGATGTATCTAAAACATTTTATACTGCGACTTTTAATGGTAAAACTGTGTAAATAATGATTATTTGTATTAACAATAACCACAAATGAATAAATTAAAACAATAAAAATACATAAAAAAGTTCATTTTACAAAATACAAACAAAACACAAATTATACCAAAATACATTAAATCTCAACAATATTAACTTTAAATACATAACAAGTCTAATACAGCTTTTGACAGTACACCTTTTTTTTTAACAGGTAACTTTCGTAGACCTGTTATGAAGGGATCTGAATGAAGAAGCAGCCTATTTACTAAATCTGTGTTGGTCACAATGCGACTCATTTTACGCGTATGATTTTTTCTAAAAGACTTGATGTATTTGTTAGTCGCTTCAGCTGCTTCTTCAGACAACTCTCCGATTGACAACAAACCGTAATCTATAACATTAGCACCATGAATTAGAACTTTGTGAACGGAAGCAGGCATGTTATACCACGGATACTCGGCAACTAACTGCCGAGCCGTCTCTAAAGCGAACTCTTCGAAGTTCGTCTTATTAATATTATATCCCGAATTTAAACATTGAAGGATGATCCAGCAACGATCTAGGAGATCCTTCTTGATCCCAGTAATTTCAGCGGAAATTTCTGAATTCGAGAAAAACCGCCTGGCTGTATTACCATCGTTTGATGTTCCGCTTCCGCCACTTTTAGGCTTATCCACTATAAGCCCTAATCTTTCTCTAAATTGAGTCTGAACATATGATTTTTTTGCAGCAACAAGCATTTTGTCATTAGCGGACCTAGCTTGCCATTTCCTAACATCTAACTTGTAGGTACGCGACATGAACAAAATATTCAAAAAAACGTATTAACGCGTGAAGAGGTGATAAACCAAATTCATATTTACTCTCATCGACTTCCTTATTTAAACATTCGTCAATTTTGTTCATTTCACTGGGCAAGGCGTTACAAATAAAACATTTTGATGAAGAAACACCACTAAGTGCATTACACACTTTACCATCTACCATAGTAAGTTGCAAACAATGAGTAATGCGATATTCGCGATCTTCTTCCTTGAAAACAGTAGGCTGCAAGTTCCTTATTTTATCTTTAAAATGAGCTTCTTCCTCAACTGACACTGCAGTCGATTCCTTCAAATATCGGAGGCGTATAGGACGACAGTATCGAGTTGATGAAGGACGAGGATTTTTCCACAAAACTACTGAATTTTCTTTGTTATCTGTTGTCAAAACAAGCTGAAGTGGCACATACGAAGTAACAAACAGGCTACTGTCTTCAAGAGTGGAGTCAGAAAAACACTGTTTATATTCTGAATGCCCTGTACTGCCATCGAAACCCCATTTCCCTATCAAAGATATCTTATCTAGAGACTCATTAGGTACACTATCCAAAACATCTTTTTGAGACTTGAGAATCCGATTGGCAGTATGATCTAATAAACTTTGAAGTTCGACTTCGGCGGATGATTCTGTAACAGTAATATCTGAAGGATAACAGTGTTTTTTAGATTCCACGACACTTTGGTAAGATGGGAAAATGGTTTTTGAAAACTTATTGTCTATAAATTTCTTTACTAATATATATATTGATGTCGAGTTAACTGAGCTTCAACAATGAGCGATAAAACTTCGCTAGAATCGATTTCAGGACAAGACAAGCTATCGGACGCATTGAGCAATGACTGTACAAGAGAAGGGTCTTGGTTAGACAAACTAGCCAATCTTCTCCTTTTTGTACGTTTACTGGTGTCGTCAAAGTTAATTCTCGGACGGCCATGCGATGAAGAAGTTGATGGTTTAACTTCGTCAAAGCTCTGAGATACACGTAACTCAGTTCGCTGTACATCAATATTTTCAACGACATGCAGCCAATCTGAATATTTTTCTAAGAATTTAGATCTAGTACGATTCGACTTTGCCCAGTAGTGGGAAATTCGTTTACAAATATTCTTAATTTTAAGGCTTAAAGTCTCTAAATCAATATTTTCGATGTCGTCAGAAAGGGATGATGTTTCGGTCAAAGTGCTCAGGACGTGTTGCATTTTTTCATTTGGATTACCCACTTTAGAGTGCCAAATATCAAAAATTGTCATCCTCGATACAGAACATTTGAAAAATGTACCTAAAACAATATGAAAGCTGAACTTAAAAAAAAATTAAAAATTCAATACTATGGACATGCATACTTTGACACCCCTTTAAGCCAAGAAGAGGCAGCAAGATGCAAATGAAACTTATAGCTCTTAATAAGGACATACTCCTTATTCAAAAACCATATACCTCAGGTGCAGCTCAGCGCAGCCAAAAGTTGTAGGTCTAAAGGAAATTAAGTTATGCCAAAAATTTTCACCAAAAAACTGCCTTCAATAAAAAAATTATATAAAAAAAAATATGCATAAAAAAAATTAAAAAAAATTGATAATAAAAGTACATACCATGCTCTTGGATCTCCATGCTTTCACAACACGTAAACACTTGATTTGGAATAGTGACACTCAAAAACAAAGTGATTAAGTTTCGATGACTCACACGTGGTGATAATTAGTCTCGCGATGCGCTCACTTCCGATGCACAAAAGTGAATGATAACGTGACCTAATTACATTGATATTTATAGTTTTTGGAAGCTTGTTAACTAGTTACTAACTTAGTGAGTTGATCTAACCGGGATAAGCCAATGATTTTTTTTGATTTATGGCCTATGGGGGAATCACAGTAGCCGTGTGTTCTTAGAGGATGTAAAAAAATAAATGCATGGCCATTTGATCTTATTTAAAAAAATCGATTAGACGTATACATTTGTAATTAGATAGACTTCAATGTACACATCGAGTATATAACCAGAAATAAAGACGAAATGTCATTTAATTTGTTTGAAAACTATTCTGCCATATCATTACTGTGACAACTGCGCTTCGATTGGTTAGCCCGAGTTCGAAACAATTGACGGGTGTCGTCAATGGGTGTCGTCAACTGTTTCACTTGAAAACGACCAGTTAACTTGAGCTTTGCTATAATGGACGAAAATTACAAAATTACATATTTAATATTTAATTACTGATGAAATGTGATTCCGTTTGTTTTGTAATAAGATGTTTGCTGTTTTTCCCACACCACCAAATAGAACAGCGCAGCATTGTTAGAGATATTATCTTTATTACAATAAATACAGAATATTTTTTGGAATATACGGAGACGTACACACAGGTCAGTAGTTGGCCTGTCTATATTTCAGTGCAAACGGGAGTCGATATTTATAAGAGCTGTATCGCTAATGTGTTACCAGGAATATACGGCTCTTATTTCGTCTCTATTTCTGGTTATATACTCGATGAATCTACAGATATCGCGTCGCCTAAATCCGTAAACTATAAAAATAATAAAATATGTAGAGACTTGTTGCGTTTTTTACTAGCATATTTTTGTTCAGACTTTAGATTAAACGATCGGACCACTAAGTTTTTCCTTTGAATCGAGAACGCAATAGCAAAAAAACTTAAACGAGACCATTAAAAAGGCATAAAATACCATAAAGACAATTTTTTCCTTTAAGTTCAAAGTAAATTCAATTTACCGCACAGTTTGATAGTTTCTTTTGTATCCCAAGCGGCTGAGGTAATTTCTTTCGTCACGACATGGAATATTGGCTCACATTCTTGGAATTATTCTTTTATTTTCTGTGTGGCTTTAGGCCTGAAGTGACTTTCTCTGAGAGAGAATGTTACTTTATTAAAACTAAATCGAACACACCAACGATATCTATGTACTAGCGACTATATACGGCGTACGATACATACGCTGTGTTTCACTGATGTACGCTGAAGACGCTACACATCATTTAGTTGGCTGTCAAACATTCAAGATGGCGAACGCAGATTCAGTCCTCTTTGAAAATTAATTACCATTGGTGTGTAGCTCACATTTCGCTATTTGACTAATGCATGAATTTAAATTTAAGTTTTAAATTATTCAAATTGATTCGATAAGTAATGTTGTTATTTTTGATTAATTTGTGCATTATAATATTTAATAATCGCAAAATAGTATACTCTTTGACAAAATTAAACACTAAAATAAAACAATATCACCATTGATAGTGTTCTGTTTGGAACATATAGTTGCTGTGGATGTTCTTGTCTATACTCGTAGATTGAAGTCTTCTCATTTTATAAAGCTCACTTTATGAAAGCAACACTACGAAACACATCTTAGTCTTACTACAACATTACACAAGTGTCAAAAACGTTATTTACTATTATTCTACAAGAAAGAATGTAGATATGTTACTTGAACTAGTGAGCTTCTTTATACGTTTAAAGTAAAGAGCGAATTTCGCAGACGATATATATTTCTCTACTAGAAAAATTGCACTGCTCGAGTACAGAATGTACATTGTCATCTTGATGGAAAACTACATTGTCTGCATTGTCTTGTTTAAACTCAACAGTTTATTGCATTAAGAAATACTGTTTTGTCTCTTATTTGTAGGAATTTGCGCAAATTTAATTCGACTGAAGACCGATCACATATAATACCAAAGAATATTTAAACAAACCATGCACCGTAAACGACGAGAAGTCGAACATAGCGGACCTTTAGAATGAAAATTACCTAACACAAATTCCAACTTTTTGCTAACACCCAAATTTTTTGAAATTGCAACGGTCTTGTTAGTCCTGGAAAATAATGATAAAACATTCAGCTTTATAACCATAAAAATTGTTTCTGAATATTTTTTTATGATACCAAGTGATAAGACGAACAAATCGTGCGCCTGATTGTAAGCAACACGCCTATCCATAGTAATTGCAGTGCCACTCAGAGCTTTAAATCGCAAAGGTCTGCGGGGGCACTGCCAATGCGCTCGTCACTCTGAGACATAAGTTGACAGTCTCATGTGCCCGTAATTTCACCAGCACCCTTAACCCTTCAAAACTGGAACATAATGATGCTCACATTACTGCTTAACGGCAGAAATAGGCAAGGTGGCGGTACTTCCATGGAGGAACCCTTTTAATACTTAAAAATTTTAACCATATTACTATTGTTAAATATAATTACGTATTTACAAAAATTTGTCGCTAATAAGGTCTTTAATTAGTTGGATCTAGATTAACAAACAACCTTATGAACAATAATTTTTAAAGTCGTTTCACGGAATAGGTAAACTCATTTTGTAGATTTTTAAATTAGGCCACTTTTATTTTAAAGTTGCGATAGGTACCAACAGGTAATCATAAATGCACATAATTAGGCACATTTTGAAAAAATATAAACTCTTTTACAAGTTCCACTTTACACCCTTAGCAACGAATGTACGTGTCTTCGCTAAACAAGCAATTCTTTTCAATATTTTCTCAATTTCAATGCTTCTCAAGTATCAGACGCGCGAGATAAGCTATGCCAAACTATTTCTCATCTCATCCTAAAGCTGACGCAATGTCTGGGGAGAAATAAATTCCCTTTTCAACCAGACTTTTAGATATCTATACGGTATTGGCGATTCTATAAAGGCATTACAGATTGTGTAGTATAAACTTAATAAAAATAACTTTTGTTATTAGAATCTATGGTCATTTAAAAAAGTATATTTTAGCGTGCACTTTAAAAATAGGCGGGAAAGTTTTAAATTTATAATTAGTAAAAACACTGGTGAATCGCAAAGGTGTCATTTTTCACTATGATGATGCCAAACCACACACATCATTACAAAACCGTCAAAAACTATTGCATCTAGTTTGGGATGTGTTACTTCATCCACCGCATTTGCCCGTCTGTGCGCCCGATATAGCCCCTTCAAATTTTTAATTGTATTCGATCTTTACAAAATTGGACACAATATCGATATAAAACGATCGAACAACACTAGAGCAGTATTTTATAAGTAAAGACTGGAATTTGAATTATCTAAAAGATGGTAAAAATTGTAGATGAACATAATCAATTAAAGTTTGACATTTCTATTTATAAATGTTTTTAATTTATACTTTGATGCATGGATTTTTGTAATCACCCTAATACGTTACGTGATCTGCTGACGCTCTACCACATACTATTCCGTTGTAGAACAACTAAGCTGGTAATACATTTTTATTTTACCGTACCTATGTACATTTATCAATATGTTGTCCTTTATAAATTTTGACGACTTTGTGACAAAACTTCCACTTGCAACAAATTCTTGCGAAGACGGAATATAATGGCGAACATGCCACGCATTTTTTCCACAATTCAGCATATAGTTTTAGTTTCAACATACAACATATTTCGCGCTCTAAAAGTTCGAGAAACTCAGCTTTTAAAATTCTTCGCTGCAATATGTCGACGTTATTGGATTATTTTCGCTCTTTTCGCTGTTTTGAACAGAATAAGAAAATATGAAATGATATCGCTCTAGTAAACATTGATATACATTAATCGTAAACAGTCAATTATCATTATTTCATAGATATGCAAATTACACTTGAAATCGTCATAGTGATTAAACTAAACCCCATGAAAAGAATGAACAAAAAACTCTAGGTGTTGCTCTTTGTAAATATACAATTGTACACATTTATCATTTACAATATTTATTTCAAATATCATCATAGATCGAGACTACCTGTAAGAGCTAAACGGGTCACGTACCACGGATTTTTGTCACTCAAATACAAAGAAGCTGTATAATAACATTTAGTATAAAGTTTTTGTTTCACTGTTATGCTTAAATCTTGTTAATGGTAAATTTTCTTATACAAACCCTAGTACGAAATAAGTCTTCAAGCATTCCTACAAAGCTCACACACTACTGGAAGACCCTCGTTCTAGATGAATACGTGCGCAGATGAGAGACATAATATATTACTTGGGAGTTTAGTCAAGATAGGTACAGTTTAGTATCTCTCGTTTTTTAAGCGGCTTAGGAAAAAATCATTATCGTTGAAAATACTGTTAGTGTTATAAATGGCCGTGACAAAAATCTAACTCGCTTCCAAGCAAATTGTATTAATAGTAAATGATTCGACAGAATTCAATTCTCATTTCCTAACGGTAAAAGGTGATATCATGTTATTGACCAAAAAATCCTAATATCGCTGGCATTGGTCCAAACCAAACATTCATCATGGCCGAAGAAGCAAATTTGAAGATTTATTTATTTTACTAACAAAACTACCAGTTCATCTCAAGGTTAAATTTGTATTCTTATATAGAAGTAAACATTTGCGTTTAGTTTCAGGGATTCGTGAAAAACAAACCATACATTCTGAAATGATTTGGTTTTATTCTATTTGCTTATCGATGCTAAATAATCATTGAAACTTGTTAATCTAGGAATGAAGTTTTTACAAATTTTAAAATAGTGTTCCTCAAAATGTCAGTAATTCTTTTTTTTTTTTTTTAAGAAGGAGGCATACGAGCAAACGAGCCACTTGATGGGAGATGATCATCGTCGCCCATGTACATACATTTGCAACATCAGATGAGTTGCCTATGCGTTGCCAGCCTTTGAGAGTCCAGTAAACACGCTTTTTGAAGAACCCCATGACAAAGGAAAAACTTTCCTCGTAATATATATTCCAAATAATTTCCTCAGGAAGCTCATTCCACATCTTGCAGATTCGAGGAAAGCATACAGGATGGAGGAAAATACCAGGCATCTAAGATGTATGACTGAGTCACGCTATTTATAAATTATAAAATATTTTTTAATATAGTCATATTATTGTCGTAAGATTCGTGACTATAAAATCCATTTTGTTCAAAATAATAAAGTGGCATACATTTCAATTGTCTTCCCTGGTGTAGTCACAGACCATGAACAAGTGGAGGCACTTGCTACGCTTTACACAAACCTCTTCTGCATTAGTCTCGTCATACATGCCCATTTATTCTTGTTACTTTTAGCTTGACCTTTTTGAAGGACATCGTTAATCTGATCGAGATACGTCAAGGTCAAGACCTCTACACACATTCGCTCTATAAATTTGTGCCGTCAATATACTAACAACCATCCCTTCTATATAACCAAACCATCAAAGCATTCCTTTTTTCCCTTTTTATACGTGGTCACTACATCACCTTTCGCACCACAATGCCCTTTTACTATAGGTACTGTAGTCTAGGCTCTACTCTATGAGTAGAATTGCTGGCTGAATATAGCTAGTGAATATAGTTTTTGTAATTAGAATGCTTTTGAAGAATTGAAATAAGAAAACAGAAGATCTTGACATATTACATTATTATTGAATTGTAACCTGAAAGTAAAAATATGTAAAATGGTGAAATAAACAAAAGTTCTTAAGATGCTCCCGGTTTATATTCTTAGAAGTACCTCTCGCTACGTATAAGAGCTACGTCCCGGTTACAGTACTTACTACCCAGTGGCACAAATTATTCCTTTCTCAATAAATCAAAAGAAACAGAACTAATTTCTCGGTACCAAGTCATAACTCATATCAATTGGGTGTTAAAACTATCGCAGATTTAATTAAATCCTTCGCAGCGCGCAATTCCAAACTGCAAGCACACTCGTGGCAACTTTTGCTTCAGATTGCAACGGAAACTTTTGCCTCGAGTCTAGAAAATTCTAGGAAAAATAATACGAGAATTTCTTTTATTCAATTAAGGTCGTTCGGCACGAATGCTTGAGGCTTCTAGTAAAAATATGAGCATAAAAATGGCTGCCTAAAATGTCACTAATGTGTATCCAATGACGGAAATAAATTACAAGCTATTGTATGCGCAAGTGTTATGGTCTTACGCTGACTTGCATTAAAGGCAAACATACACGTTAAAGTTTATCAAACATGGAGCAAACAAATACCACTAGTTTCAAGGGACATGATATAAAATTCCGCATACACACACCAAGTAGTCATTAAAAATGTAGCCCACTTTCAACTGTGGAAGCCATACGAATAACAGATCAATAGTCATAGCCGCATCCTTTTCTTCATAGTTGCAATTGAGGACACGGTCGCTTTAAAAATTAAAGCCACTCACTATATGCAAAAAAAATACGATCTAACAAGTTTGTGGAATTACAAGTTTTATTGAAATCGATTAACAGAAAGTGGGTGAAACCCAATAAACTGGATTCATCCCCTAATTTACCACTTTCTTCAAATTCGAATGTAACCACTACTGAGGTACCCTCTTTCCAACAAAAAAATTTACAAATATCGGAATAATTGCGCAAAATACACACAAAAAAATACAGCGAATTAAGAACCTCCTCCTTATTTGACGTCGGTTAAAAATACGATAGTATCCTTTAAAGCAAAAAGTTTCTTTTAATTTTACAAAATATCAACATTCTCGGAACTGCTGCTCTTTGATATTTTAAGGGCGCTAAGTGTCTTCCCATGACTATAGGACTGAGGTCCTAGATGGTGAGTGATCTGAGTGATCATACATATTGAATCACTTTACTCATTATATAGATACTTCAAAAGAATACGTAAATACGAAACTACAGAGTTTACAAGGCGATTAAAAAGCAACCAATTTATAGCTTTTTAGTTCCTTTTATATTAATAACTATAAACTTTGAGTGGACAAACTGAAGAAGCATGTAAATCTATCCTAACTACATAAAGAGCAAATTTTAGATAACATTTACGTATAACGTCCTTTTTTCCCCAAAATATCGATATGTAAGATAGTACACTATCTCTAGTTACAACTAGCAATTACTTTAATATGTATTTAGAATCAAAGTTTCATAAGTGTGAATAAAAATATAACTATTTGTATTACACGTAATGATTCATAATATTAATCAATCATTTGAATTAAAAGTGAAATCGCAGTTACAAGTGGAGCGAACATCGAACCTGGACCGCAGCTGCGGTTAACACCAATGTCTTACGTGACTTTGGCGTAAACACACTGAGTTTGTAGTCGTCTAAAGCACGATTCAAAACAAATGAACCTTAAGTACTGTAGCTGACGATTAATTCCTACCATAGATATATTCCTACCCATGGTGTAATAAAGCAGCATGTGGCTATACGTCAAAAGTGCTTGAATGAATATCAGATGAAACTCATACAAACAATACGAAGTACATGAAACAAATTATGCGTATATCAAATTGTATATATAGTTTTTAAAATTTGACTATTTAAATATAAAAAGTTATCCACTAATTTTGTTCGTTAAAACTATAGTGAAACAAAAACTTTATTCTGAAGGCTCTATACAGCTTCTGCGTACTTGGATGTCAAAAATCCGTGGTATTGACCCGTTAAGCTCTTGCTCTTCTCTAAGATGATCCCGATCTAAGATGTTTTAAATAAATATTGTAGGTATATGTTAATGTTTCTTGCTCATTCTTCACAGGGGAAACTGGATTACGAATGAGCAGTAAAGTTTAATCAATACGACGATTTTAAGTGTAGGGGACCGTGGGGGAATGGGAGCCTACTAAGGAAAATTGACAATAAAAGTCATAATTTATGCAATTTAAATTTTTATTAGTTATGAACATACGCTTCATATATCTGGGTACTAGATAATCACAGAAAAAATATGAAACTAAAATAAAATATCTGGTAAAAAAAGAAAAAACTAAAACATGTCATTCGCTCAAGAATCCCGTATGTCAAATGGGAGCCATTATATACAATTAATCTGAAAAAAATTAAAATAATTAAACTAATAAAATATATAACTTAAAAAGTAATGAAAATAAACAAGAAAATGTTAAAAGAATAGCCAGTGAATATTGCAATGGGATAAGGAGAGCCAAATAGCTCTCATTATCTGCGTAACATCGAATTGAAAAAGAAATAAAACAGTAAAAAAATTTCTACTTTTATTTTGATTTCAAGCATAACTTCTGAAATTTGATAGATATGGTGACATAGCTAGTGTAAATACAATGTAGTATCTATGCATTTTAATGCTTACCTGAGACGATGAAATTTAGCAAATGTAGCGCGGAGAGAAAAACACACAACCATCTCATACGACTAAACGCGGGGTTCTACGGGGGGCCTACGGGACTCGAACCTTGTCGAACGTTAACGAAGATATAGGAGTGCCGTTTGCACAAATACGAGCATTGGGAAAGTCCAGTTTAACACCGCTCTCATTACCCGACGTTCCCCTAATTTGCTAACCTATGAAATAAAGATGATTCGAGTTCAAACGCGGCCTAGCGTGTAATACACATTTTTTTAACTGCCTCCGTGACCAAACGGTTACCATGACTGCCACGCAGAGTTTCTAGGTCCAATTCCCGGGCCGGGAGAAATAGTTGTATGGCCTACATTTATTTCTCTCGTGAGTTTGGGTGTAATGTGTGGTTGTCTATGTGTGTGTCCATGGCACTCGCAACACAGCGTTTCCCTAGTGCGGGGCTATGTTGAGTGTGTGCGCGTAATTATTCAATTTTATAAAGATGTTTTGTATGAAACATTCAAAGTATAATCCATGTTTTAGTTTCGCCGAGTTTTCACATAAAAACTGGAGAACAAAAGACTAACGGCGGACGAACAGGCGACAGATCTGTTTTTATATATGCATTACTGTAATAAGTTCCATTCGGCATGACAAGAGCGATATTGTAATTGGATCACACTTCATTGATCAGATTCAGTCTTATAGTACGAAGGGTACTGCATCCGATTCGTATTCATTCCAAATCCGAGACTCTACAAATCTAGAAAACTCGGACCGACTTCGGATGTCGCTCGTGCACTGAATCCGAGAAAATACGAATGTAACTTATACACGTAGAGATAAAATGATCCCGGTGATATTTCGGACCGTCATTTCTCGGATTCGGAACTGGGGGTCTACTCTCGATCTCCGTCCGACATCCGTCCGAAACAATTACTGCCAAATAAGCAATACTTGACCAAAAGAAAAGACGCGTGATGCGAATGAAGCTTCATACTGGATACTTGTCTTTTAATCTTGTCGAATATTACTTATTTGACAGTAATTGTTTCGTACGGATATCGGACGGAGATCGACAGTAGTACCCCTGATTCGAATTGGACGTAATGTGCACACGCTCTTATAAATCCTGTTAAAAATATAAACGTGTTTCAATAATTGAACAAACTGTAAGTAAGTATCCTGATTTGGTAGAACTAAATAATTCTTTAGTTTCCTAAAAACATATCTACCCAATATATGATTACTAACCAGTTGGTAATAAATTCTAACATGTACATTGTTTCCACAAAAGTGCAATAAAACATTCCCTAGCGGCTATGAAATCTAAAATAACCATGTAGATATAAAAATGCAGCTAGAGAAACGTGCTTGGCGGGCCAATACATAGGATTCGATCAAAATTGAAACTATTTCTCAACTTCACACTAAATTGGAATTCTGTAGAATTCCAACTCAACAACCATTTAATTCAAAACTATTCTGTTCACGACGTCTAGAGATAATTTCATTGATCGCTTTTATTTTTCTTTATTTATTCAGGTAACAAACAGTCATACACAAACAATTATCTAAGAACAGTGTATAAAAATAGACCCGTAGTAACACGTATAACAAAAATTATGCGAATACATGACGGACACAAAATATTTACTTATATACTATCAAAATGTTCACATTAAAGACCCAAAGATAATAATATAATAAAAATACGCATTAGAACCACTAGAATGCCAGTTCTCCCACTTTTTTCTTAAATTTATTTAAGGAATTTGCGTACATGTCTAAATATAGAAGATAAGAATAATATGTCCAATTAATTGCATAAATACAAATATTATAAATAGTACAGATATATTTAATAAAGTAATTATTATAAAAGAATTATTAAACTTATGCAATTTAAATATTGAAAATGTAAAATTAATAAGTACTGAATTTAAATTTTTAGATATTATGTATATGGAGTAAGATAGGTTTATTGATTAGTTTATTTTTAGACATTTATTTCTTCTTAAATTTTCATAATGATATGTCTAGTTAAATTTAATTTTAATTTTGTAATTTATTTAATATGTTTAATTTGCCTTATTTTATTATATGTGCCTAATTATTTTGTAATTCTATTTTATTTTTAATTTAATATGGATTAATTTTATTTATTTTTTGCATGTAAATATATAATTTTTTTTTTAAGATTGAAGCGCCCTTCCAGGGTTCATGTTTGGTTCATAACAACATTTTAACAACTACAAATGTACAACATGTTATGCAATAAAGAATTAGAATTTACTTAAGAACTCATCATAAAAATGGTCGCCTGAGAAAGGTATTTTTTGCATAATTTGTTCGACAATTTAAAACAATAAAAGTCCTTTTTGAACATGAAGAGATACAATGTACATTACACGAGACTTTCTCTAAAAAGTTTAGCGGAATCAATGTCATCGTGAACGAGCTTGTATAAAAATATACTTTCTAAAAAAATACGTGTAGAAATTAGCGACTGCACATTACGTCTTTTTGCACAACCTTTTAAAATTCTGACTCTAAATCAGAACTTTACTGAATTAAGCCTGATGTATTTGTTATAATAATACAACCTATGTTACAAAAAACATTCCAAAGCCTCATTTAAATGTCTCTTAGAAAACTGACTATGCTGTCTTTTGTCGCTTTACCGGTTATTCAATCTAAAGTATAACAACAAAACTAAAACTGATTAGTTACTTAAAATAAACTGCTTCAATGGCACTATTGTTGTCTTGTATAACAAAGGAACTAAATATCTTTTTAACATCCTCATATGTCCATATAATTTTTCCGGGTCTTAAATCTTAATCTAGCATTGACACCTTTCTGACCGTATAATCTAAATTGAACAGTTCCTTTCTTCCGTCTATTGTTGCGTCTATTCAATATTGTGTCGTTTATAGTTTGCCTTGTATACAAGTATCTTTTGAAGTAGAAGTTGAAACGTCTATCGTGTATTCTTCGGTGTCTCAGTATATTTTGATTTCCTGTTTAATATTATTCAGTATAACTTTATAACAAATTGCATTAACCACTGACTAATTATCATTAATTCATTAGACTGAATTGTCTTAGGGTCGTATTCCAGAACTCTACTCAATACTCAAGTCAGGACTTGAGTATTGCAGTGAGCACTGAAAATCATACTCAAGTCCTTGCCATTAGAGTCGTATTTTCAGCGCTTGAAATCATACTCAAGTCTGCTCAAATCCTGACTTGAGCATTGAGTAGAGTTCTGGAATACGACCCTAGGTTTGGTTGTATGTTATTTAAAATACTTTTTTATGATATCTAGTGACGGGTTGTAAGCAAGGCGGGTTGTAAGTCATGAGGGGCACTGCGTCTGTCACTCTGAGGCATAAATTGACAAGTCCCATGTGCCCGTTAATTCACCAGCACCTTACCCTTCAAAAACGGGACGCAATAATGCTCATGTTATTGCTTGGCGGCATAAATAGGTAAGATCTCTCGAGCTCGAGCGAGTCGAGCTCTACTGGTACTATAATATTACGTTACCATGTACTACATGGAGTGAATTTCGATTCTATTTGGTTCTATGACCTTTTGAAGTTTTGAAGCATTTCTTCCCGTTCATTAGATGAGACATCATCTGTAGTAACTTTGATGATATTTGACATGAATATACCTATCACGAGCAATAACTTGCATCAAATGAACCTCTATAATGTATCCAGTTTTGGTTGCATCTGGTTTATTAGCTCAGCCCTATTCAATAGTTTCCTTAACGGTATTAAAGTCGTGACGCTGCACATGGATCATTATTTTTTTTTAAACTAGGGTTGGCATATTATCGAGATTTGGTGATATATCGACAAAGTTGTCTGAAAATATAACAATATTATGAACAAACAGTAACATTCTCATTTTGATCTTATGTATAAGCATAGATATAAAACACAATATCAAAATGGTTTTCAACCCTGAATATAAGCTTTTTATATCGTCACGGCATGGCGTCATTTCTAAAATGAAATTGATATAATCTCGTGATTGTTTAATGTTACAAGAATTGCGAACTGTGATATGGTTCTGTCCTACGTATATCTTGGAGCTTTAATTTCGAACACTGGTGGATGCGTAGATGAAGTGAAAAGACGCGTGGCAGTATCTAGAACAGCAGTGGATAAACTGAAGAAAATATGGAGGAATAGAAACATTACCAAGGCCACCAAAATCCGCCTGGTCCGAACACTTGTTTTCCCTATATTTCTGTACGCTGCAGAGACTTGGGCGCTCCGTGAAATCTAGAAGAAAATGTGGTGCTGGAGATGACTGCTTGGGATGTCGTGGATAGACTTTCGTTCGAACGCTTCCATACTCCAAAAACTCAGCATCAAGCAGCGTCTGTCTACTGTGGTACAAACTCGCATCCCGAAATTCTTCGGTCACGTCTCAAGACGGAATTTTGACTCCATAGAGCGTCTTGTTGTGAAAGGCAGAGTAAAGGCCACTAGACTGCGCGGAACGTCACCCATACGATGGACCGATCAAATAAAATCTGCAGTGGGCGGTCCTTTACATGAGTGCACGAGGGAGTCCACTAACTGAGAGAGATGGCGAGATGTCGTAAGGCAAGCTACATCAGCCGTTAACAAACGTACTCCGTGCTGACCACGACCACTCTGTCAAGAGTCATACGAAAAAGAAGAAATATTGTTTAATGATTATTTTTCATTCATTTTATTTAAGAGCCATGCTCTTGTCGGTGTAGCCTCCTCCACTCCTCACGGTTCATAGCCAACTCCTTGACCTCCCTTGATTATTTTTAGGACCAAAATATTCATCATATAAGATTATCAGCTATTATCCTATTTTAACTGTGTGACTTTAAGACTCTTAACTTTGATACAAAACGTGACTCACCCGGTAAAGGTTATGACAAAGCATTGTAGCAGTAGGGCTCCTTGTGAAAGAGCTCGTCCAGAGTAGTACTGCCCACTTTACCTATTTCTACCGCCAAGCAGTAATGTCACCATTACTGTATCCCGGTTTTGAAGGGAAAGGGTGCAGGTGAAATTACAGGCACATGGGACTTGTCAACTTATGTCTCAAGGTGACGGGCGCAGTGGTAGTGCCCCTCAGATCTTTGCAATTTAAAGCTCTGAGTGGTCCTGTAACTGTTATGGACAGGCCTGTAGCTTACCATCAGGCGCACGACTTGTTCGTCCCGTCACATGTAATAAAAAAAAGACAATCGAAGCTACTCGTAAGATAATACAACAGTTCTTGAATTCTATTGTAATTAATTATACATAACAATTATTTTAGCATTATTATCTTTATTTTCTTATTATTGTTACCTCGATCACTAATGTTTTTTTACAAATAAATCGATGATTGATCAATCGACTAAACTGATAAACTAGTCTCAAACGCGGAGCATCCCAGACCCGGAATAAGCCTCTCTTATAATAATAATAGCTACGCAGTATGTACATAGTTGCATAAATAAATAAATATTGTAATGAACGAACGAATGATCACGGGGATTGCAGTATTTCTGCAACACGACGCCAAAGCAGTGATCTTATCGATAATTTAACTCTATATTATACTAATTAGAATTAGAAAAAATGTATCGAGCAGTGATCACGATTTTACTGCTTCCGAAAAAATCTACTTTGAATTTGGGAAGTCGTTTAAACTTCATTCAAACATGGTTACGAATGCTTTTTTTAAAACCAATCAACAAGACGAACAAGTCGTGCGTCTGATGGTAAGCGACACGCCTATCTATAACAGACAGTTGCAGTGTCATTCAGAGCTTCAAATCACAAAGATGTCTAAGTCATCCTGAGACGTGACAAGTTCCATATGCCTCATTACTGCTTGGCGACAGAAATAGTTAAGGTGGCAGTACTTCCCTGGACGAACTCTTTCACACGGCGCTCTACTGCTGGCTACATAATGCTTTCATTCACCGTCTTGTTTACAAACTTACATTTCTTTACATTACATTGTTAACCGTTGCTAAGATTCATTAGCTTTGTACTAGGTTTTAGACATTATAGAGATTGTACTTACCATGGTGTTAATCAACAAAGGTAGGTAAAATAATCTGGAGGAAATCGTTGTTTAATAAATGGCTTTACTTTACTAATTATATTACAAAACTTGGTGATGGTATGGCGCAAGTATAGGACCAACACGCGCACGCGCACACGCCTAAAATCGATTGAAAAAGAAAAATATCAAAAATTAGTTCGCGCCACAAAAATCGTTGACGCGCCTGCTCTCTGCTGTCATTAATAAACAGTAATACATTCAATTACTATTCAATGCATGATAAGTGTGGAGCCAAACCAAGTACGATGCAGACATCATTAACTCATACCAATGCCTATTTTGAATTAATGCACTATCAAATTTACTGTGCAAGTTCGTGAAGCAGCCTATATAGATAGATAGAAACATTGTAGAATAGGATAATCAAAAAATATTTGTTCAAAGTACAGTCAACAGAAGATACAATGTGAGAACCAACCAAACCAAATAATTAAATACCTACTTAACTCTGTTGTACTTTTAAAAGGACTGAATTTAAGCAAAAGTTAATTATAATCACTTCATACATAACTAAAATGAATGTGTGTGCGTTTGTATGTGCCTCAAAAATTTTTCGAAATTGTATTTTCGCCCATTTTACTAAACATCGACGATATATTACCGTCGATCCAAAAAGTCTGCTATTGTCCAACGTTACATCTTATACAGTTGACATCGCTCTGGATTTTACAAACAAGCTCTTATTCAACACTATGTCACCGACGATAAGAATGATGAATAAATTCTATGTTAAAGCCCAGCGTGCTTGAACATACTTTTATTATGATACTCAACAAAAAGAACTCCTTCAAGAAATTCAAAACAATACAATCTCTTTCATCTCACGACGACGCTTCTTACAATAATTGCTTAATAAATCTAACGAAAAATGGCATTAAACGGTTTTTACTCGGTTAAGAACTTTATTTACTGTTCTTTTAACTTTAAAACTTATCCATTGACTATTTCACTATTTCCTATTTTAAATGTTCTATTTAAAAACAGCAATGAACTAAAAAAAACACAAGTTGCGCCTCCAAAAGTTCCCATTAATGACGTAACAACATTTGTTTGAAATTCGAGAACTGTTCAACTTATTTGTGGCTAAAGTAGCTTTTGTGTCATTGACATAGAGTTTTCTTGTTTGGATTAATTATTGTTAATAGGGATATCACATTAGTCATGTCATAATGTTATCATGGGGACGCTTAATTGAACACTGCTATGATTTGAATGGTCTAACTTCGAAAGCTAATGAGTTAGCGTACATTTTATTTGTTAATTAATTTAAGTGCTGTATACAGCAGATGAGTTTCATTACTTTGGACAAGTGATGCGGGATGCCACACTGTATAGAATTCTCCAATAATTCCAGGAAAGAAGAGCATTGTGGGAAGGAAAAGAAATTCAAAGGAAGAAGTGGAAACGGTGGTTTTGCCTATAACTGCTGTTCCTGTTGCCTAGAAAGCCAAACTTGCTATACCGGCGACCAACCTCTGATACAAGAATAAGAAGAAGCGGAAGTTGTACTTCGTTAACCAATATAAGTCTGGCTCATATATTATACATATATTTAATAAATAAGTACATCGACTCACCAGAATTGTTACATAAAACGGCTTGCACTTCCCTGCGATCTAAAGCTACCTTCTCATGCAATATTAGTAGAGCAAACGACTTCAAAAATTGTTTCTTTAAACGCTCTTTGGATTTCTATAGTAAAATCTTAAATAATATAGAATTTTTACGTTATCCTTACATACTTTTCAGAAGAAAATAAAAGAAGTAAGTGTTTAAATATTTTTTTTTTAATTTAATCTCCGTATGACAGTGCACTGTACCTAATGTTCGGGATGTTACTTTGTTATCAAGTTTATTATGTTGCTGTAGTTGACTGTACTTACTTGTTAAATTCTTGTTTATGTATGTGGAACTCCAGGTCTAATCGTTCTAATCGATGTTTTTGTATCACTTACCTGTTTTATGATTGTTTGCTTCGCTTGAGTAAAGTAAACAAAATGAAAATAAAAATATTAGACAACATCACACACGCTTCAAAAATCATATAACATCAAAACCGGGCTAATATTATTATATGATTATTTATATATGATGATGAATGAATAAATAATTGCAACTTCTTCATTGGAAAAAAACCTATCTCAAAAGTTTGCTTATCGATTTTTTTTCGATTTCCATAGGATCTCTTTTCGGAATCTGACTTCTTGGTGACAATGGGACTGTTATGGACTCCTTATTGTACATTTTATACGTTCTTTTCTAGTTGTCATGGTGACAGTGATTTGTAGTTGACTACATGTAAGTAAGTATGGTGTCAAGTGAAAAGTCGACTTTTATTTGTGGAAAATAATTAGTAATTTGTGATAGCCGCATCGAACCCGGAACAGCATCAGGGATTACCTCAAGAGTATATACCCTTTCAAACAAAAAAAAAGAAATTTCAAAATCGGTGCACAATTGATGGAGAAATTGGTGAATACAAGGGCATGCCTATGAAATTTGAAGATTTCGTTCGATTTTCATGGGATCCCCTCATTAGATCCTGACTTGGTGACAATGGGACCACCACTTTTTTTTTTAAAGGATGTACCCTTTCAAAAAAAATCATTTTCTAAATCGGTTCACAATTGACGGAGATATGTGAAAACATACATATGGCCGAACGTATAACCTCCTCCTTTTTTCTAGTCGGTTAAAAATTAAATAAATAAACGTTGCTCCGATCCCAAAGTACGTAACTAAAGCACTTGTGTTATGGAAATCGTAACCAATGACGGTACTACAAGAGGTTGTTGCTGATGCAGGTTTTTTACATATCAGCTGATGCTTTTACTGATATTATATATTAAAAAAAACGGGGGCAATGCACGTCCTTACTGTGTCCATCTACATGAAAAAGCTTTTTTTTCTTTGGTACTGTAATAAAATATTATTACAATTATTTTGTGAGATTTATTAACAAAAGAATCAATTTGCATGATAACAATCAACCTGCCTAGCTTAATCGTCGTGCAATTTTATTCAAGTTATAGGTATTTTTAAAAACAACAACTGAGCTGCTTTTGCGGCTTACAGTGTGTTTCTGGAAGGTTTGTAAATTATTCCACCGTCCCTTTTAGATCCTGTCATGACTCCAACATACGCAATGAATATCAGCAGCAGTGTGTATGCTGATATTTTAATTTATACAGATTATCCGCAAATGCAGATGCTGATATTAGCAACAACACTGCAACAAATACGCAAATCCGAGATAGTATAAAAATTCGTTTTTATACATTGTCCCGGCCGGGGATTGAACGCGGAACCACAGAGAGGGCAGCATGAAAACCGGTGTGCAAGCCACTCGACCACGGAAATCGACTGATGGACACAGATCTTCTTCAAATAAAAAATTGGAAACATACGCTTTGGGAACTTGGCACATTTTACAGGGGTTGTGAACTTTCTTCTACATACAGGTTTCATCATGTTTCATGCTTTCCTTCGCCTCTAGCGAGAGTTATTCCTACTAAATGTTCACAAATGTGCGTAACTTAGAGAGAGTGATAGGTACATACCACCACAAAGATTCGTACATGAACCTTTGTTTGGGTCACCACCGCTCAAAGACGCCTTAGTATTTGTTTTTTTACATAACAAAGCAAAGCCCCGCTTAATATCAATGTGCAATTCGTTTTAAGCACCAAGAACATAAAAATATACAACCACGAGGTAGGAAAAGTTTTATATCCCCTCTAGTATTGAACCCGTGCTAATGTTATGCAATAAATTCCAAATACCGTTCTATTTCGGAAGGAGTAACATATAAAATCTATTGACCAAACGTAATAGATATAAAAATAAAGTATAAAAATAAATAAAGTACCACTGCAGTCAATCGACGGCCGATGCAATCGGTAAGTAGTGTTGGGAAATCGATTTATCGAGGATGTAGGATTTATAGGGTATACCAAGACATTTGTAATTTGAACCGACGCTGCCTATAGGTACATCACTCCACAAAACACATATGCACAAATTAAAATTTTTCCCGTACTAATACGGTTCATTTTGCTTGGGTCTAGCGGCAGGAACACTGGCTTTATTTCAGAATTTATGTTTTTACAAACGCAATTAAAGCCATTTGAAAAATGTATATCGTGTACTATACGTGTTCTATTTAGATCAGTTGATATAAAAAATCAATGGTTTATGTAAAGTACATTTAATACAACGGTTTTCTTGTAAAATTTGGAGGTAAGTTTGTGTTTGTTTTTCTATCGTAAAAATTTTTAGGAACCGTGTTTACACACCGTATAGTAATCACTGTACATCCTCAATTCCACACTTTCACTCTTATACGGAATCAGCCAAAGCTATTTGAGATTGTATAGACTCGTAACGTAAAGTTATGACGGAAAAAAATATTTGCATAGTTCAATTATGCCTTCGGAAGAAAGAAAGGCACAAACAGTAAATTCTTTCGTAGATAAATGTGTTTAAATATTTTAAGATTTTTCTATAAAGACTAGTTAAAATATACATTTCATATTAAATAGTTTATTTTTGTTATAAATACATATCACATGTTTTATACAGAAAGTTACATTGTATTTTAATTAGTCAGTTTATAAAATACCTTAATTTTCTCTTTTAACTTAGTAGAAGAAAAAATACACTGCATAATATATAAAGGGCATGAGTAATATAAATGTGACCTTTTTTAGATATGTTAGTTATTTGTTGTAATTTTGTTGACTTCGTTGTAATAATCCATAAATTTAAAAGCTGTAACGTTTGTAAATAAATAAATAAATAAATAAATTAACTACATGTTATGAAGATTTCATATACTAAGTCAAATCCTTTGATATTAGTGTTTTAGCACATAAGAAATTCATAAGATTTCCTGACTCGATCTGTAGCTTGATAAGAGCGGTAGCCACGGTGAGGCAACAGACGTTGGTTCGAGTCCAATCGGATCAAAGATATATTTCTTTATGATCGTAAGTTTTTTGTGTCAGTAATAATAATAAACTAGTAGAGTATTTTCACAAAAACTATATTTAACATCATGGTAGTAACATCACGACACATTCAATGAAATAAATATGTAAGACGATGTACTTCGATCAATTTTAAAATACAATGGCGTATAGTAACGCATACTCCGTGTTATTCTTCCGTTTAAGTATTTTTTTTTGTTAATTCGTCCAAAAGTACAAGTTAGGGTTAAAGACCATAACTACCTCGTCTTCAGATAATTATTATATGTAAACAAACCGTCATGAAGTATTTTATGAGGCATTATTACCTGGTTGCTTATTGTAAAATTATGATGAACCTTTTGAAAATGTATCTAAATATATGATGATATTTTCAGGTAATAGAAAACATTTCCAACTACCTATTTAAAATGTACTAAATATACTAAATAGTAACGCACACATTCATAATCCATAACATAACATAAACCTGTATCACCGGCGCCATGGACACACACATAGACAACCACAGATTACACCCAAACTCACGCGAGAAATAAATGTAGGCCATACAATTATTTCTCCTAGCCCGGGAATCCAACCCGGGACCTCTGCGTGAATAGTCCAGCATAGTAAGCCTACGGCTATGGAGACAGTTTTAACAGATTATGTACACGACCTTCCATTGAAATGAAATGTAACAAAGACTGTCTAAGTAATTTCAACTGTTCTAATTATATCAAATCGACAGAACGTACGATCCAAGTTGTATTTAAAAAGTAGTGTACTGGAATATCGATACACTATCGATAAGAGATCCAGACATCACTATAAAAGCTGCATTCTGTGATATATAGATGTGAAATCGATTCTCTGATTCATTTACTGCCATCGATTTTATATTTCTCTAGAGGGAATGTAGAAAATTCTCGATCGTATGATGTAACAATTCGTATTTTTGTACCTAGCAATTACAGTCTTACACAGAAATGTTACAATCACCTAGAATAGGATAAAATAAAATAGAATATCATTTATTTCTTGTAGATATGGTACAATGAGAGCAGAAAAAAGTTCAACATATTTTGCCAAGGAGCGGCATAGAAATATTAAAATAGTAATCATCATCATCATCATATCCCGCCTGACTTCACCCACTGCTGGGTATAGACCTCCAAGTTTCTGCCCCACTCCCCACGATCCCGTGCTAATCTCATCCAGGTTCGCCCCCCAATTCCTGCGATATCATCGGCCGTCTCGCCGCTGGACGCCTGACGTTCCTGTATTCAGTCCTTGGACGCCACTCAGTTATCACCTTACTCCATCTGTCATCTTGTCTCCGTATCAGGTGCCCTGCCCAGCTCCACTTTAGTTGTCATGGCGGAAAGAATAAAAAGTAATAAGTACCAGAATCTCGGCTCCGACTACCTATTTACAGCCTTTGGAGTCGAAACCCTTCGCCCGTGGGGTCTCACTGCCCTTCATCTGTACAAAATTGTATACAAAAAAAAATTATAGACTGTCTAGAAAACCCAAGAGCCGGCAGCTTCCTTGCCAAAGGCATTAGCATAGCAATACAAAGGGGGAACGCTGCCAGCACCTTGACCACCTTGCCGCGGGGACACAATTTTATATATTTTATTTATACATGTTATCAAAATGAAAATATCTTCAGTTGTCATGTAGACAATCATTAATATTATACCAACATTTATAATCAATAGTGATGTCAGTTTCTTTTTGAACAATACTAATGGTAGTGACTTTATTGTTTTCGGTAGTTTATTGCACAATTTTGGTGCCATGCCAACTACACTCTTTCATAACAAAGCTATTGTAACTACCTGTTGCAGAAATGTGACCGCATAGGCCTTATTTTGTAATCCGATGACTTTATAAAAACATTTATATTCGTTTTTACAAATATACTTATTTCAAAAATATAAATAGAGGGCAGAGCTAATTTGCGGAGGGAAATAAACAGTTTCTGTGAGTTTTAGCCCACACATAGCATTTATGCGCCTACTTTAATAAGTAAACATACTCTTGGTAAAATTGCAATTATATTATCTCTGTAAACATTTGTTGAAAAATTTTACACATTAATTACACATTCTACAAGTGTGTCTCAGAATTGATTGAATTTGACGACATTAGCAGCAGAGCAGTCGCACTACTTGTGAAAGAGTTCGTCCAGAGAAATGCTGCCCACCTTACCTATTTCTGCCACCAAGCCGTAATGTGAGCATTACTGCGTTCCGGTTTGGAAAGGTAAAATTACAGGCACATGGAACTTATCAACTTATGTCTCATGGTGACATAAGTTGATAAGTGACCAGATCCCACCAGATCTTTGCGATTTAAACCTCTGAGTGGCACTGCAACTGCTACGGACAGGCGTTTCGCTTACCACCTTGCACAACTTGTTCATTATGTCACTGGATATCATTAAACGAGCTCTGTTGATATAATATCGTCGGCGATATTGTCGCTTAACAACAGGTGGAACTGGAGCCGTGCGTTCGTAAATTGGTCCTATCGGGAATCGGAACCAGGACTTTCTCATTAACCGTCCACAGTGCAGGACCACCGAGATCGTCTGGAGGTAATAAAGTATAGTAGTAAAATTAAAAACACAAATAAAGCTCATCTTTAAATTCCTTTTAAAGTAAATCGTGCTCAAAGAAATTTATCTTCGTAAATATCTTTTAATGAGCAATCAATAATTACTTTCTCAGAGATTGTTTTAGAACATCGTTGTTTATTAATCTTGTTAGACAAAAGGGTAATATTTTGAATCGTTTTTTACGAAATAATAAGTTAGCCATGGAAACAATAACTTTTCTTTTTTAATTGCCACGTTCCATATATTTCGCATAGTAAAACTAAAATATGGAAAATATGATATGTCGCGTACATATCTCCATCAGCAGATTCGTCGATTTATATGGCAAACAATGTTGCTAATGAAATAGTATCTAATATTTTGAATTTAGAAAATGTTTTAGTTTAATAAAAAAATGCCGCGCTGTATTTAAATATAAATTAATAATAATAAATTCGATATTCAAAACTTTGGCGCTATAATTCAAACAATGTCCTTCGCATAGTATCACTTCCGCTTTCCATGACAGAGTACCTACATTAGCGTATTGTTTCCGGGTGCGTGACTTGGCCTAATTCCGCTAATTTCTCCGGACTTACGCCTCAATTAGAGACATCCTGCGTGACTTGTTTGATATCGCTAACAACTAAAACTATTGTAATCCTTTATTTTATTTCGTAAATAAACATAATTATACAAATTATTGTAAAAAATATTTTTTTTCATTGTTTGAATGGATGAAATAAAGTTCCTAGTAGTAAAATGTTTCGTCCTTTAGGACAGACTAAGACGTCTTACCATGCACCTAGATATTATTAGATTGTAATTTTTCTTCAATAATGTAATTTTCTGACATTTTTCGCGGGAAATCGGTATATCTTTATGGTAGCCATTTGGAACATGTTCTACTTTGAAAGTCATTTTTCTGTTTCGTTTGTTAAAATTGGAAAGACTACAATCATACTGCCTCATTTTCAGATAATTGAAGCTTTAACATTTTTTCCTCGCAAAATAACTATTTTCAAAATTAGATCAAGTTTTATTTAGAAAATTAGAACACCGTCCACTAATGAGGTTGCCAGATTGTTTTTTTAAATAACATGGGTAATTGTTTTCACGCTCGATACAAATAAAGTCGTTACAGTATAACCGCTTAGTAATAAGGAGTTAATTAATTAAAGACCTTGAACGAATATTTCATTTTGCGAAATAAAAGAAGGCCGAAGAAACTTGAACTACATTTCGAGGTCTTAGATACTTTTCTGAAGAAATAAAAAGGAATTTTAAATTACTTTGACCAAAAAGTTTTGAAACCGCTTTTGGTGGCTCTGTGATTAATATGACAGATTGTTATTATTAAAACTGGAGTAGTTTTAACTTCAGTGTTCAAATTAACTAAAGAAAAAGTTCCTGAAGATATATATCATAAGACCTATAAATTCATCCTTTACATTAAAGTTCCAAAAAACAGTAAATAGATAATTCAAACGCAGAAAGATGGTACTCTACATGTTTCTATGGCCAGTAAATTTATGTGTGTAGAATTTATAAACATCAATTTATAGCGTTCAGTAGATGGAACCTGTGTTGGAAAAGATAAACTTTTTTACCTAAATTCGCAATAAATATTAAAGATAAACATCTGAAATTGTTACTTCGTTAAACATCCATTGTAGCTTTGTTTTATTGTTATAATAAAAGAAATTAAGTCTAAGAGCGCCTACAAATTGGACGCTTATAGAAACGCCACAGTGGTGCTGTAGCCACCCCACTACCAATTTTCACACAACATTTTAGAAGCGCAGTTGCAGCGCCACTGTAATGATACGGTCGCGCCACTTTTGCAGTCACGAAAATTAGTGAACTAAAAATTATTTAAACGCTACAGATACGCGACTGCCGTGCCACAGTCGCGCCACTGCAGCACTTCTTTATGCGTCTAATTTAAATGCGCCCTAAATTTCTGATGCGACACGACATTAACTTTTGCCTATAAAAGAGATACTATAAATAGTGCAGTAAAAGAGATACTTATTAAAGACAATGATAACCGAAGGGGAAAGATGTTTAAGTATCTGAAACGACAGTTTCTTAGAAATATCATTGAAGGGAAGTTCAAAGGAAAGAGGGACAGAGGACGATCGAGACGAAGTTATCTAGATCAGGCAAGGGAAAAGCTTAATATCCTATCGTATCAGTAATGTGAGCATTACTGCGTTCCGGTTTTGAAAGGTGAAATTATAGGCACATGAGACTTGTCAACTTATATCTCAGTCAAATGAGCACAGTCCCTATACCCCTCAAATCTTTGTAATTTAAAGCTCTGAGTGGCACTGCAAATGTTAAGGAACAGGTGTATCGCTAATTGTGAACTGATTGTGGCACTAATCCTTCTAACTAACAATCAAAGTTAATACGCTGAACAGGTTGCCGATGACTCCATCGACAAGAGCCCTAACTCTTAAATAAGTAGAACTGTCAAAGCAAATAATAATTTATTTAATTTATTGCAAATTACACTTGAAATAGTTATTTGTAATGCAAGGTTGCAAAGTTGTTACTTGACGCAAGTGTTTGTATTGAAACCTGAGCAAGCGAAGCCGAAGGACCCTAAGAGAAAAAAAGAATCCTTAGCGTAGCGGGGGTTTCAAGACACGAAACGCAAAACAACTTTGCAGCCGAGCAAAACATACAACTTTTCACCTATAACAAGGAAAATGGTAAATAAAAGAAAAACAGTTGAAATATAATAAATCAATTTTATTCAATTATACATCAAAAATAATTTAATAAACAAAATTTGTTATCGTTGTCAATTTCATGTCAACAATAATAAGAATAAAATATACTAACGGACTTAGAATAATAACGCATAGAATGATAGTTTCCTATCAAACGAACTGTCACAAGTGATGCAAAAATCAAATTCATGTAGGCTAGTTTTAGTAGTAGGTTAATTTTCGGTTTTAAACATACAAATTGAAACGCGTTACTTCCTTGTGGAATGTGATGTTAGTACCTATTTCATGTTTGTCTGACGTATTTTACACTCATTTACCGCACATTTCGTTATTTTTAGCTAAAATTCTTGATCTGTTCGCGGTGCAAGTTGACCTTGAGCACTGAAGACCCGCCCGCTCGTGTAGGCCCTTTTGGCGCGCTTCAATTTGCCTCATTTAGCGTGTGCGGACTAGGTTTCTATGCGTTATTATTCTAAGCTAACGTATTTATATTACATAAATGTATGACAAATCATGTTTTTTTTTTCATCAAAAGCAAAAGTTAGGTGCACCACAGTCCATCGTCAAGTTCGAATTTCAAAACCGCTTTTACGCGCAGATTTCTTATGAAATGGAAAGTCTTTGCGAGCTAGATAGGTGAAAACGTCATTTTTAAGCTACTGCTCGTTCAGTGTGCTGACTTCCCTGAGAAGAACGAGCAAAAAACTTTATTAAATCCTATGAAATACACTTTGAATCAAATTTGTGTTTAATCTAGAGTCATGTCGTCTTTCCATATATCTTTATCTAACATGATTTTATGTAATATGACTTTTGAATTAAAATATTTTTATTGTAGGTTTTCAACTTAGGAAATGATAATCATAAAATATATCCGAAATTTTATTGTAAAAACGTATACAGTTCCCCATAAAAGAATCGTTTGCCTTAGTTAAACGAAATCGTGGTACTATGAGTTTGAACTTAGTTCCGATGTTAATATTATAGACATCTTCGTCATGATACCAGTCGGATTAAACTTTTCTCTGAGAGAAAATCTGTAAAATAAGCTACAGTCACCCAACGAATTTATTACGGAACACGAGAGAGAAAATTTCATTGACATAACAACGTATTAATAAATGAAAATTTTAAACATCTTTGTGATTCTTTTTTATCGAACGAAATTTAGTCAATCGTGTTTCAGACCAAAACCTCCCGTTTTCATTTTTTAACGTCGAAATACAGATTTTCCGTGTAGTCAAAAAAAATTTTGATCGTACAAAATTTCTCCTGGTCAAGTATCCCTGTGTACTGTGCACGAAGGCAGTTTATATCAACTCATCCGTAGAAGAAAGACCTATGTGCAAGACTGCTTATTCTCAGGACACTGTGCGTTTCTATCGTTCTTCACTGTGGGTATCAGATCGACATTTGTTCGATTGTATATTTCCGAAATGAAATAACATATAAAAATTCTGAAAACACCTATAGATTGGCCTTAGTTTCATTATCGAGATGATGTATCCTCGTTTTGCTGTATAATCACATGTCCAGGGTGCGCCAGATGTAAAGGAATTGAGTGGTACGTCGTGCGGGGAGGATCTGTTCATACACCTTACGCGTCGTCAAAACGTCTTTTTTGGGCTTCACGTCACCTTAAGAGCGGTTTACACTGCGTTTTTTAGCAGCGATGCAAACGCGGGTTTTGCACCGCTACATTTGCGATTTTTATTGGCCATTGCATAGATACAAACGCGCGATTGAATCATTGGATCATTACGTGCGAAAAAAACTGACAGATTTATGCACATTCTTTTGTTTTGTTATTTGTAAATTTAAAAGTGAAATAAATAAATTATAAATAATTTAAACGATTACCACTTCTTACAAATTGCTTACCATGATATGATTTCTTTTTATTTTCCCGATATTTCGTCAACCCGTGTAACCGTACCGAAACCTGTAATTAGTGATAATCATTTAGTGAATAACCACGAAAGCCTTAAACTGTACATTAATAATTAATTCATTAAAAACGTGCATCGCTTTAGTATCGCGTTTGCATCGCTGCTTATAGTCGGGCATTTGTGTAGAGGTGAACAATTAGCGACTGCATCGGTACTGAATGAATCGCCGTAAAAGACGTCATTCTCATCGGTTCGCCTCAGCCGTTACGTCACCGGCCTACGATGAAACGTCATTTTATTCGGATTAATGCGCGATGGGGTGACGTAATGACCGGCTTAAACCGACTTTGCGTCAACCAATTTGTTGAGAAACTTGAACAAACGGACATCTTTTCAGAAAGTATTTAAAATTGACCATAACGAACAAATACAGTCATGAAAAATATTACTTTGAAGAGCTGGTGAAAGAGTTCGTCCATGGAAGTACTGCCTCCTATTTCTGCCACCAAGTAAGAATGTGAGCATTGCTGCGTTCCGGTTTGGAAGGGTAAGGGTGCTGGTGAAATTTCAGGAACATGGTACTTGTCAACTTATGTCTCAGGGTGACGGGCGCAGTGGCAATGCCCATAAGATCTTTGCGATTTAAAGCTCTGAGCAGTACTGCGACTGTTATGAATAGGCGTGTCACTAACCACCAGGCGCACGATTTGTTCGTCCCATCATTTGGTATTATAAAAAGTTACTATATTAAAAAATGTTTCTAGGGATAATTATCTAAATTTAAAATTTAAAATCTATTTTAATTAGTTTGTAATTTAAACTCGGAATGCATAATGTCATTACATTGAGAGGTAACCAAACTAGGCAATGTGCACTTGGTGCATTACGCAAGTTAAAAGGTGATTAAACAGAAAAAAATATGAGATAATACACGACACACATACACGTTTCTTTATTTACCTAGGTACGACATTTTTATACATAAAAATATTATTCGAATAAAATAAACTAGATCAACATTTAGATTCATCTCAACATTCAGATTATTTTCGTGTTAACTCTAGGCGAAATTGGAATATTACGTTATCACATAGTTCTCATTCGGTCTATTCCAATCATGGTATAATAAATATTGCTAATGAATGATATTCTTTTGTTTGTGATACAAATATACCTAAGCAGTCTGTTTCCATTCCTTTATCAAACATTGAACAACGTATCAACAAGTAATAAAAAAGACTAAATAATTCGCTTTTCAAACACTATTTCTTTAAGTGAATGCGTCAAATTAAATAATTGTCAAAAGTCAAATCATTCGTTCATCATTCTAAACAGGTCAATGTTCTAAACGAACATATTTCAATTGAAAACTTCATTAAAAAGTAAAAGTAGAGTTTTTATTTTTGTATTATTATATCATTCAGTACGACAATGGACTATTTTATATATTTAGATTTTTTTTTTTAAGACTTTCGTGGTTATGCACTAAACGATTATCACTAGTATCAGGTTTCTTACCACAGTATGACTTCTTTTTATTTTCCTTGACTACTTTTTTTTTGGTTGACGGGTTGAGTCAACCCGTGACCATGGAGCGTGCAACCGTTCTGAAATATCGGGAAAATAAAAAGAAGGCATACCGTGGTAACAAACCTGATACTAGTGATAATTTATTTTGTATATTGTTCGTTTTATTTGTTTTGTTCTCTTTATTAACCAACCTCAAAAAAAGGAGTAGGTTTTCAACTGAATGTTTGGAGGTAAGACTGCATGTTTATTTTGTATGTATGTTACGCGATAAATTTGTGAACCGTTTTTGATTATTTTTTGTTGGAAAAAAGATACCTCAGAAGTGGTTCCATGTAAATTAGAAGAAAATATTCCACCTCTAACGGTGGCAAACTAGGGGATGAATGACTTTCGAGGTCGGTTTTTTTAGTACTCTGTACTGATTACTGATTAACTCTGTTAAATTCTGCTACGTTCCAGTTTTGAAGGGTAAGGGTGCAGGTGAAATTATAGGCACATGGGACTTCTCAACTTATGTCTCATAGTGACGGGCGCAGTGGCAGTGCCCCTGAGATCTTTGCAATATAAGCTCTAAGTGGCACTGCAACTGCTATTGGACAGATTTGTAACTTATCATCAGGCGCACGACCCGTCCTTTGTATTATAAAAAAATATATATTATTTAGAATGTCGACACGCCCATCCATGATATCTCAGTGTCACTCAAAAGCTTTAAGTCGCGAAGCTCTGAGGGGCACTGCCACCGCGCCCGTCACCCTGAGACATAAGTTGACAAGTCTCATGTGCCTGTAATTTCACCAATTTTAACAAATAAGTGAATTGTGAATAATGTATCTCATTATATTTATAATGTTCTGCGTTTCTTTCTTAGAATGTTACTTACATAACCAATTCGTCATCGTCCCCAATAAATGATAACCTTTGACATGTGACCAAATGCATAATAAACTAGTTTTAAGTGAGCATTTGCATTGTGTTCATCAATGAATTTGTGTTTAAATACTTTATAAATCGCTGTCGAAAGTGAGTACTGTATGAACTCATACGCGTTCCAGTCGTGAAAAAAAAAATTTGAACAATGTAAATATTGTTATCGCTTAGCGATAATGCCAGCTCGATCGCTATAGACCATCCTTAAATCTATTTTCAAATAACTTGAGTATTAACTTATACATTCCATTGGCCAGGATAAAAAAAAATAAATAAATAATATGAGGTTAGACGTACATTTGAATTTGAAATTTCAAAAGTGTCTAAACATAATAAAAACCGACCTCTTAATCATAAGTTCATGGAATTACCATCTATTTGACAAGTTTTATTGAAATCGGTGGATAAACCGAATTCATTCCCTAAATTGCTACCCTTAGAGGTGGAATATATTCTTCAAATTTGAACGGGATTACTACCGAGGTACTCCCTTTCCAATAAAAAAAGAATCATCGAAATCGGTTCACAAAAAAAATAAGTCTCATAGATGGCGCTACGACTAAAAAGTCGTTGAAAAACCAAATACAAAGACACGACAAGAAACACATAGAAAAATGTGTGTTTCCATCTCTGTATTAATAATTATAGCAAACTAGTGGAGTAATTTCACATAAAAATAATTTAAGAATATTAATTGAATAAAAATTTAAATACGTTACTCTTTAACGCAAAAGTCTCTTTCTCATAATAGCGGTAGAACTGCTTGTGAAAGCGTTCTTCCAGGGTAGTACTGCCTTGCCTATTTCTACCGCCAAGCAGTAATGTCAGCATTGCGCACGATACGATCGTCCCGTCACTATATATTATAAAAAAAACTTTATACCCATCAACATTCTCGGAACTGTGTCTCTTCGATATTTGAAGGACGCTTAGTATCTTCCCGGAACCATAGAGTGAGTGATCGATCATATATGTTGAAGCTATGTTGAAGCACTTTAATTAAGATCTTGAGTACTATTTTATGTATGCAAATAGGTAGTTAGAAATGTTGTCTATTACCCGAAAATATTATCATATATTTAGAACCATTTCCAAAAGATATTTTTTTATAATTTTACAATAAGTATAGTATAATCTTTATTGAATCTACAGTTACTTTACTTATGAAACCCTGTAATTTACCTAATATGATATACGATTGACCCGCCCTTCCATTCTAGAGCCAACACGATTTAGTGCACTAGTTTTAGAACACCTGGGTACTTTGGAATTCGAACTGTAGTTTTTAGGTGTTGTGAATCTTCTTCGGCGTGCAGGTTTCATCAAGTTGGTTCCCTTCGCCATTAGGAGGAGATATTGCTATTAAACATATCCAAATGTACGTAATTTAGAAATTAAAGCCATAGGTATAGTTGATACCCTTCCATATCTGAACACCTAGCTGACGTTTTGATTCTGAGAGTCATCTAGGGCTGTTAATAGATTGACTGTACGTTTGCAGTTGATGCGTGAAGTCATAATCAACTTCATGCAACCGAGACCACAACTGCATGAATTCGATAACGACTTCACGCATTAACTGTATGCATTCGATCTCGACTGCATGAAATCGGTTCCATTTTGTAGCCTTGCATGCAGTTAATGCGTGAAGTCGTTATTCGAG